>NC_067473.1:71753718-72091484 GCF_947179515.1 Apodemus sylvaticus | reverse complement strand
TAGAATGCTCTACAGACAGTGTGATTAAAGCTCATTCCCCATCAAGAAACCATAGGCACAGCCTGGAAAGTCCTGAGAACGTATGGGTGGGGGAAGGGCCACTGTCCAGCACAGACTGCAAGGTGTGAGGCCAAGAGTGGCCTAGCAACACACTAAGCTCACACCTACGTCAGTTTCCACATAGCAAGAGGTATTTCCATGCAAGAGATAAGCAAGATCAGCAGCAGAGCTTTAGAGATATGGAGAAGTAGAAAAAAAAAGTGTATATAGATCTTGGACAGAGCAGTGGGACACACCTGCTAATGTAAGAAGAATGAACAAAACAGAAATGGTGCTGAAAGGAGCGAGTGCAGACATTTCTCATAAAGGTCTTTATCTCAAAAGATCAATCATGGTATGCACTCACTGATAAGTGGATATTAGCCTAGAAATGTGGTATACCCAAGACATAATCCACATAATAAATGATGTTCAAGAGGAACAGAGAAGTGGCTCCTGGTTCTGGAAAGACTCAGTGCAGCAGTATAGGGGAATACCAGAACGGGGAAGTGGGAAGGGTTGGATGGGGGAATAGGGGGGGGGGAGAGAAGAGGGCTTATGGGACTTTCAGGGAGTGGGGAGCCAGAAAAGGGGAAATCATTTGAAATGTAAATAAAAAATATATCAAATTAAAAAAAAAAGGAAAAAAAAAAAAAGAAGGTTGGGAACCACTGATCTACAGCTTCCCAGGGCCAGTACTGGAGATACAGCTCTGGGGAACTTCCAAACCCAGAGCCACAGTTTCCCAGCAGAGAAGAGTTCTGTAAGTGCAGAGGGAAGTGTCCTGATGCTCCTTGTCTGGAGACTGGCAGATACTCCGGGTATAAAGACACCACTTGGGTTTGTGTGGTGAAGGCTTTCCCAGCGCGGCAGTCGAACTCTTTAGACATTCAGGGGTTAGAGTAGAGGGAGAGTCTCTCAGGAACCTAGACAGGGCTGGTAGATTTTCTAGGCTCCAGTGTTAGGAAGGATGAGAGGAAAAGTCAAAGGGCCTTCTGTTGTTTGCAGCATCTCTCTTGTACCCAGTGTCTGGGCACTACATCCAAGCAGTCAGCATTTCTTGAATGGATGAAGGAGGAATACTCAGCTAGATATTCACATAGTGTCTACTTGACTCTTACAGCCATCATGGGAGAGAGGCTGGTACTCTTTCTTCTTGGGGCATTCCCAGTATCCAGAGAAGTCAAACAATTGACCCGGAGTGACACAGTTAACAAATACAGCAAATGTGTCAGCAAAGGATGAACAAGGGTAAACCTCGAAGGTTTCCCTTGTCACTGGTAGAACGTTAATGACAAACCTGAGCGCTTTACATTTGGAAACATAGAAAAGATTGATTTCCTAATGGAATGACGGAATTTTATGGTCAAACCAATAATGTTTAAGTGATCCTCAGGGACCACTTGCTTTAGAATATGCGTATTTCTGACTCTTATTTCTTTACTTCTTTTTCTTGAGGCACGATGTTATGTAGCCCAGGCTGGCCTCCAACTGCAAAACTTCCTTCTGCCCTTTACCTCTCAAGTGCTGGGCCTACAGGCATGCAATCTCTGGGTGCTGGGCATCTAACTTAGGGTTTTATACCCACTAGACAGGCACTTTATCAACTGAGCTACAGCCTTAGCTTTATCTTTCCCTAACAGAAAGTGTGATTTAGATTCAATAGTACATGATGATTTCCCTTCGGATAACTTTTCTGAAAAGCCACTGATCCTTTATTATTAATAAAAACTTAATCATGATACTCTAGTTTCTCCTTAGAGTGTATACATTTTGCACCTTTTACTTAACTAAAAAAGAAGCCCTTCCTACTGCTTATTAACTAGAAAGGCATGCCAGCCACTCTCTTCCCTCTTGAAAGACTGCTGTTACCATTTGAAGTTTTCAACTTTTTGTTCCTGCATATGAAACTGATTTAACTGCATCATATTGTTTCATTAACATCACCATTCTATTAAAGGATGATATTAAGTTATTATCCTTCATAGAATTACTGAAGTCTAACCTCAGATCTGCAACACAAGATAGAAACAGTTAGAGACAGTTCTGACTCTGGATTGAAATTGACACTGATACTCTTTACATATCTGAAAAATGGATAACCAGGAGAATCTCGTCTTATAATAAAAAGGTAGATATTTAAACCAGTGGTAGTGATGCCCATTTACCCACTAGTGTGGGAGGGCAGACATCAACACCTGGGTAGAAGAAGGCTGGGTGGTGAGCAAGTAGCTGCCCAAGTCTTTTATTTTATCACATGCACAAAAGATAACAGTCTCAAGTTAGGAGAAGCTGGATATTAATTTGTTAAAGTCATGAAATTAAAAAAAACTAGGAAAAACATGAAAGTTTCAGAAAATGTATCAAAAAGGCTAAAAGTTAAGTCAATAAAAATCTAGAAAGCTTAGCAGTTTCTCACTGGGAAAACCACTGGGAAAATGAATGAGTCACCAGAGGGAAAGATTTGGCTACTTAGGTACATCAGCAGGTAGCTTTCTCTGTTTGCTTTGTAAAAAAAAGTTAACTAGCTGGGGATCAGCAGAAGCCAGTTCCCTGACCTCCCAACTCCTCTCTTGGGCCTCTTGACTCCTAACTGTAAGCTCAGTGTGTGTATAACTGTAGTTTTGCTTCTTCCTAGAGCCTGGGAGGTGTCTTGCCTCTGCTAGAAGGTGTATCAGAGCTGCTGTGTCAGTTGCTCTGTTACCCAGGATGAAGGTGTGAATTGTAATTGGCCGACTAGGGCCGCAGGAAGGCAGAAAACTCTCACTGAGATCTGCCAGGTTTCCCACACTCCGTTCTAAAAGTGGCAGATTCTTTGTAATGCCTGATAGGCAAAGGTTCCTGTTATTTCCCTTTGTTGATTGTGGGCTTTAGCTGAGACCCTGTGGGATTACAGCAGAGTAGCTCTTGCAGCCCTTTGCCATCCAACTGCACAGCGGGAGTGCTTTCCTTCTGGGATTTTCCCATGGGCTTTGCAGAGCCTTGTGCTCTGTGTTAATTATATTTTCCCTTGGCTGGCAGAATACAGATCAGCTTGGTCACATCATACAGACTCCACATCAGCTTCCACATCATACAGACACAATGCAGCTGGGAGGGAATGTGGGCTGTGACAGTCCTGAGACACCGTCCCCGGCTTTCAGTGGGTCTGCACCGTGCACCACAGGACAGTGATGTTTCCACCTGCAAACTCTGGCCTGAAGCTAGAATAAGAACCACAGTCTCACCAAACACAAACCACAGTCTCTGGCTGCATCTTTTCAGGAGACTCCAATCCTCAAGTCTCTGCTGTAGTAAGGAGACTGGAATTTTGGTTTTTTTAAGAGACACAGAAATATTATAATATGTTTGTATTTTAATCCCAGGAGTGGGGTACAGGGCAGCTTGCTGACTAGGATCTGCCTCGTGCTCTAGCAGAGGTTTTGCCACCTGCAGATAGTTTCTGTGATTGTGTGACGTTTGGAATTCTGAAAACGTTTTAGAGGGCGTATATAAATGCAAGGGCCCGGAGAGGCAGGATCGGTTGGAGGTTGTTCAGGGGGCTTGGTTGCGATTTATTAGTTTATTAGTAGTCATGCTTAAAAAAAAAGAAACAAAAAGAAAAATGAGATTCAAGGATCTCTCTCCTCTTCTTTCTCTTGGGGGAAGGGGAGAGGAATAAAGGATGGGAAAAGAAGAACCCACAAAGTAGCAGAGACCAGCAGCTGTGCTCTCCCAAATAATTGCTTCTGTCCCAGGCAGAGCCTTGCACATCTTCTTCTGACGCCCAACACTTGCTACTTTCTTTCTCTGTGGAGATCTAGGCACTGGCAGTACTTGTGGGCCTGGCAAAGATGTGCTGGCCCTGGAGCTCGGTGCTAATGGCGAGACCCAGGGCCTAGAATCCCTGCAGCGCTGCTCATGGCTCTTGCAGAAGCTGTTTGCAGAACTGCATTCTCAGCAGCATGAGTCAGCTCCTCTGGACATGGGATAGTCTTTATCCCTGACTTTCCTGGTGGTCGGCTGTCTCACCGACATCTACAATCGATAGCCCTGCTCAGGTAACTTGCAGCAAATCCTGACCTGGGCTAGAGGTTTTCATCTTCCTAATCCTTATACATGAGGTCACCATGCTGAGCCCAATGTTCATGCCTAACATTCATGCTGTTTTTGTTTGTTTTTAAATTTTACTTCATGTGAATTGGTGTTTTGCCTGCCTGCGTGGGTGTTGGATCCTTTGGTACCAGAGTTACAGTTGTGAGCTGCAATGTGGGTGCTGGGAATCGAACCTGAGTTCTCTGGAGCATCCAGTGCTCTCAACTGCTAGCCATCTCTGGTATTTAATCTGGCCACTCTGACCTCCCTTGCAATTCTTCCCAAGAAACCTTGGGACCCCTCATAGACATAGATCATCTGACCTAGGATCTTCCATTCCCCAGACATATTGATCCTGAGGTAGGCCCAGCATGATCAAATCAGAATTTCTGCTCAATAAGAACACTGACTCTGAGCATGGTATATCAGTCTTTAGAGTGAGAATATGCAAAGACTTCATAAAGGCATTAAAACTTCTGCTGTGGCACCCATGACTGTAAAGGGTTCTTACATCCCAACAAACAGTGGTTATGTACGGATGAAGACTGGGCGGCTACCATTCATGAAATTAGTGAATGTTCTAGAGCAGAAGCGAGGCCTTAAACACTGTCTGCTTACAAGAACTAAGTTAGTTCTTGGGGGGCGGTGTAAATTTTCTCATTGCAGAGTGAGGGGTTTATATATCGTGGCCTCATAGATCTCTGCCTGTTTTCTATTGAGTGAGGCTTCATCAGGGGCAGCCACGGTTCTGGCTAATTCATGGCCCACGTTCTTCACCTTATGTCATCGCTGGAAAATTAGGTTTGTTTCTGTTTTCTGATTTTCTTTCTCACCCCCTCCCAGTCCCCCAAACCCTGAGGCTTGACCTCATGGCATCTTTTTTAGTTTCAGGTAAATTGTTGTTTATTTGTTTGTTTGGTTTGGTTTGGTTCTTTAGGGTAATAGATTTACATCTGTCTCCATAGAAATCACTTTCTTCCAGTCTGCTGAACTCAGAGGCATTGCTGATTTGAAATTCTAGAATGAAGTTTGAAATCTTTCCTGGTAAGCGATGCTCTTTATTAGGTAGTGCTTGTCGTGCAGGTGAGCTGATGTGTGTGAGGTAGTGTGTGGGTGCTTTGTGGTGACTCATGCGCTTTGATTCAAGGTCTGCTAAAAGGAAAAAAACATCAAAATGGTCCATGAAATCCTTTCAGTCTCACAGCTTCGCCTGGGACTTGAGGGGCCTTGTAGCATGAGTCAGACATCTGTAATCTGAGTCAGAGACGAGTTGACCAGCATTAGTAGCTAAAGTATAACATATGTGCTACATATGTACACACACACACACACACACACACACACACACAACATCACATCACATATGACAAATGAATACTAGTCTAGCAAAAACACAGTCTGGAGAGGAATTAAGACCTGAATATTCACATTTAATCTATTTCTTCAGCTCTTCAAGCTTCATACTTTTTAAAGATGATATACAGAATTTGAAACAAAGATCTGTTTCATTCCTAAACTGTGACTTTTCTTGAGATTGGAGGATGAGTAAATCCAGGCCTTCTAGTTTCGTGTTGTCAAAAGATTTGGTGTTCTGATTTCAGGGGCCCTCTTTCCTCCCACTCTACACAGCCTTGTTACTCCAAAGTAAGCAGCATGGACTGACAATTAGAAAGTACCACCAACCCCCTGGAGATGTGCAGATACTTGGTTAGTGAAATTAACCATGGGATGCTACATAGCCACAAAAACACAAGACCATAAAAAAATGGTGTCAGGTTGGCTAACAATCACTAATCTATCCGCCTAACAAACATTTCCCAGTACTGTGTACAGGAGACACACACAGTCTGTGCCTTCTAGGCCTTAGTGAACATTACACTATACTGCCGTGTGCTTCATTCTGGTTAATTTTCTCAATGGTCTCACCAGGCAAGTTGATGATTGCCTGTCATGGTATGGATGAGGACTCCCAGCGACACAGTCAATAGGTAGCAGAGCAGGAATGTCAACCCAGGGTTATCGGGCTCTCACAAACACACAATGCTTCTTCAACTCTTTTGGCCACTTCATTAAAGCATTTAAAGGAACATTAAACACAAATAATTACAAGCACCACTTTACTTGTACCCTTAGGAGGCTTTCTGATCTTATTTCATATTTGATTTAGGTCTCAGTTCTTTTTTCTTTTCCTGGAGATTTGTAGTAAAACAATTTCACCAAATCCTCCCCATTTCTGGTAATGAGCCCTAATGCATCTTTGGAAAGAGATCAGCAGTCTGAGAGGCAGACCAATCGATGGCTTGGCTTAGTTCTAAACAGCACCAATAATGTTGCTTCTCTCCTGCTGGGGAACACAGCTGAATGGTTGACAATAATGTGTGGGACTTTCCTTATTTTGTAGGGAGAAATAGTTTGTCTTAATATGCAAAAAACAGCACTGTATTTTGCTTCTAGTTAAGTAGAATTTTAAATATAATACTGAGCATGGACTTAGTGGGAACTCAGGATGGCCTTGGTTGCCATTGGAATTTTTATAGAGAATTGAGTATTTCTCTAACCGTCCAGAAGCCCACATTCTGGGCAAAGCAAATACCTCTCTTCTCTCTGAATAGCCTGTTCCAAATCATGGTCCCTTTCACTGTGAACAAAGCTTCAATTACATCCTATTATCTGGAGCATAAACTATGAAGGTTGGGCGCAGGAAAGCCAGCCTTTTATGTCAGAAGCAAATACTACTTATAAGCTATATGTATAAAAATATACCCACATGTATTTAGTGCTATGCTATAGTTAGTTTAAAAATAACCATAATAACTAAGAATTTAACCATAATAATTAAGAATTGAACTAAGTGTTTATATAATAGTGTGACAGTTAATGTTGATGGCCAATTTGGCAGATTCTAGAATTGCCTTAGAGAAGAGCCTCTGGAGGATTCTCTTGGTTGTGTTAATTGCAATAGGAAGACCTTACCCTGTGGGTGCTGCCCTCTCCTGTATTGTATAGGTGACTGTAAGCGTGGAAGCAGAGCAGAACTGTGACCCAGAATAAATCCTTTGTCTCTCTTGTGGCTTTTTACCAGAATATTTTATCTCAGCAACAGCTAAAGAAACCAAGACAATAGCCTCCCCTCACCCTGCTTTTGTCTGTCTGTATCTAATTAGTGGAACCACACTTCTTTTGTATACATGTGTTAAAGTGTAAAGGCCTGGATTTGATACAATCATTACAGCCTGCCCACCTCTCACTCTCCCCTGCTCTCTCCTCACCATACAGCATTGGGTGGTGGCTGTAGGTCTGTGGCCACTCCAGGCTTTTTATGTGGTTGCTGGAGATTAAACTCAAGCCCTCATGTTTGAACACCAAGTGCTTTTATCTACTGATCGATCTCTCCAGCTCTTGACCTGTCTGAAAATTCTCTTCCAGGTCTCATTGGTGGCCTGAATGTCCTTGATTTCCAACTCTTGAATACTAGGGCTGTCATTAATCCTTTCCAGTCTCCCTATGGCACTGTGACTCACTGTTTGCACCATTTTTCAGCTGTTCTCCTTTCCAGTAGTGGAAGGGTATCTGCTACTTGCCACCATGCCCTTGGTGGGTGCTCAAGAGCTGTTTGTGGAATGACTAGATTTTGGACCTGCTTGAACCATCCAGAGACTTTCTGGAAGCCTCTGACTTCCTTATAGGTATGTTCTTAAACTTCTGATATTCCTCTAGAGTCTGCCTTCCTCTCTACCAATTCAGGCCATATAAAAATGGAGTGTAACTTATGAAAACTACTAGCCTATAGCACAGTCATATTTTAGAAATAACAGAGATTCTAAAGGATCACTTAGAATCTATGACCCTAGGATCCCAGATCAGAGTTCTAAGAACCACACTTCTACAGTAACCCTGACTCAAGTATTCTAAAGAATGTATTTGGAGAAATGGATCAAATTCGTTTTCATTGGGTCCTTCTAGAGAAAACAGCCCTGAGCCAGATGCCCTAATGGAGGGCAGACATGACATCTGTGTATGCCTTACTTGTGTCGTCAACCCCTACAAAACAGTCCCCATGAATCCATAGCTCAAGGTTTACTAAATAGTGAAGGGTTGAATATACAATGGTCAATAGACAGATCACAAGTTTCAAAAGAACGATTAGTACTTAATTAATAAGTACCAGATTCTTTAAATGATGTCCCTGTTCCCAATTTCTCATGAGCTAAAGAAAGCTCAGTACATCACTGAGACCAACAACATAGGGTACTAGGCTTCCCCATGTCAATAACACTTCATGTGGGCTCATATGAGACTCTAATTCCCTCCATAGAACTTGACTTTGGGTTTCCAACAAATATAAGTGATGGTGACTGATTTTTGCTGTAGTAAGCTCAATGGCCAGCTCTTGCTTTTTTCTCTTGGGTGATTTGTTTCAGTTACTTCATGTACTCTGTCTTAGGATGTTCTTAGACATGCTGTTCTATCATAACATTCCAAGGCCCTGGGACTATGTTGCAAAAACAGAAGCAAATTACCTTGAACAGGTATTTTGCCCTTAAAATACCTATGTTTGAAATGAGGTCTCCAGGAGAAGTGGCGATGAGGGTGGTGGATCTTTGAGTTTCTAAGGTTGCTGTGGTTTGTGTATGAGTCCTCAAAGGTTCATATGATACAAGCTTGGTCCTCAGAGTAGTACTACTGAGAGTTGGTAGAATCATTATGAGGCAGGCTTTGTTCTATAAGTCATTAGTTCTCTGAGGTTGCTCTGAGACAGGGACCTTCTTTCTGTTTTTGTTCCTATCTATCACGAGGTTGTTCTTAAAGAAGACTGGGACCTTCTTTCTGTTTTGGTTCCTATCTATCAAGTATGTAGCTGGCTCTAGTACATATTACTAGCCAATGTCACATAGCATACCCACTAGAGGCCCAAAGCAAGTGATCATGGGATATTGGAGAAGAATCTCCAATTCTGAGCCAAAACAAACCCTTTCTCTTTATAAGTTATTAATTATCTTAGCTATTTCATTATGAGATGGAAAGCTGACCAACACACAGACCATAGAAGTCCAAAGCAATTAACACAAAATGTTCTACCTAAGTTAGGTGCCATTTGCCAAACAAAAACAAACAGTGAGAATCTAGCTTAATGCCAGTTCCAAGAGATGCATAGACCTCTTTAGGGCTTGGAATAGTGGTACCCCTTGGAATTCAGCATTTAAAGATTCAAGTGAAGCATGCAACTTTTTCTCTTTGTAGGGATGTGATTTGATAGGCTGTGGAACAATGAGGCAATTTATTACAGTGATTTACTAAACAAGACATATTAAATATTACTTTATAGTTTTGTTCTCTAATTACATGGTGATAATAGGAATCAACTCAGTGAGGATGTCCAGAATGGAGTATGCCAAGAAGAGGTGACAGGCACACATTTTGTCAAAACTTAGGGAGAAATCCTCACACTTTTAAGTGGAATTCTGAAGTGCTAAAATGACTCTTCATGGATTCTGATAGGCAGCAGTCAATAGGCTGTTTCCTGTTGGGTAGCTAATTAAAACAAGGTAGAGAGTAAGCAGCAATAAGGTGTCTGTGAGGACAGTCACATGCAAGCTAGCCCTGCTGTTCCTGGGACCACAGATAGCCAACTGTTTGACATGGTGACATTGTGTTGGGGCCTATAGATGTGCTGGGCAGCATTCAGAGCTATCCTGTTTAAGCATACCTGCAAGAGGAGGGGGGGGGTTCTGAGATCATATTCTTTTCTGTGACAATGGTTCCTTTACCTAACACAAGCGGGGGAACGGGGGGGGGGGAGTGCTGGGTTACATATAGCACAATCTGTGAGAGACACAATGCTCTCCACCTAGTAGAGGGTGTGCTATGTTAAGAAGGCCACAAGATTACACAGAACACCTGAGTCCTTAGAGCGGTGCTTGTCAACCTTCCTAATGGTGCAACCATCTAATACAGAGCCTCATGCTATTATGACCACCAACCATAACATTATTTTTATTACTATTTCATAGATGTAATTTTGCTAGTTATGAAGCATAATATAAATATATGTGTTTTCCAATGATCTGAGGGGACCCCTGTGAAAGGGTTGTTTGATACCAAAAGGTGTCATGATCCACAGGTTGAGAACCACTGCAAGAGTTTGTGGAGCTGGAAGGACTGCCGTTTGATGAGTGTGAGTGCTAACATTGTGGTCCATCTGTCCTCATCAACACAGCTCTACCAGGTTCCATTGCTTTTTAAAAGTTTACTTTCCTAAAAACTCACTGCCACTATTTTAATTTTTTTCTAATAAGATTAAGAATGCTAGTTAGTTTGGGCCAGAATCTTAGAACTTGGAGAGCAAGATGGTAGCAGAGATAGTAGAGAGACAGGAAATAGAAAAAGAGGATTACAGATGAACAAAGTATATGTTCTATCAGCAGTCGTAAAGACCTCGCAAGATTAAAGCATTGGGGACTGGATCCAGCTTCATTTTGGATGTTGGGAAGATCCATGAAGGACAGTCTGGAGAGCCAAGCTCACTCTTCCAAAGCATCTTAAAGACAGGGTCAGACTCGTGGGACTATTGTGATGGGTCTCATTATGGCTGTACATTATACTTTCCCAGAGAACTTTAAAACAAGTGTGGACATGTGAAGCAAGCCCTGTCTGTCTTAGGGTACCTGGATCTCTGCAGATTATTTCAGGTTCTCTAGGGTCAGTATCATCAGTGAAGGGTCTTTGAGCTGGAGCCATGTAGAGGCCATTTCTATTCTTGGAACAGCCTCAGACAGTAAGTTACTAGAGGATGTATTGGTCCTTGGTGTGTCCAACCATATACCCATCTCCTTTACAAACACTAGAGGAAGAGGTAATTTATCAGAGTTAGATATGATAGTAATGATGATTTATTACTAGATAAGATGAGCTTATGAACTTCTTTTGTGATAGCCACCCAAAACTCAAGAATTCAGTGACTGTAGAACCTCGGCTAGGATTCCATTGTGGTTCAGGTAAGATCACACATTTGTTTTCCCTCTCTGCCTCCTTTTATTTCAGAGCCTAGAGTTAAATACAAGGAAGTTTCTTCTTAGTGCTTCAAAATAGTTTCAAATAGCCTGCAGTTTGGGTAGAACATAAACACATGGACCCTTGAACCACAGCTACCTGTCAAGAGATGTTACTAGTTGACTGGGAGGATGGGTGGGCCTAACTTATCCTCGAGCCCTGTTCTTCGCAGAGCTATTTTTGATCCTTTAAATGAGAGATAATTGAGGTCAGTTGACAGCTAATCATGTTTGATTTATTAGACCGTGGTGATATGCTATGTTGAAAACTCATCTTCAAAAATCTCCATCTTCTCTCTCAGCACATCTCCTTTCCACCAGCCTCTACTCACTGCAGTCCCAGCCTCCTGAAGGCTATTCTGTACAAATACGATCATTTTCTCACGTAGGAGTCCTGTAGGAGATGGGAGCTAATACAGAGACCTACAACTGGACAGTGCACAGAGAGTGAGAGACCTTGGAACACTCAGTTCTAAATGAAATGTCTTCAATTAAACCCTTCCCCTCAGGGCTTAGGGCTCTGTGTGGAATGGAAGGCTAAAAGATTGTAAGAGCCGGTGGGGATGAAGAACATCAAGGAAACAAGGCCTTCCAGCCACAACAGAGCTAACACACACAACTCACAGAAGCAGGGTGCACAGGCCTAGCACTGAGAAGGGAAGTGGGCATGAGCCCCAGGCACTAACCCAGAAGCTATCTCCAAGTGTCAATGGCTTGAAAAGGAAGAAAGAGTTTATCTCCGATGGAGTCTCACTGGGTATACAAATCACATTTAAGGGCAGGTCATGTACGCCCAGCAACAGAGGGTCAACACAAAAGGACCTCAGTGGTATTTTTGAAGATTTTTTTTCTTGTCTCATAATGCTTTGTTTCTTCTTCCTCCCCCTTCTCCTGCCCCTTCTCCTCCTCCTCCTTCTCCTTTTCCTTCTCCTTCTCCTCCCCCTCTCCTTCCCCTCCCCCTCCTCCTCCTTCTCCTCCCTCTTTTTAGGTGTCTTTTGCCTATATATCATGATTTTCAATTTTTTGTTTTTAATGGGTTTTGTGTGTGCACATGTGTATATCTGTGTGTTTTTCAAGCTTTTTCTTTACTTCTTTTGTTGTTGTTTGTTTTGTTTTATTCTGTTTTTTAAAAAATATCTGTTTGTTTTCTAGAGAGAGAGAGAGAGAGAGAGAGGGAGAGAGGGAGAGGAAGAAAGCATGGCATTGGCAGGGTGGAGATGTGGTGTCTTAGTCAGGGTTTCTATTCCTGCACAAACATCATGGCCAAGAAGCACGTTGGGGAGGAAAGGGTTTATTCTGCTTACACTTCCACACAGCTAGCTGTTCATCACCAAAGGAAGTCAGGACTGGCACTCAAGCAGGTCAGGATGCAGGAGCTGATGCGAAGGCCGTGGAGGGGATGTTTCTTACTGGCTTGCTTCCCCTGCCTTGCTCAGCCTGCTCTCTTGTCGAACCCAAGGGTGCCAGCCCAGAGATGGGACCACCCACAAGGGGCCCTCCCCCCCTTGAGCACTAATTGAGAAAATGCCCCACAGCTGGGTCTTCCCAATTGTGGCACTTCCCCAACTGAAGCTCCTTTCTCTGTGATGACTCCAGCCTGTGTCAAGTTGACACACAAAACCAGCCAGTACAGGTGGGGAAGATCTGGGAGATGAGGGAGGAGAAACTTTTATCAGAATATATTGTATGAAAAAATTTTGCTTTCAATAAAAAGCTGTTATATTAGGTATTTCATCATGGAATGAAGAAAAGTAATAAATATACCAGACCTCCCTCTGATCTTACTCTATTGCTCTCCCTCACAGATCCCTTTTATATTCACACTCTCTTCCCAGGGCTGTTTCTGACTAGGCAGTGTGACTTTTCCTGGAAAGACAGGAGCAGACGTCTGTTATCCCAGATGGGGCACTGATGGCAGCCGGGAGAACAGCTCCCATCCAGGACTAGCTTGGCAAGTCATTGAGTTAGCAGGGATACTTACTTACAGGACATAAGTGAGAGGTTACTTGCAAAGTAGCTGGGTCATAGGAAACCAACCCAGCATGGCGGACCACTCATAAAAGCTGCATCCAGTTCATTATTTTTTAAAAGGTTTATTTATTTAGTATATATAAGTACACTGTAGCTGTCTTCAGACACCCCAGGAGAGGGCATCAGATCTCATTACAGATGGTTGTGAGCCACCATGTGGTTGCTGGGATATGAAGTCACAACCTTTGGAAGAGCAGTCGGCACTTTTAACTGCTGAGCCATCTTCCAGCCCTAATTCTTTTTTGTTTTTGTTTTGTTTTTTAGCTTTGGGAAGAGCTCTTCGGAACCTTGGAACTTTCTGAGCTACTACCTAAGTTTCTTTAGCTTTCTGTGTCTTACAAACCTCTTTCCTCCCTCCCAGAGGTAATATTTTAACTGAGAGGAAACAACTGTGTAACAGACTTTCTGAAAGCTGCTTTCTGGGCTCTTTGGCTAGATGCTTTTTGTTTGAAGAACTTTCTCTTTACTGGGATAGTATATAAACTGCTGATTCACCAGGCTTCCTGTGTGCTGATGGATTAGACTACCTTGCTGAACTATAGTTTATAGTACAATCAAAGGCAGCACTTTACAAGGAAATTATACAAACTCCTCTCGCTTTCCACTAGATATTAAATTAGCCTAAGCATACACTCTAGTTGTAAATGATTGAGTGACATCATACTGTATCTGCCTTACTTATGGTAGGTTCTAATAAATACAAGGTACAATAGATAGAAGGGCCCACACAGAAGTTTGTTTCATCTCAGTTTTCCACTCTGGATCAACACTACTGCTGCCATGGTCCAGAGACAAAGAAAAGAAGAAAACAGGTCATATATTTCTTTTCTTTTCCTCTCTATAACCATAGCTACGTATCTATATATCTACATATCTATGTATTTATCTACATATCATCAATGTATCTAAATATCATCTATATATCATCTCTCTCTCTATATATATACACATACATACATATATATGTGTATATATATGTGTGTGTATATATATGTGTGTGTGTATATATATATATCCAGAGAGAATGGAGCTTACTTATCATGTAAGGTCTGACTTGGCCCCCAAACCTGGCCGTCGATGACTCAGACCAGAGAGAAATTTCTCTTTAGACCCTGGGAGGGTCACACAACCCTTT
Organism: Apodemus sylvaticus; assembly: GCF_947179515.1. Lineage (NCBI taxonomy): Eukaryota > Metazoa > Chordata > Mammalia > Rodentia > Muridae > Apodemus > Apodemus sylvaticus. The sequence continues at coordinate 72,077,156 of NC_067473.1, read as the reverse complement.
CATGGTTGTGTCCGTTCTGTGACAAAATTCATAACAACAACCCTTATTGAACATAAAGTTTTTAATACAATATAGTCTAATCAAAGTTTCCATTCCCTCATCTCCACTCATCTCCTTACCTCCCCACCTGCCCAACTCTATCCTTCATTCTTCTTTCTTTATAAAACAAACAAATAAATAAAAAACAAACCAGAATAAAACAAAACAAAAGAAACAACAAAAATAGAAAAAAAAGCATGAGAATTACACAGAGAGATACACACACGGACACACATAAAATCCATTAAAATGAGTTGGAAACTATAAAGAGAGGTCCACAATCAGTACCTGAAATGCAGCTACACTGGGCAGGGAAGCTTCGCCACCCCAGCTGAGGAATTAACATAAGGCAGATCAGCTCCAGATGAAAACAACAACATGTATACCTAACTATAAACCACAATAGCGCAGCACTCACAGGCCCTATGATTTACTTGTGGTGCTGGGGTCTCACATGTGCTAGGCAAATGCACGGCCACTGAGTTGTATCTGCAGCCTTTCCTCATGCCATTGATGAAACTGTGGGATGAACACTGGGGACACTACAACCATAAAGGGTTTTGATGCTCTTAATATTTTGTATTGGCAAGTTTATCATTACTTCCCTTTTCATGATAAGAACACAAGTAAGGACTATAATCTATTTTGACACAAGTCTTAATGAAACATGAAGGAAATACAGGGCATGTGTCCCATGCATTATTGCTATGTAGCATTATTGAATGCAAAGTCAATTAATCAATATGCTTTTTAAAAATCTGTTAATAGCCATTTCATCAATCTACACACTCATTGATAAATTTTCTATACTGATAAATAATACTTAAGACCATAAGTTTTTGAAGGATAGGTTATAGTGCAATCAAAAGCACCACTCGGTAGAGAATTTGTTAGGACAAACCTCGCTGAAGAAGTTTTATAGTGAGCTCCTTTCCCAGTGTCCTGGATACTCTCAAAGTGTCTGTCAGCTTGAGCAAGCTAAGTGAGTGGAAGACAGATTTTATCTTTTTGATTTTTTTGCCTCACCATTATTGTGTTCCAGAGAAAGAGGACAATTTAGTTCTTCTCTTTTGTTCTCTCATGAAACATCTCTCATCATATGGAGGTTCAAACTCAAGAGTGGGATGAGGAATGTAGAATCTGCATGAGTTTTTAAGACTTAATGGAAAGAAAATAGATAATTACTCATTCAGACCACGAAGCCAATCTGCAAACCTTAATTGTATTTCTGCAGTCTATGAGCCATACCATCTGCCTTGTCAGAAACAAGCCTGGTTTGAATGATTCTGAGTAAGTGGGGCTATGTGGGGGTGATAAGTGTCCAGACACTTAGGAAGAATATTCAAACTCATTCGGGAAGGCTCTGATCCCTTCAGAGTCACTGAACAATTGGACTCAGGTCTTGTTGGCTTTCTGTTTCTCAGATGTCTCCAGAGAGTGACTCTCCCCTTGTTTTCTGCTGATTGCTGCATTTAGTAGGAAATGGAAATTGCCGGAGCCACACAGATGGGTTATGTTCATTAGCACCCACCGTCGTCCTCACACTGAAGGGTGTGAACACTCACACTGCTAATGAAGCGAGAATGGGGCAGGGCAAGTAAGCCATCAGCATGTGACAGCAGAGCTATGCCACTGCGGTGGAGACCGCTTTGTGTGAGCTTGACGGGTGTGGAACATGAACTGAACGTGAAACTGCATTGATCATCAGGTCCCACAGACAACTGATCTCAGAAGAGGGAATCTCAGCCAAGTAGAAGGCCTCATTAACTACCCCCGCCCATGCCAGTGAAATATTCATGACATCACTGAAGAGGAAGACCAATACTTTATTTACTGTTATTGCTGTAACATGAAGATCAGTGACAGGACTGGACTTTACCTCTGGAAGATGTATCCTTAATTTCAACAGACACATTGTTAGGAGACCCACACTATGCTGTTACAATTGCTGCTTTCTCTCCTATGCAGAGGAGTCATCTACTAGAACGTAATTTTACTGGGATCAATGGAGTCCTTTAATGATCCTTTTGTGGCTTCAGAAAGAAAAAAAATACAGGGCTGCCAAATGGGGCAGAATTATTCCAGATAAATGGGTTTCTCCATTATAAAGCAAACACAATCTCATTAAAAACACCATAACCTCAGGCATCCAGTTGGGTAGAGATAGCTGTTCTTAATTTTTGTTTGTTTGAGAATTGTCTTTTCTTGATGAAGTTTTAATAACATATCCATTGGTGTCTCCAAAGCTATCTAGGATCCTGTTTCCTTGCAAAAATGAAGTTAATCTGACAAGTATCTTCTGGTTTATTTGCTCTCTTGTTTACTAGAACAGACATTGCCTATTCTTAGAATCGTCAGTGACTTGCCTCTGACATTCCTCCTGGAACAGTCTTTTGTTTGTGTTGGATGGATTTTAAGGTCTAGGAAAGCAGACAATGGTTTTCTTTAGAATGCCCCATAAAATCATTATAATAGCTCTGTGTGGGTATTGTCTGAGCCTACTTGGTTTTCTGCTTCTGAAATCCTTACACCCTCATTAAAGACATACACACTGAATTCTATTGAGGACTTTGGCGTCAGTTGTGAGCACGAGTAGGAGGGATCCTCTTTGCAGCTGGTCATGCTTGAACTCTGACCCAGTTCTGCAGGTTAAAGGCTAGCTTCCTCCATGTTTCTAATCTCAGTGTTTCTATGGGATTAAGGGCTTTACTCCTACAACTCTTATTTGTGGCACTTGCCAAGTTGCTGCTATGGTCTTACCATATATTTAGAGATCCTCCTTCCTCCCAAACAGCGTGTTTTCTTCTTTCTTTAAGATGGCTGTTCTGGACGGACTAGCAAGGACTGTGTCAGGGAAGAAGCAGGGTCTCAGTACATGTTTGGTCAATGAAAGCACAGATATGAAACATGAATATGTTGGCTTAGATTTTATGTTCAGAGTTGTATATTGTTGAAATAATATTTTACCCCTACCCAAAGGCTTTTATATATAAAATCCTATATTTAATTTGCCCTAGTTACAGGCAAAGTAGGACTCACAAAATGTACACATATTTATGAAAACCCAGGTTTCTAAAAATGGTGTTTTACTAAAGCCTTTTCATTTGTCTAGAAAGAGAATTGGCCAGTTTAAACTCTGAAACAAATAAAATGCATGGATTTTCTGATTGCTTGTTATTGCTACAATTCCATTCTAGAACCAGAGAAATTGCCAGCATTTGTATCTCAACTGCAGATTTCAGGTCAAATAAAATGTTTTCCCAGATTGTAGCCTAAAGTAACAGAAGCAGTGCTGTGCAGCCAGGTGTGGTTTACTGAAAAATGAGCTGTATGTGATGGCTGCCCATGGGAGTGAATGTAAGCCAGTCTAAGTAGGAATGATATATATATTCACTCACACACACATACACACACACACTTACATAGACACGTGCATGTACACACACATATCAATCTTTAAAAATTGGATCTATTTAAAATAGTAATTTGAAATAAATCTGAGCATAGACGTATATTAGTTTAGTACGTATGTATACCATAGATCAAGCTGTCAGAAATCTGCTCAAAGTTCAGAACATTTTAAAGATCATTCCATGTTTTCTGCAGTGGCTATACCTGAATTTTATAATTATTTAATATAATTTTGCATAGCTCTTTGACAAGTGTATGTGATTTTTATGTTCTTTCCTAAGCTTCCTTCTTAAAACATGAAGAAAATATACTATGGGAGAAAGAGAAAAAGCACATCACTTTAAAGATGAAATTTGTTTTTAATAACTGATTTAACCATTAAAAATCCTGTTAGTCAATTAATAACATTCCTTCTTCTTAGTTTGTAGAAAAATGGCAGCCAGCTGTGTGCCCTTCAGTCAAGAGAGTAGGAAAATGCTTTACTGGGGCTTTTCATCAACAAGAAAGACCCAGTATGGTTGGTGCCAAGAGCTCTCTAGTTATATAAACACACAGCAGAGCTACTTGAAGTGAATGGAGGCTGAGTAAAGACAGAAGCAAACCATCACTTAGGCTGGAGTCTTAGTAGGTCAGTGGTATAGCACTTACCTAGAGTATGTAAGGTCCTGGGTTCAATTCCCACCACTGAAAAATTAATTAAATAAAAAACAAACTCATCATTATGTTTTCTAATCAATAGCATGTCATGTCTACAAAATAAGAAACAACAGAGGAAACACCAATGGCTTATCCTCTAAGAACAAGACAAATGGGACCTCAAAAAATTGCAAACCTCTGTAAGGCAAAGGACACAGCCAATAAGACAAAATGGCAACCAACATATTGGGAAAAGATCTTAAACAATCCTTCATCTGATATAGGGCTAATATCCAATATATACAAAGAACTCAAGAAATTAGACTCCAGAGAATTAAATAACCCTATTAAAAATGGGGTACAGAGCTAAACAGAGAATTCTCAACTGAGGAAACTCAAATGGCTGTGAAGCACCTGAAGAAATGTTCAACATCCTTAGTTATCAGGGAAATGCAAATCAAAACAACCCTGAGATTCCACCTCATACCAGTCAGAACGGCCAAGATCATAAACTCAGGCGACAGCAGATGCTGGAGAGGATATGAAGAGGAACACTCATCCATTGCTGGTGGGATTGCAAGCTGGTACAATCACTTTAGAAATCAGTTTGGTGGTTCCCCAGAAAATTAGACCTGAGGACCCAGCTATACCTCTACTGGGCATATACAAAGAAGATGCTCCAACATGTAATAAGGACACATGCTCCACTATGATCATAGCAACCGTATTTATAATAGCCAGAAGCTGGAAAGAACCCAGATATCCTTCAACAGAGGAATGGATATAGAAAATGTAGTATATTTATACAATGTAGTACTACTCAGCTATTAAAAACAATGAATTCTTGAAATTCTTAGGCAAATTGCTGGAACTAGAAAATATCATCCTGAGTGAGGTAACCCAGTCACAAAAGAACACACATGGTATGCACTCACTGATAAGTGAACATTAGCCCAAAAGCTCAGAATAAACAAGATACAGTTCACAGACCACACAAAGTTCAAGAAGGAAGACCAAAGTGTGGGCGCTTCAGTTTTTCTGAGAAAGGGAAGAAAATACTCACAGGAGCAATTATGGAGATTAAGTGCAGAGCAGAGACTGAAGGAAAGGCCATCCAGAGACTGTCCTACCTGGGGATTTATCCTATAAACAGTCACCAAACCCCGACGCTATCGTGGATGCCAAGAAATGCTTGCTGAAAGGAGCCTGATATGGCTGTGTCCTGAGAGGCCCTGCCAGAGCTTTATAAACACAGAGGCAGATGCTAGCAGCCAACCATTGGACTGAGCAGGGCAGGGGGTGGTGGTGGTGGTGGTGGTGGTGGTGGTGGTGTCCCCAATGGAGAAATTAGAGAAAAGACTAAAGGAACCGAGAGGATTTGCAGCTTCATAGGAAGAACAATAATATCAACTAACCAACCTCCCCAGAGGTCCCAGGGACTAAGCCATCAACCAAGGGGTACACATGGCTCCAGCTGCATTTATAGCAGAGGATTGCCTTGTCAGGCATCAATGGGAGGAGAGGTTCTTGGTCCTATGAAGGCTCGATAGATGCCCTAGTATAGGGAAATCGATGGAGGTTAGGTGGGAGTGGGTTGGGTGGAAGGACAACCTCATAGGAGGAGTAGAAGGGAAGATGGGTGAGGGGTTTTCTGGGAGGGGGGAACTGGGAAAGGGAATAGCATTTGAAATGTAAATAAAGAATATATTCAATAGAAAAAAAAAGAAACAACAGGAATTTTCAAAGAGCAGAAATAAAGCTTTCGGAAACTCAGGACTTAAAAATAAAGAAAAATAAAGATCATCTTTGATTTTCAAATTGGAGATTTTCAAAATGCAAACTTGAGGACATAGCTCAGAAATTTGGAGAAACAGAGACAAGAAAATTGAACCAATGAGAATGATCATAAGAAATCAGAGTCAGTCCAAGAGGCATGGCATCTCAAGGACATAAGTTGTGGAAAGAGAGCAAAGAATACAGGAAATTGACCTCCAAAATCAACTCAAAAAAATGTCACAGAACTACAGGGACATTAAAATGATCTGGTGCCAAGTACTCAAGTAGACTCATAGCAAATAATATTCTTGAGATTTTAGAAAATGGGAAAGAATATGAAGCTTTAAAAAGCTTTCAGAGAGAGGAACACTGTATCTGGCGAAGAGTTAAAGGTTGGAATGCTATCAACAATGGAACAAGTCCTTCAAGACAAGGAAGGAAAGTGATTTACACCTAGGCATTCCACAGTCTGTCTGGGCTCAGCTCAGTGGGAGGGGGACCTATTGCTAAGCTCTCAGGAACGCACAGAAAGGTGCTCTACTTAAATACCTAGAGAGAGGAGGTCATGGACACATTAAGGACAGTGCTCATGTGATCCAGAGGCCAAGGAATACACAGAATCATAGATGCCGGGACCACAGAGGCTCCTCCAGTCAGAATGCTCTAGGATGATGTTCCCAGTAAAGGCAGGGAAGAGACTGTCATGCATGCATGATGCATGTTGAGCAAAGATTTTTAAAGCTGAGAGAGAATTTTGGTTTGATTTTATGCCTACCTTACCGAAAGTGAACCAGGAATGACTACCTCTTTGGAAAATAAAAAATGTAGCTTAGCAGTGGAGTACTTGTCTAGCACGCACAAGACTCTGGATTCAATACCTGGCAAGAATAAGTAAAAAGAGAATAAAAAAACCCTGTGCAAAAAAAGAAATGCCATTCTGTCATATAGTTCAGCTACCACTACCAAGGATAAAGTCACATGGCATGAACAGTGTATATCTATTTAACCAAAGTTAACCACCCAGACTGCTGGAGGAGGAAGGCTGCAGCTGTAGTTTTTAGAGTAGATCTTTATCCACATCCACAACAACAGGTCACCTGACTGACTAAAACTGCAAAGTTCAAGGAATAGCTCATGAATCAGTAAACTGTGATCCATTGGTCTGGTCACCTATATTGCAAATAAAGCTTTATTGAAACACAGCCATGCTCATGCTTACATAGAGATACTTTCATACTCAGCATCAGACTTGACTAATGTAACACAGGCCATGTGTCTCTCAGAGCTAAGATGTTTAATGTTTTTTTTCTTGTAGGAAACACTTGCTGAAGCCTTGAGTAGCAACTGGGCATCTTCAAAGTTTTGGAGACAAACATCCAAGGGAGAGAAAATCTGATACTTCATTGGCTATTTTTTTCTAATAAGCCACATAAAATAATTTGACACTTTAAACAAGGTATCTGCATTACTTTATTAAAAAAAAACCCATCAAGATATAAAAGAAAGGTTGATGTGAGTTATCAGAGGTGCCAGACAAATTTTTTTTAACAAGTTGATAAAAATGTTAAATTATCTCTGTTCTTTGATATCTTTCTTTGATATCTTTAGGTATTTGTTCACTCTAACTTGCTTCTTTGAGCCACCTATTCTCTTTCTTGCCTTTTAGCTTTTACTTTGGTAAGAAGGAAGGCCTAAAGTCGAGTACAATTTCTAAATGGCCCCTCTGTACTCTGCACGGTGTTTGGAGAGCTGGGACTAGAGATTCCCCAGCAAGCCACAGCTCCAAGCTAGCCAAGCAGGTTTTATTTTACTCAGTCAAAGGTGTTGTTCAATTTTCTTCAAACCTCAACTTGCTTATTTCATTAGGAAGCAGCCGGGACTCACATTCCACACATAGATCAAAGTTGGTGACACACTTCCTTCCTCGTGTAGTCTTGAAGTGGTAGGACATCCATAATTAATAGGAAAGTAAGTAGCCTCAGCCATTATACAGGTTTCCAATTTAGTAACTCTTTAGGCAATGTCCCAGCAACACTAAAGGTCATTTTCTAGCCACAGCTTTAAGGAAAACAATAAGGGACACTTTCCGGAAAGTATGCTTTTTAAAATATGTATAACATCTGATAATATATTAATATTATACTGTAGCAAATATTTCTGTTCTTGGGTTTGGGATGTGAAAATAAGGCGCCACTTTCACTATTATATTCTCAGGTAAATATTTATGACCAGACTCAGCAGAAATCTAAGTTGCAGCACTGCCAATTACTGAAGCTTTATAGGCCCAGTGGGGCCCTTGTGCTTACAGAAGCAGGCTGAGTTAGCTGGCCAGCTCTCCTACCTCTTGACGGAGGGCATTCTTTCTTCCAGTGCTCCCCCTGAGTTGGCTGTCCATCTTCTACTCTCCGCTTGGTTATACCGCTTATGCATTTAGTAGGTAGGTTTATTGTTTCACCGATTTGCTTTTACTGTTTCAATTGACTCTTCAGGGTGTAACATGTTAAGAGTTTCTCTACAGACTCCAAATCTATTTCTAACTATTGCTTCCCCTCCCCTATGTGAATTCCCATGGATGATGCAAAAATGGCTAGGATGGAAACACCATGGGAAGTCCTGATAAATCCGCCTGAAACCGCCAAAGACCATGTGCTCTATGAGTTAATGGTGGTTAGCAGAAGAGATAGACTCTAATGTGGAGACTGACATATGGGCCAGCTCTCTGTGGATGGGTGAGAGAAGGGGGTGGAGGTAGGTTTTTCTATTGCAGAGTTGAGGTAGATGAAGAAGAGTGATGAACACAGGTCACATTTGAAGTTCCAAAGATTGTGGGTAGGGAAGATAGCTTGATTTCTCAGAAGGGTCATATTCCCCTAGAATTATTATGTTGAATACCAGCATGGGGTAGGGGCCTTTTGGAAGCAATCATGTTCCTCTTATTTAGGGGATAAGAGTCCTTATGCAGAGGATTGGAGACTCTTCAACCCTTCTACCACAGGATGTGGGTTAGAGCCATGTAGAAAGTCAAAGTCAGGGTTTGTGTTGAGATAGATCTGGCTGGCAATATAGGTCCATTAAAGATGAGGATAGTTCCAGAGACATGTTCAGAACTAGGAAAAAATGAGAAGGACTGGGGGGGGGGGGAACATTTGTTAAAGGGCCACTCTGTATTTTGTGCTATACAATGATTAGATATTGAATACTGAATCCCCAGTATGATGTACTTTATTAGCCTCATTTCAATAAACTATTGGGAAATGGAAACTTGGAGAAGCAAGAGCCTCACCCAGGCTTACAGAGCATATGGAAATCATAAGCTGCATTAATTCCACTCAGTCGTTCTACAAAGGCCTTCTCACTTATACAGCTCAAGGAAGCCTCTCAGGTTGTCAGGCAAGGGGTGAGCCTTAGGAAATGAGGCCTGAGGGATATTCAGTGGTGTGGTGGGCAGAAGGTGGCTGCAGCCATGGGTGACTGTGATTTCCCAGGGGTTGCACAGAGTGAAGGGAAAGAAGCAACAGGAGGAGGCAGGGGCATGGCAGACTCTCAGCATGAGTGGAGGAAGGACAGTGCTGGACAGAGACTAGGAGGGACAGCTGTGGAGATGGAGTACCAGAGACCAAGGACAAGATGTTTTCAAGCCAGTCTGAGGTCCAACCAATGTTCATATAGGCTATGGCTCCCGAAGGAGCCAATCAGGTTCCAGTCATCTCTAGTTGTGTTGGAGATAGGAAGGCAAACTGGGGCTCACTGGGTTCAGTGGCCATTTTGGGGTCATAGATGGGACATTAGTGAGGGACGGTTTTGTAGGGTGACAAAGGAAAGGAACTAATGAAGAGGACTAAGGAGCACTTAGGAGCAAAGGGACACTGAGTGCTGCTGTGTGAAGGGAGGAGAGGCAGAAATTATAGACAGATTATGTCTGGAGAGAAACTGAGGGAAACACATATTTCCTCAGAGGAGAAACGGTTCACAGGAATGCAGGCTGTGGAGAAAATGATTAGTGTTGGGAAAGATGTATGAAAACGAGGGTCCTCCAACCTGGAGACACAGTGGGAAGACGGCACAGGCGAGAAATGACTAAGGAGTTTCTTGTAGTTTTTGTTGTCTCCAGAAAAGGCAGATGGAGTCAGAGACAATTCAGGGATCTGGGCAAAAGTGATTGTCAAAAAGGTGAGCTAGCAGGACAGGAGAGAGAGGAGAGCCAGGGCACTAAAGGCTGAGCTGGGCTGCTCTGAAGGACTTGTCCTGACTCTGGGGGATTGTGGAGGAGAGAAAAGATTGTCAACAAGATTCAGAGTCCTCAGAAAATGTAAAGAATGATAAGAAGAGAGTGGAGTAGTGAGGACAGGCCGATCTGTCAGCACCCTGTGTCTCTCCAAGAGGAGCTCCTTTACACATGACTGGGGATTCACTCTGGGGAACTCAGAGAAAATGCAAATATTTCACCTTAGTTTCTGTTCTCTACCAGGAGGATGGAACGCTCTGTCTATGAGCCTGAGGGAAAAGTCTATTCTTAGAACGAAGTTAAATTTCAAGTGTGGAAATATCCATTCTCTGTTTCAAGTGCTCAGAGGCCATGGGGCAGGGCATGTGGAGAGCCCTGGAGGAATGGCTGGAAAGAAGAACAGTTTAGGGTCTGAAGTGGGCAAGGTCAGGAGCGAGGCAGCACAGCTGACATGTGAGTTTTGATGTTCATGTTAATTCTTGAGTGCCGGCTTATGATTCCCTCCCATTTTGTTTTCTCCTCCTCAACCAAGTTCAAGACTTAACACTTCTTGAAACACAATCCACACCTAACCTTTGCTGGTGTCCCCTTGGCTTGTCTCACTGCTGGAGATTATTCTGCTTTAATCCATGATACTCCAGCCAGCCAGATTTCCTTTTAACATACTTTGTACACCCATAGCATGAGAGATGAGCAAACTACTGAAACCAAGAGAGGAAACTTCCCGAGGACAGAGGACATGTTGTAGGGTGGCCACATCTGAAGTCTAAACATACATAAAGATCCAGCATGGGGCTTGGTAGAAGGGAGTCCCGCACTGTCTGAGCAGCGTCCTGTCTGCTGCTTATGAGTATGGATGGCAAGGTTAGCTGGGATAAATGCTGATTTTGTAATCAAAAGAGCCCTGGGTTGTGCAGCAGACACTGAGACACAAATAATGGCCTAGGGCTACTCAGTTAATGCTCCCATGGTCCTAACCCAGAAGCCACCTGCCTTCTTTCACAGTCTTTCAGTGCTGTGATGGGTTTCTATCAATATTTTCTCTGACACCAGAACCTCCCGACACTACCCATTTCATCATCTGACTCCTTGCTATGCAGATACTTGCCCACATTTGCCAAGACTATTTCCCTGACTTGAATCACCTCTAAGCCTGATCTATTTGTAGGGTGTCCAGTTCTGTCTACCCAAGCTGATGAATAGGATGCTATTCTTCTTGATCACACAGACTTGCAGAGCTGAAGGTATCCCTGGAGTTCCCCTTTCTAACATGTCCATTTCTCAGATGGTACTACTAAAGCCCAGAGGAGGAGGATGTCTTCCTATAGTATCTTAAAAATATATCAATATGCCATTTAACCACTTTAATGGACAACTCAGTGGCAATAAGTATATCTATACTTGCTTGTACCATCACTTGCAGAAAGAAAACATGGTTGAAATTTCCACCAATGGACACATGATTGTTTCTATTTTGAGGTCCTGTGAACAAACATTGTGGCTGTGAATGTGGACTCATGCTGAACAAATCCATGGCCTTTCAGTGTGAGTGTAAGTGTGCACATGTATGATGTGGGGAGCACTGTGTATAAGTGTGTATATGTATGATGTGGGGAGGAACTGTGTATAAGTGTGTACATGTATGATGTGGGGGAGGAACTGTGTTTAAGTGTGTACATGTATGATATGGAAGGGGCACTGTGACACAGCATGTATATTATGGAGATCAGAGGACAACTTTGTGGAGCTGGCTCTGTCCTTCCCGCCTTAGGGGTCTAGGGGATCAGATCACTACTCTTGTGTAACAAGTGCGTTTACCCACTAGGCTGGCTCGCCATCTTCCATGCCTCCTCAGCCCCACAGAGCCTAGTGGGTTATACATAGAAGAGGCTCAGCGGAAGCCTCCACCACCAATGGTGATTGTTATCTTGGCCCTCTATCTTATTGAAGAGAATACAAAAACACATGAAACAGAAAGACCGCCCGTCCTGTGATTTAGTTTATGTGAAGATATCCTTTAAATGTCACTAATATTTTAGCAGTGCACACACGCCAACATGGAAGTATTTCTTTATACAGTTGTATTCATGGTTCACATTCATAGCAACAACAGTTGTTCACAAGGGGCTTGACAAAGAAATAATCTAATTCCACTGGGTTCTCTACAGGAGCATCACATGTGCTCCTGAATCTATATATTCCAGAGAGAAGGAAACATGCTTTCAAAATTTTCACTTCTCTCTAAAGTAAGGCCATTTCCAGGGAAAGTGTAAGGTTATAAATCCAAGGTCAGGGATTTCCTTTGGGGGAAAAAATCTGTTTAGTGCCATCCTACTACATTAGAGAATGATGACGTTTCCTTAGACCTAGAGATATCTAATTTTTTAAAATCTCTTTACAGTTCTCTCAAGGCTAACTGAAGGGCATGGGTATAGAGCTCAGGGGAAATGTCCACTTCCTTACAATACGGCCTGTATCTAGCACCAAATCGATGCCACTGATAGTTGTTATTTAATGTTCCTGAATGGTTTAACTCTTCTTAGTCAATAAATGGATGATGGTTTGCTATCCATGGCTCACGATGGTTTTTGTACCCATCAGGAACACAGGAATCTAAAATCAAAACAAGACAAACAAACAAGACAAACAAACAAACAAACAACAACAACAGCAACAACAGCAACAACAAACCACTGGGGAAGACTTAGGGCTATTCTGTGCACTTCTGTATCACATGAAACTTTAAAACCATACTTCACATGCCATGTTTTCAAGGAACTATGGGCCAGTTTCATCAGAAAAATAAGCCTGAGACCAAAATGGGTAATTACTCTATCCTTAACTGACATTAAGGCCTTAGACAAATGGTTCATGAATAAACTACTTTTGGTGTCTACATGACTCATGATGATGAAATAGATATAACACAAATGTTAATTGCTAAGCATAATTTTAACATGTCCTCAGTTCTGAGATTGCTATAGATTAGAAATATGCAAATTTTTGATGATAAGATGTACAGATGTTTATTTGTGTCATTTCAAATTTGTTAAAGTGATTTGAAATTAGTATTCATAAAGAAAAGAAATTGCTACATAATTCTTGTTTTTTTAACCTCTATTAGATTCTTTTGCCTAGAGAACAGAAGCTAGTTACTTTAATTAAATATAAAAATATGGAAAGTTCATCACAGTAGGCATTATAATTACACTGTATATAAGATAATGGATTTGGAGTTCTGGTGTGTTTATTTTAGAAATTATTACAGTTAATCAAAATGGTAAAGTTAGTATATATGTACAGTTTTCTTTAGTGTATTAATTATATTCAAGTCATAGTTGGGCTAGAGGAATAGCTCAGTGGCTTCACAAATGTGAGGATCTGTGAATTCAGATCTCCAGAACCCACATAAAGCTGGATGTATTAGCCTGCATCTGTAAGCCTAGTTCTCCTACAATAAGATAGGAAATGGAGGAACATCTGTGCAATTCCACAGGCCATCCAGCCCAATGTGTGAAGTGGTGAACAGTAAGAGAACCTGCCCTATACAAGGCAGGAGTCAAGAACCCTTACTGCACACATGTGTGTACCCACACTCACCTACACATGTGTTTCTAAGGAAACACGTATATACATACTTAAATACATACACACATGTCATACATTCTAAGATTTTTTATTTTATTTTTTATTAGATATATTCTTTATTTACATTTCAAATGTTGTCCCCTTTCCTGGTTCCCCCACTCCAAAACCCCCTAACCCATTACCCCCTCCCCCTGATCACTAATCCACCCACTCCCTCTTCCCTGTTCTGGCATTTCCCTATACTGGGGCATCGAGGCTTCTCAGGACCAAGGGCCTGTCATGCCTTTGATGTCCGACCAGGCCATCCTCTGCTACATATGCATCAGGAGCCATGGGTCCCTCCATGGATACTCTTTAGTTGGTGGTTTAGTCCCTGGGAGCTCTGGGGGTACTGGTTGGTTCATATTGTTGTTCCTCCTATGGGATTGCAAAACCCTTCAGCTCCTTGGGTCCTTTCTCTAGCTCCTCCATAGGGGACCCTGTGCTCAGTTCACATTCTAAGATTTTTAAAAGCTATAAATAAAAGCTTTAAATTTATCATAATATATTTATGCATCTATATTTATGTATCTTCATGTAAGTCATGTATATTTATATATCCATGTGTTATCATCTACATGTTTACTTATATATGCATATGCCTATGTATTTATATACTTATAAAACACATTAAAGTTCAAATGCTAAAAAGTCAATGCATAAATAATGTCTGAAAAAGAATAAAATTAGAATTTGGGTTTTTATCTGCAAACAGTTAAAGTTTTCTGTATCCCAAAAGGCAGAAGCTCCTCCTGTGACCAACATAGTCCACCTTCTCCTTTTGTCATGTTCAAGGCATTCTGGGAAAAAGTTTTTAATTTTGAAAATGTTCAGTGTTTTTAAAAATACTTCCTAATGAGAAATATTATTTTTATTATTTTCCCCTTAAAGATGGAATTTGTGAGTGTCTAAAGATAAGGCCATTTTATGTATGAGTTTCTAAATTATAAATTACCATAAAAGCAATACTTCTCAGGAAGTAATTTTAAAAATATTCACACATAAGTATTTACTATTCCATATTATCAAAATTCAGGTCTCAATCTAAGAACAAAAAATGGTTTAGAAGTCTTTTATGACTAAACTGTCCTTAAGTAAAACAAAGAGTTTCTCCTTCACCTTAAGAAGGGAAGGCTACTACATAGGTGTGCATGAAATAATCCCATTTTAATTCATTTAAAATTATTACAAGCAGTCTATTTTCTAAAATTGATCTTCAGAAACTGAGTTCACTAACTAGACTAACTGTACATAGAAGTGATAAATAATTATTTGGAATATATAGATACTTAGAAACATTTAATGGCATATATGCTTAGAGTAAATAATAGGGAGTAACATTTTTTTGACTTCAAAGTAATTTTCCATGCCTTTCAGCAGAGATGGAACAGCTTGCCTTTAACAGCAGGGTGGTTAGGGTGCCTCTTAGATGAGCAGCTGGTGGGGTGCTGCGGTGCATGGATATGCAGGGCAGTAGCAAGCATCCTCTGCTCTTTTCTTCTGAGTTAGAACCACGAGGGTTTAGACCATGGTTCAACTTAGAGTTGAAGGCACAGGGATATCATCAAAATGCTCAGTCACAACTTCTCTCACACCAGTGCCAAGGATGCCCTTGGGCTCTTTTGGTTTGTCCTGAGTAAGAGGGTGACAAAGGTATGCTGGGTGTCCTTATTTTGCCCCTGGCACTTGTTGCTTTTGGACCAATCACAGGCCACTTGTATGGTTAGTAAAACCTTTCTGAGACTGGCTACAGGCCAGTTCCTTACTTAACATCAATTTGTTGAGTATCTTTGACCCCTCACTATACCTGGTTCTTTATAACTAGTCCCATAAAATCAACAACTGGCCCCTAAAACTCACACATAATCTTACACGAGCAGTCATCATATTGGTTAGGCAGTGGGTTTATAAGTTGATTCAAATGCTAACTCTTAATATCCCAGTCCCCTTCCACATGCTACCACAGTTCAGGTAACATTAAAGACAGATTGGTATATGTAGTGTGTTCTTGTATGTTCATACTGAGACTGTAATGGAGATTTATGTAGTACAAAAAAACCTAATTCAAGTTAGGTTAGCAGATTTTGGCCATTGCCTATGAAATACTTTTATCAATCATTATGACTAAAGCACTATGTTTTCTCTCCATGCTTTAACACCAGCAGGGGCTTGGGCAGCCATGGCCATCTGCTTCTAGTTAGCACAGCCTGTCCCATCTGTCCCATGGCTCAGAACAGCTGATGAAGGGGCCCTGCATGATGTAGACACTTGCTGAGACTAGATGCTGGAGTAGATCTGGAAGGATCAGGCACAGCCAGCTTTCCTGTCTTTGGGTTTGGTGTGCACCAGGAATCTCTAGCATACACTTTCTTTCACTGGTTGGTTTAGCCTAGATGAAGCTGAGAGTTCCCAATTCCCAGGCAAGAGTCCCATAAAAGACAAAGTAATATCAATGAACAGGGATCCTGGGACCCCTCCCCCCCTTAAGAGCCATTTTCTTGGCCATCTAAACTGTGGCTTAGCATCCTGTAACGACCATGTGAACATCCATATGTGTCCTTACAAACGATTTTGATTGCTTGGAACCCATTAGTTTTAACCTCATTTTTTGTTTTGTTTTCTTATTTTCTTGTTTGTTTCCTTTTAGTTTTTCGAGACAGGGTTTCTCTGTGTAGCCCCGGCTATTCTGGAACTCACTCTGTAGACCAGGCTCGCCTCAAACTCAGAAATTCACCTGCCTTTGCCTCCCAAGTGCTGGGATTAAAAGTGTGCGCCACCACTGCCCTTCCCAGTTTTAACCTCTTAGACTTCAAGTGGACAAGTGGAATGGAGAAGTTGAAGAAGTGAGGATTTCTTGTACTGTGCCCATAATCATTCTGAACAGATGAACTGGCCGAGAAACAAAATTTCTAGCAGCTTTATTGGGATTCACAGAATCAAGCAAACTTTATTTTCTCCAAAGTATTAAGTCGGTTAATTACAAACACACACACACATACACACACACACACACACACACACACACACACACACACGCTCGCACATTCACACAAGAAAAACATTTCCTGGTTTTAGGCAGTATCAATCTACACTCCCTGTTCCTTTGCTTTTAGGGTAAAATATTTTGATGTGACTGTTGTCAACTTTTACTTCACTACACAGCATCTCTGGGGATTAAGGGAATGAAATGAAATGAACCACTGCTGCTTCTGAGACTCCAAGAACTTGCATTTCTTCCCTCCCTCCTTCCCTCCCTCCTTCCCTCCCTCCCTCGCTCCCTCCCTACCTCCTTCCCTCAAGCTCTCCCTCCCTCCCTCCCTCCCTCCCTCCCTCCCTCCCTCCCTCCCTCCTTCCCTTGCACCCTCCCTCCCTCCCTCCCTCCTTTCTCCTTCTATCCTTCCCTGTCTCCCTACAGTTGAAGTCTGGGTTTTTGCTATGTGTTGTAATGCTAAATAATGTCCCCAAGGCCTGGTTGCCCCCAGGGGCAAGAGAATCTGCATGTACACACAGTGACATTATGTGACCTTGCTCCTTAATTTAAAACTATTGGTTCAATAAAGAGGCCAACGGCCTATAGCTGAGAGAGGAGAGGTAGGTGAGGTTTCAGTTCCTGGGTTTGGGGAGGGAAGAGAAGAGGAAGATGAAGAGGGAGAAGATGCCATGGGGTAGGTGAGTAGGACTGGCCAGCTGGAGTAAGAGCGGCCCAGGTGGAACACGGCAAGTTATAATTTGGGGTTATTCACAAGGAAGTAAACATAATCCTTAGAGGGTAGAATCTGTCCAGCTGCGGTGCTGATTAAGGGTTATTATAAATATAAAAGTTGTGTGTCTTTTATCTAGGAGCTGAATAATCATAGGTGGGGTAGAAAACCCAAAATATTGAGACAACACCCCTCCCTCCCTTTCTTCCCTCCCTCCCTTTTTGCCCTCCCTCCTTTCCTTCTTCCCACTCCCCCTTTCTCTTTTTCTCCTTCCTCTGCCCTTTTCTTGGCCTTTGGGATATTTTCCCCTTAAGGTAATTTACATACATGTTTAATGTTTTATCTTTCTGTTTTATAATGTCGAGTGAGAATTGTGTACATGGTGTTGGCAAGATGCTTTGCTGTGTGTGGACATCATGGAATGGCTAAGTCAAGTTAATTAGGACATGCATTATCAATCGCTTGGCTCATTTGTCAATGTTAACTTTTCTATTGTAGTAACATTGGACTTGGTTAGGATGGTCTTTTAATATCCAATTACAGCTTCTCATGTTTTGTGGAGATTTCCAAATACAGGACAGTCTCAACTCCTCACTTCTTTAGAATTCACCTCATATCACTCAGAGCTCAGGGTATACATTTACACACATATCAAATCTGATACACTCTGCTCACTTACACGAACAGAAATTTAAAAGAGGCCTCAAGGACACACCCAAACCCCCTCTTCACAGAAATCACTGCAATCAAGAATTTTCCTTTGTAAAGCCATACAAATAATATTTCCATGTAGGCTGCTGGGAAGGGACCTTTAGTCTTCAGTGATTAATGGTCCTCAGAGATGGGAGATCCACCCGAGGCTGACAGGTTTATCACTGCGTGTAGAGCTGTGATAGCAAGTGGCTGGCTTTGCAGAGAAGGCAGTGGGATGCAGGATTAGTGATGGGTGTGATAAACAAGGCAGAGGGGAACCTAATCACAGTGGAAAGTGAACGAATGATTTAATAAATCTGCAGTAGTAATTTCACCTCACAGGCACAGTCCACATGCAAGGAGGTGATGAGGCTGTCTCCCATACCTGTGGAATGCACAATTTAACACTGGACATCCATTTATTTTTATTAAATGATCACATAAAGAAAATGAGGACCGAGTGTTGATTTTGGAAAATGGATTTAGTTTTTCTATCTCTGACCTTCATGAGGGAATCAAAGTCAAAGGAATTTCTTCAAGAACAAAAATAGGCTTTGCAGATTTATTTTCTTTCTTTTGACATTATAGAGTTGGAATTTGTACAGTATAGAATAAGTAATAAACTTGGTCTTTTGTATAGCTATCTTCCCTAACATGTTGACAGTTCAACTCTGAAAGATGGGGTGGGAGTGGTAGAGGAGGGGGATAAAAAAAACCTTGGTTCAGGATTTAAACAACACCAATAAACATTTTATGTCCACTGGAATTATTTTTTCTTTTTCCTCTATCTTAAAATATTTTAACCTTAATCTTTACATTTTATCCCTTGAAATACTAAAGCTAGATACATCAAAATGTATTATTTAGTCAATTCTATGTTATGATTGTTAATTTTAGAGTGACTTTGGAGGGGCCGGAGACATCCTTCAGTGAGTAAAGCACTTGCACAGGAAGCTAAGGCAGGCAGTTACCAGAACCGGCTGCTTAGTTAGTCAGAACAGGAGAGCTCTAGGCTCAGCGAGAGAACTCGCCTCAGAAAACCAAGTTGAGAGCTGTCAAGGAAGATGTCCAACATCAGTTTTGGACCTTACTGTGCTATATCACTTATTCACAAAGTATGCACTCCACATACACACATGCAAACAAGATAGAACGCCCTAGGTGACACCTCAAGGGCGTGCCTTGAGGGATTTTCCAGAGAGTTTTAACTGAGGAGGGAGGCCTACCCTGAATGTAGGTGATAACATTGTATAGGCTGGTGTTCTAGACTGGCTTGTATAAGAAGGGTTGGGTGTGGGTGTGAGCTAAGCATCAATATTCATGGCTCTGCTCCGGGGCCTGGGCCCAGTGTGACCGGTTGCCTCACAGTTTCTCTGCTGTGCCTTCCCTTGAGGATGGACTGTGTCCCTTTGAACTGGGAGTCAAAACAAACCTTTTTTTCTCCTCAAGTTTTTTTCTGTCAGGCATTTTGTCCCAGTAACAAGTGATATATAACTGATACAGGATATAGCTGTCATTTTAATATGTCAATTTACATGTGGGATCTGTGGATAAATATGGCATGGCCTTTTCATTGTCTGAGTAAACTCTTTGCATCTATATCTCACATGACACAGAAAATAGGTCCTGATCCTAACCCATGATGCAAGTTATATTAACACTATCAGGCTTTCTATTACTGAAGAATGTATCTTTAAAAATAATGTTGTTTCTTATCAGAGGGAGAAACGTCTGGGAAAAGTAACCCACTTTAAAATACCTACATGACATTTCTGTGGACAACACTACAGATAAGGCAGAGAATAGCTATTGCCAGCCTTTGTCTTTGCCTGCCTCATCCTTCACAGAGCCAGAGACATCGATGAACAGTCAAGACAGCCAACAAGAGAGCTGGGCAGGGGCATTGTCCCATGAGCCACCTGTGGAAGACATCAGTATGACTTGATATGTTGGTCCTAACAGTGTTTGTTGAGAACAAAATTTGCCATTTCACTTCTTGGGCAGAGCAAAACAACTAATAGAAGTGTGGTAAATCTCTTACCTTTCTTTTCGCAAGAAAGGCTCCCAATGGCCCACATAGCCCTTAACCCAGATCTGTTTGTGTTGGTGGTAGCACCAATACACATCGGTACCACTGTGCCCCTCCGAGGGGCTCAAGTACAGATGGAACTTTGGTAAAGGTTGAAGTTTTAGGGTCCTACATGGATGGAAAACTTACAGCTTTTTTTTTTTTTTTGAGACAGGGTTTCTCTGTGTAGCCCTGGCTGTCCTGGAACTCACTCTGTAGACCAGGCTGGCCTCGAACTCAGAAATCCGCCTGCCTCTGCCTCCCAGAGTGCTGGGATTACAGGCGTGCACCACCACTGCCCAGCTGAAAACTTACACCTTTAGAATGTGGAGTCATCAAGGAGTTGGGAGTAGGATTTCTTGAGAGGGATCCTAACACTCAAGTCCCATGAACTCGAAATTCATTATCCACACTTCCCTTCCCCCCTCCCACTCTTCTGTTTTTCTTCCTCTGTAGTTTGCTGGATGAAGATATTTTAATCTGGTCATTTTAAAAAGTAAAAATAAAATAAACAGGAAATAAAAATAACAGACCCTAAAAGCCAACCTCAAGCATATTAGTAGTCATATAAGAAATGTTTGCTAAATTTAATTGAATTGTGGCTATGAGTCACTGCTGGAAACCAACCTTAAAAGCCTTTTTGGAAGGGTTTTGTAGCTACCTCAGATGAACTGGAAAAGAAGTGTGGAAAGAGGCCGCAGTGATTTTCCTGGGAACAAACTCTAAGGTGACACAATGCTAGCCTCACAGAATATGCAAAAGCAAGCATCTTATTGGTGTGGTTTCCCTTTACAATTTATCCTGACTATTAGACTCTCTCACAGAGGATATGTGTATATTGTTTAAAATGTAGCAGCTTTGGGATTAAAAGAATGTAAGTGTGAGCCAGGAAAGAGTGACAACAGACACAGAGGTACCAACTGCCGTTGGTTAAACAAAGAACTGTGATGTGCTTAGGTCCAAGAGAAACAAGCAACTGGTTTTATTATTACTGATTTTTACCCTTTTCCCCAGAATGCCTCTTCAGATTTAACTTCTTTAGGCTTTTATTTTCTCCTCAGAAAACACAGTTGGAATATTACTTAGCAATAAAGAGAAATGAGCTTGATTAAGCCATGAAAAGGCAGATAGAATCTTAAACATAGGCTATGGAGAGAAGCAGCCAGCCTGGGAAGGCTACACTGTGAGCCCAACTACAAGATGTCCCAGAAAAGACAAACGCCACGGAGACAGGAAAGTGATGGCTGGCGACCAGGAGGCAGATGACAGTGAGGGACGAGTGTGCAGGGCATGGAGGGGTTGTAGGTAGTGTTGTGGATATCTTTCAATTTACATTTGTTCAGACTCACAGAGTGACAACATTATGGATTAGAAAAGGGCTGGCAGGAGGGCTCAGAGAGTAAAGAAACTTGTCACCTGGCCTCATGTCCTGAGTTCAAGCCCAGGACCTATAAGGTAGAAGAAGAGTAAATTCCTGAAAGTGGTCTTCTGACCTCCATACAGGAACAGTAGTACGCAGACCCCCTATTCCCACATCTGTACCCCACATACACCTCCCACCCCTGCACATACACAAACACATAAACATACTCCCTTCTCCCACACCTACACCACATACACATCCCCACCCCAAATACATATACATACACAAACACACATAAATACAACCCTCAAACCATATACCCTCACCCCCCACATACATACACTGTTTAAAAAAAATTACAAAATATGTACTATGTGTAGCAAATACTACACGCCAATATTAACTATGATGTGGTAAGATATCACTCACAGGGACTCTGAATGCCTAGAACCAGGGGTTTGGGGGCAAATGGGTACTCATACTTTCTACATAATTTTTTTAAAACCTAAAATACCTCAAAAATATAAAGCCAGTTAATTAATGTCTTAAAAGTATTAAGCTTTCAAATTACTAGTCAGCATGATAGTAAATCATTTGCAAAGCTAGGTCTCTTTGCTGTTAATTGGATATCAGTTACTTTTATTTAATTACTTTAATGAATTAAATTTTTGAGGGAATAAAATATCTTATATATTTTAGATATCCATTTATATGATCAGTAGCAAGACAGACATCCGTAAGGATCAATGCATTTTGGAAAACAGTGATTAAGTGCACACCGCTTAGCTTGAGGATGTGTGCTGGTCCTGTTATTCATTATTTGATACTTCTTTCCTCCCTCCTTCCTGTCTCACTTTTCCTGTTAGCTAGCATTTCGAAGTAGGCCTTGCAGTGTGCAGAGTCCACTCTGCCAGGGTTCCAGATCGCCCTATGACCTCTATTCACTGACGATGATGGAGCCTCTGGCACCAATGGGGAGAGGTGAGAGGAAGGGAGAGAGAAGAATGGTATTAGAAATTGCTGTGGCTCTGTTTATGCTTTCAAGGTCTTTCCTCTTTAATAATGTAACAGACAATAAACACAAGCGAGCACAGAAAGACCTTTCCTGGTTCCATCTTAGCTAGGTATGTAGCTGGCACATGCCACTTTAAGCTCAATAATCTTCCTTCCTCACACATCCAGTGGGAGATGTTATGGTTGGTTTCAATTGTCAATTTGACACAATCTAGAATTACTTAGGAAGTGAGTCTCAATAAGAAAGTATCTAGAAGAGCTTGGCTTGTGGCCATGTCTATGAGAGATTTTCTTGATTGTATTAATTGAGATGGTAAGGCCTATCCTTTGTGGGTAGCACCATTTCTTGAGATTTTTAATGGCTATATGTCAAAGCAGAAAACAAGCTTCCTTAGACCCTGGAGTCTCTTATGTCTGGAGCATAGAGGTGTCATATTCATCCAATGGTCATATAAAGATTTGCTACAAATACTTACTGTTTTCAAGAATAGCAACATTATTCAAACAGTTTAAGAGCTGACTAACCCTTTTTAAAAAAATGATTTATTTATTATGTATACATCATTCTAGCTGTATGTACACCTGCAAGTCAGAAGATTATTATAGATGTTGTTTCATATCTCATTATAGATGATTATGAGTCACCATGTGGTTGCTGGGAATTAAACTCAGAACTTTTGGAAGAACAGCCAGTGCTCTTAACCTCTGAGCCATCTCTCCAGCCCATGACTAACTCTTAAAACAAACATTTACTTTCTTTATGCCTGCTTTATTCTTCCTTCGAACCACTGTGGAAAAACCAATGAAGTCCTTAGTCCTTCCAGACATGGGTGGCCATGACACTGTTGGAGGGACATCCTGGGCATTAGCTTGCCTGCCAGAATGTGATTCTCTTGTCTGCTTGCATTGTTGAACTTCAAGGATGACTGTTCAAACAAAGGGTGATTTGAATTCTTATCAGTCCACTTTGTTGACCTTCCAGGGCCCCAAGGTCCAAATTCTAGGCCATTAGCAACATTATGCTAAGGCTCTTTATAGTCTGAGTTGGTTCCCCTAATATTTCCATGTTCTTTCTCTGGTCCCTAAGATGCAGTAGAGCTGAGTGGAAACTCAGGTTTGAGTTCTAGGAGACACTGAGAGGTGATGAAGCAGAAGGTCAGAGTCTACCTCAGAGACTCTGGCTTGATGTACCACTCTACTTGATTTGGAAATAACAATTCTCCTTTTACCTCCACAGGCACCATATCTATTCTTACCTAAGAATAGCTCTAGATGAACATCTTAAAGTGTAAGTTTATAATGTAATGTGCCATCACATATATGTGACAACACAGAAACAATGTAACAGTCCCCTGATACACAGTTGTTATGCTCTGCATATTCACTCTGGTTACTGGGTTAGAACATTGGTCCTGTCTTTAAAGGACACATAGTTAGGTGCCTGGAAGCTTATAGTTATAGCAGATCATCACCTAATTGATAGAGAAGTTTGTTTTATGTGTGCTTCCTTCTTAAACGCCTTATTTAACCCATGTTGCTGACTCATTGACATCAAGTTCATAGCCAACAGAACTATAATTCATGGTGGAATAAAGCTCAGATAACACATATTTTCTCCAACATGTCATAGCCTTCTTGTGATTAGAAACAGAAGACAGCATTTTAATACTCCACTTTGGGACATTTTGAGTGACAAAGTCACCAATAAAAAGTAGAAAGATGTGAAAAGCATGACCTTATGCCAATCATAAAAATGACAGTTTATCCTATCAGAAACTAAACAGGGCAGAGCACAGTCCATGTGACTTCAGGGGGAATGTGTGTACTGCTGCACATTTTGCATCTGTCTGTGAATACCTGTAAGCCACCACAAAGGCACCACGTGTACTGTTTTTAACTCGCCAAGAACTTTTACTATACAGGCTAATTCTCAAATATAAAATCCAGAATAATGATGGACAACCGGATGACTGTAAAA
This sequence comes from Apodemus sylvaticus, assembly GCF_947179515.1. NCBI lineage: Eukaryota > Metazoa > Chordata > Mammalia > Rodentia > Muridae > Apodemus > Apodemus sylvaticus. The sequence continues at coordinate 72,052,625 of NC_067473.1, read as the reverse complement.
AGGTACAAACATTTTCCATGTTCTGAAACGTTTCTAGGAGATGCAATAAAGGGAATTTTGCTTCCTAATGCTTTCTTATTTCAAAATAATTAAATATTCAAATATGCCTGTGCCAAAGATGGGTGGGCTAAAGTGCTGAGATACCAATAATTTCCCTGCTTTTGATGTCTGGTTGAATTCCAAACTAAAAAATGTTATTAAAACAGAACTGCTTTAAGACGAAACTAACTTTTTTTGTATGCTTTTGTTAGTAAAAAAAAATAATTCAAATTTGTAAAGCAAGGTGGAGAGTTAAGTATTAATATGTTCTTAGTAAGAACTTTTTTAAATTTTCTGCTGGTCACTTGTTTCTTGAGTGACCCAGGCCTGGGGTCAGTGCTGCCTTTGGTTAAAAGCAAAGGCTCCCTGCTGATAGGGAGGCTCATGCAAGACCCTTCCCATGCAAGACTAGTCCCATCCCACACTAGTCAGGCTGCTTCTCACTGCTCTGTCTGGGCCTTACTCCCCACACAGCAGATAGAATCAACTTTGCTTAGAAAGAAGAGCAAAGAAAAACCAAGAACACCAGCAGCCGTGCAGCCTTAGGCAGGTACTGCACACCAGCAGTCATGCAGCCTTAGCCAGGTACTACACACCAGCAGCCGTGCAGCCTTAGCCAGGTACTGCACACCAGCAGCCGTGCAGCCTTAGCCAGGTACTGCACACCAGCAGTCATGCAGCCTTAGCCAGGTACTCTCCACATTTGCAGGAACCGGGGAACTCCCGGCACGCATGCCCCATGGCTGTGACCAACCTTGAAATCCCATCACAAAAACTGATTACTGAAAAAATACTAATGACCATCCTAGTATCTACCTGGATATAACTAAAATTAGACTCTGCAAAACCCCATATAAGCTATTGTGTCTGTGACTCCTTGCGAGAGAGTTTGTATGACAGCCCTCTGTTTTTAACCTGTTGGCTCATTGGCAAAAACACCTTTTCTTCTTCCATCTTTAGTTACTGGCTTCATCAGGAATCTTTCATGCTACAATATGGCCCAGGGTGTACTCAATATTTGCCATGGGCCTGGGCCTGGGCCAAGCCTGTTACATCCCTGGTATGAGGTCCCATCTTTAGAACAAAGCTACAACTTGGTTGCAGAAAAGTCCGCTTAGACCCTTCAGCAAGTATGACAGGCAGACTTTCGACCCAATGTCTGTTGAGTGCTTTCAGGTCCTGAGATTATTAAGTATTCATTTTCTTGTTAAAGATCCATCTGAGTGACAAGTGACAATTTGGCTAAGTGGTTCAAACTTGGTAAGCCTTGTTTTATTCAGTTTTGAGACAGTAAAAGGCCCATCAGTTATTTCTTTGGGTTTTATGATTTTATAAGGCAGTCATAACAAAGCCCAATAAGTATCTAAGAGTGGACATTAATGCAAGTAAAATGAGCAGTCAACCTTCCAGATAAATCAGTGTGATATTCTTTTAATCCAGTGTTTCTCAACCTTCCTAATGATGCAGCCCTTTAATACAGTTCCTCATGCTGGAGTGATCCCTAGCCACAAAATTATTTGTTACTACTTCATAACTATAATTTTGCTTCTGTTATGAATTGTAATGTACACATCTGATATGCGACCCCAAGGTGGTTGTGACCTACAGGCTGAGAATCTAAATAGAATCTAAAGCAAAGACTTCCTTCAGTGTTGCAAAGATTTTGGACATGAAGATTGTATCATTCTTTATTTCCTCTCACTATTTCATAATTTATTTCCTCTCACAATTTCATAATCTCCTCTCACTCACTTTAATGTTATTTCTTGCTTATCACTTAAAAAATATTTCCCATCAGTGTTTTACTACTGCCTTTGTCATTATAATAAAACCCAAAGGCAACTGACCAGAAATTTCAATTAACTGCTTGCCAAGTGTTCATTTATCAGTATGCTCCCTCCCATGTTTATGAGGTGGAGATGAATTACCAGAAGCTGCAAGTCCCCACCAGGGTCTTGCTCTTGATACAGTAGCAGGCAGTTTGACGGCCACCTTCTTTCTATCTCCATCTTAAGAAATATATTTCTCATTCTCTCCAATAATGATTGGAAAAGAAGAACAGAGTTGTCAGCTGTCATCATAGTCTGCACCGAGTGAGGCAGGAAGCAGAGCGGTGAATGGTGGCAGCGCAGCCTCACTCTTCTGAGTGCTTCCTGTCTGCCACACCTGTCAGTCTCAGGCACTCGCCCCCAGGAGACACCAGCTAGGTGTTGTCCCCTGAAGAAAGTCCTCTGAAGGATCCCCATTGCCACCACTGCGCCTCCTGCAATCCAAACACCACTCCATCTGTGACTGGCTTCTGTGTTCCTGTCTTTCCACCTGCCTGACCCTTCTGTAGTGAAAATGGCACAGGCAGCTGGCATGTGCTTCCTAATACATAAATCAGATAATGTCACATACATGTTCAGACCTGCTGCATGGTCTACCTCAGAACAGTTTGGCTTCTGCTGGCCTTCTCATGCCGCTATTTCCTCCCACTTTACCCAGTGATCGTGGGTTTTCTTGTTGCCCTTGGAAAAACCAAGCTTGTCTCTGCCTCGTATCACATTTAAACTCTCTCTCTCTCTCTCTCTCTCTCTCTCTCTCTCTCTCTCTCTCTGTCTCTTTTTCTTTCTCTCTTTCATTTCACTTAGGAAACCTCTTAGATATCACTGACTCAAAGAGGAATTTTTATTGTCATCTTGGCATGTGCTCTGTCTGTCTGTCTCAGTGTGTCTGTCTGCTTGCCTGCCTTTCTCTGTCTGTCACTGTCTGTCTGTCTGTCTGTCTCTGTCTCTCTGCCTCCAGCCACTCTTTATTTTCTTCCTTCTTAGCACTTACAGCTAGCTAACACTTCTGTTTCCTAATTATCTTTTCATTCTTTATCTATGGCACATTAGAACATGCACGGCTTAAAGACAAAGGCTTTTCATGTTTTATTCATTGCCTATCTATCACCTGGTACTCATAGATGTAATGTACATTGTTTCTCTAACCTGCCATGTGCTATTTGAGCTTCCTTAGAGGCTAGATCTGGAAGTAGGGTTTCCCCTATCCCACCCTATCCCATTTCAGACCAAACAGCAAGAGTCCAAAAGTAAGAACCCCGTGCCCCTAAGAACAGCTAAAAAGTGACCCATTTTCTACAAAGGTTACTCTTATTGTCGGCCCCATGATATAAAAATGGCTGCGGTGGGAAGGCGAGTCCAGAGGTTCAGCCATGGGCGAAATTCTTAGACAAATGGATGGAGTTGGAGAACATCATACTAAGTGAGGTAACCCAGTCTCAAAAAATCAATCATGGTATGCACTCACTAATAAGTGGATATTAGCCTAGAAAACTGGAATACCCAAAACATAATCCACACATCAAATGAGGTACAAGAAGAATGGAGGAGTGGCCCCTTGTTCTGGAAAGACTCAGTGTAGCAGTATAAGGCAAAACCAGAACAGGGAAGTGGGAAGGGGTGGGTGGGAGAACAGGGGGAGGGAAGGGTGCTTATGTGACTTTCGGGAAGTGGGGGGGGGCAGAAAAGGGAAAATCATTTTGAAATGTAAATAAAAAATACATTGAATAAAAAAATGCATGAAAAAAAAAGAATCACTGAAAAAAATAAAAAGAAATCTAGGTGTTCCCCTCAGTATTTCCAGTTGGTTTCTGCTACATGTTTTGAGCCCTCTTCCTTTCTTTCTCTATTTATTCTTTGTCTTTGTCTTTCTGTCTCCTTAAACTTACTCATTCCAAACCAAAACTATGGCTACCACCTATTGTCTGGACAACACAGAGCAATAAGCACCCAACGTACTTTTGAGCAAATACATTATGTCCCCATGTGTCTCTATTCAGTTTGCAATGCTCGGAGGAAGTATGTCTCCAAGAGATTCAGAGATGGTCCTCACCCTTCTACTTAACAAGGACGTAGCACAGCGCCACTTAGACGCAGGAGAGTTTGATGACAACGGAGTACGTTGGGTGTCTATGGTGGCCCTGGCTCTTCACCACTCCTGCTCCTTTTTCTATGGTTTTTCTAGTCCTCTCATGGAAGAAGTAGAGACCATGGAGGTTAGTGGATGGGACAAAAATGAAAGTGTTGAAAAGCATTTTCAGGAGTGGGTTTGCGGTCTTATGTCTGCAAGCACCTTGGGATGAGCATATGTGTGATAACTCTAGTCTGTCCTAGGAAGAGAGGCAAAGAGTCGAGACAGAGCTACTCCATCCTCAGCTGATAGCAGGTCAGTAGGAAACATGGGCAGGGAATGTGAAGGATGAGGAAGACAGGGTGAGGCCTCCTGTATTCCTACCCATCCTAGAACTTTTGGGAGACACTAGGGAGATCCTGGTAGAACCCATCAAATATACCATGAGCCTGACATGTGGGTATTGGAAGTTTTTTTATGGAGAACATCAAGGATATGATAGAGACTCATGGATTTGTCCTAAATGGGAGCTGAGAGAACAACAGTAATGACAGAGATGAGGACAGATGCCCTGTGGGGTGCAAAGTTCATCTATCCCAAGTCATAGCCTCCAAGGCTAGAGGAGTATGTAAGGATAAGAGAAGATCAGAGTGCTGGGCTGGTAGCCAGCAATTGGCAGGGTGTGCAAACTCAAGGGCCAGTATGAATCCAGGTCCTCCATATCCATCACATTATGTAAACATATAAGCTGTATGTTGCTGTCTGTTTCCTTTGGTCTTTTATAGCCTAGCCACCCTCTTATAGAAAGAAAAAAGGTGTGTGCGTGTGTATGTGCGTGTGTGTGTTCCTCAGTTTGTAAAATACTTGCTTAGTATGGATGAAGCCCTATGTTTAATCCCCAGCACCACATACATGGTATATTCTACTACATACCTATAGTCGTATTACCAGGAAGTGAGGCAGGGGGATCAGAAGTTTAGGGCTATCTTTGTATACCTAGGGAGTTTGAGGCAAGGCTAGGCTACATGGAATTGTATCACAATAAAAAAAGAAGAAAAGAAGGATGGAAAAATGAAGCAAGGAAGGGATAGAGCGAATGAAGCTAGCCATTAGAGAGAACGAGCATTTGTGTTTGAGAAAGAACAGCTCAGGCAGGAAGGCTTGCTTCAGTGATGAAGGCAGAGTTACCTTTAAGCCAGATCACATGGCCAGTAGCCAGTAGCTTGTTCTTATGATCCTGGAATATCCGTTCATCACAGGCACAAAGGACACTGCATTTTCCCTGCACAGCCAAGTTATTTTGCACCTTGCAGTGGTAGATGAAAACATACTGCATTCCCCTTTGGCTCCAAAGAATGTGGACCAGTATTCATTTGCATGTTCTTCAGCTTTGGGAACATGTTAGGTATGAGTGAAAGACCAGGTTGTGGTGTCCTGGAAGCAGCATTGTATCCTGAGGAGGAGGTGGACTCATCACCAAGACTTCCTGGTGCCTCAACTGAGACACACATGGTGACATGATTTGTGCCACTTCCCAGGGATCTTCCTGGGACCATACTCAAGTCACCCACAATGGTGAGCTCTGTCTCCACCCACCCACCCTCCGTTGAATTCTGTGGGCTGACTGATGATTGCTCTTCTTTGGTTTCAGCTATGTAGTAAAGACTTGGTGCTCTAAAGCCCAGCTTTTTAAGATGTGAATCATAACCTTACCTTGGGTCACAACTGAATGTAACTGTCACAAAAACAAAAACAAAACAAAACAAAAATAAATTGTAAACTGAAACTGTAAGCAAACTCTTAATTAAGTGCTTCCTTTTATAACTTGCCTTGATCATGGTGTCTCTTCATAGCAACAGGGCAGTGACCAAGACACCACTCTATTCTTCTCTTTTGTTTAAATGATTCTAACTTATCATTCTGGTATTTTTTGTTTGTTTGTATGTTTGTTTTTCGAGACAGGGTTTCTCTGTGTAGCCCTGGCTGTCCTGGAACTCACTCTGTAGACCAGGCTGGCCTCGAACTCAGAGGCCTCTGCCTCCTGAGTGCTGGGATTACAGGCGTGCGCCACCACTGCCCAGCCCTAACTTATCATTCATGTCTGTGTTTACAGATCAGTTCTCTGAGGCTCACACACTGTCTCTTATGCCTGGACTGGATCAAGTGCCTGTCCTGGATGCTCTCAGAGAGCCCTGTCATATGGTATGAGGTCAGCACGAGTGATGCCATCTTCACTCAGAACTTCTATGATTGCCCCAGAGTTCCCTGGGGCATCTTTTCCTACCGAGACCAAACTGCTAGAATGGCACGTGGAGTTTTCAAATAGCCCCTGACCCCAGGAATGTTCATAATGTTCTAGTGGCAACATGTCATGTGCAGTCTACTCTAGATAATGTCACGTGACCTAGCTAACATACATTTCTTGTGATCCAAGGTGCAAGAATTCACTTGGTCTTTATTGCTGCCAGGACTGTGTAGTACACAGGGCAGCAAGAATGCAACCCCTCCCCAGGACTGCACACCACACTCTTGGCTCTCTTCTAGATTTCAGGATACCCTGGTGCTGATTCTCTCCATCTGTCACCAGACTATGTTGGAACACTTAGACTTCATTTTCCCCTAGTCTTACCACTTGGCCTTCCAATTGTCTAATCTTTTCATCTTTTTGAGCTAAAACCCAAGTCCCTCAAAGACAGGAACTGTGGGAAACTTGAAATCTCCAGTGAGATAGTAATTATTATTAACATAAGTTGGGGTGTCTTAGTAAGGGTTGTATTGCTGTGAAGAAACACTATGACCAAAAAGCAAGTTAGGGAGGAAAGGGTTTATTTGGCTTACATTTTTAGATCGCAGTCCATCATTGGAGAATGTCAGGATGGGAACTCAAGCAGGTCTGGAACCTGGAGCCGATGAAGAGGCGTGGAGGGTGCTGCTCACTGGCTTACTTCCCCTGGCTTGCTAAGCTTGCCTTCTTATAGAATAAAGGACCACCATTCCAGTGATGGTACCACCCCCCAATGGGCTGGGCCCTCCCCCATTGATCACTAATGGAAAAAAATTGCCTTACAGCTGGGTCTCGTGAAGGCGTTTCCTCAACTGAAGCTCCTTTTTCTGTGAAAATCCCTAGCTTGTGTCAAGTTGATAGACAAAACCAGTCTATACATGGGGCATATCCTGTGCTGCCTGTTAAATGTTGTTATTGTAAGTAATCGCATGGCTCTTGTTACTTTACACGAGAGGAAACAGATAAACACGATGAGAAATAGAAGTAGCTCGCTAATGTCACGTGGTTGATAAATGGAAATGTTAAGAGCTGAAGTGCAGGTGTAAAGAAACAAAGCCTCTCCTTTATGGCAATCTTTGTGTGCAGGCTAGGTGGTGCTTTAGTAACAACTAGCCCTGTAGTCACTGTGGCTTACAAAGCAAAGGTTATTATTTATTTGTCTATTTATCTATTTATCATGTATCTATTTATCTTTTATCTATCTATCTATCTATCTATCTATCTATCTATCTATCTACCTACCTACCTATCTATTTTCATGGTATATACTCATCATGAGTAAACAGAGCTCTCTCTTCATTGTGGTCCTAGGACCTGGGTGGGTGGAACAACCACTGTCTGAGGTTTATTAACAATAATGCCAAGTGATAAGGAAACAGAAAGCTTTTTAGAGTGTCTTGCAATGGGATGCTCTATCACGGACGTGATACATGCTGTTTTTCAGTCCATAACTTCTTGGTCAGAAATATTCAATTAGCTGTTTAATGCTTATCCCAGCTATGATTAATGGATGAAGAATTAAGTATGTCATTTTCTGCTGTGTGAAGTATCGCCAAAGTTCTAGAAGGTTTAGAAAGCCCCAGAATATGAGGGTTTCTTATTATCAGAAGGTAGCAATGGGATTGTCACATTTGTAGTATGGATTACTGTGGAGATCACACTGTGGTTACCCTGAAACACATCTCCTATCAGAATGGCTTTGGACAATACAGTAGTAGGTCAAATGTTAGAATCTGGGACCAGTATCACTTATAAACTACATTAAACTCAGTTTAGACATTTACCTTGGGTTTTGCCACCCCAGATCCTGGCGCTGGTCAATAATGGTCAGTAAAGCAGGGACTACTTTACATGAGTAGTTGGCTTCTTCCCAAGTGTGACCTCTCAGATGTACACAGAGGCTGTATTGTCCTTTTATAATAGAATAGACCCACTTCATTGTGATTCTATATGAGCCTGAGTCACAATGGCACAAAGAGATCACTTGAAACATTAATGAAAAAGGCTAGTCACTCTCTAAAATGAAAATGAACACTGCCACCCTGAGCATACTGGTTGTTTGTTTAGTAGCAGAATTCATGGTGAGATGATGCTCAGTATACTGACTCTACATTCATACCTGGGATATATTCAGAGTAGATGATATTAAGTGACCCAAATATGGTTAACATCTCAGAGCCCAGACAGATACTGCATTTCCCACTCTTTCACAAAAGCATTCCCACCATACACCTTGAAGTTTCAAAGGTACTATAGATTTCATCTAGTCTGGATTTACTCACTCCAGAAAACTCCTTAGTATAGGGAACACATTTCCACTGATTGCTGTTTTAAATCCTCTCTAGCATACAGACTTGACTATCTCAAATTAGAGGCTGCTCATTTGTGAGGAGGAGGAGGCAGACCATTCCACTTACAAACTGTACTAACTGTATCTGTTCCAGCCAGTTCAGGAGACCCCAGCCAACTAATTCTTCAGCTTGTCTGAAGCTATAACTCTTTCTGGATAAATATTCGCAGGCCTTTTGAGTGTTCCTTTATGGGTGTGTAATCTACTTGGTCCTCTCAGAAGATGAATACCATGATATCCGTAAGTTGCTTTGTATTAGATTCATTAAGGACTCAGTCACCATGGAATGCCACTCATATTGAACCCCCACCTGAGTTTATTCTTGACCAGGATCTCTGATCTCCTTTAGTGGTCATTGTTTTCTAACTGCAGTAATTAAGTTTAGTCTCTATTACATTTCACTTCATTATTCATATCCCATCTTCCTACCTTGTCAAGATACCTTTGAAAGGGTTTCATTATCCTCCACATTAGATCATCCCTCTCAGGTATGTGTTGTTATTAAACACTTACAGGGTTGATAGGACTGCTGGGAATGGAGGACAGCTCAGGTTTCAAATTACATTTGCTGAGAGATAACTTGTGGAGAAGAAACAGACTCATAAAATCTAGGACATCACTCAGGCAGTAAATGATGGGTTTTCTACTTTGTGAGCCTTTGCTAGTTGCTGGGGACTTGGCTTCTGGCTAGAAGGGCTCAGATTACAGGAACAGCCTTGCTAAAATTCTATCTCACTTTTGTCTTCACTCTCTTTATGAAGCTCTCGTTATCCTTGATGAGGCCTCTCTGTCTATTCTTCAGACATGTCCTTTCTCAGGCAGTGCTCATTAAAGGGCTCAGTGGGAAGCCACATTATTTATTTAGATCTGGCTCCTTCTCCATTTATGGGATCGCTTTCTGATTAGCAGTTGACCTAGTAAAGCAATAACTGCATAGCCTGGGTCCCTAGGGATTGTTGAACCTTTAGAGAGCATGAGATATCTGTTGGGAGCCCAGCTCATCTTTTTAGAAGAATATTTACCTGTCTGGAAAATGCAAATAGCTTGTTCAAAGGGAAATATAGGTCCTCTCCTCCCCAGTCCTGCCTGTCCTAATTGATCAAACATTTAAGGATTTGAGGAAAGCAGCCAGTCACCCATCTGCCCAACCATCAGTTGAGAGGAACAGGCTTAAAGTGACACAACTAATCCACGGGATGCTGGTGTTGGAAAAGCATGATGCTTGGCCAATGACTATGGGCTCTGCTTGTTGGTAACACACTGAAGACAAAATTTTGTGGCTAGAAGCAAAGACATCAACTGATGGTGAATTGGCTATCCTGGGGTGGTAATGTCTGGAGCCTTTTCTGGTTGTTACAGTATTTAGTGACATTGTATTTAGTGAGTGGGGCTGGAGAGGCTGCAGTGGTCTGGGGTGGTCTTGGAGGAATGGAGAGAGTCCTATACACACATCATATAACAAGATGGCTGCACACAGCCAGCGTCCAACAGTGGTAATATTTTCACTATTTGTGCATCAAGCATTGTGTTGGATAAGCCCTCTCTCAAATGTTGCCAGATTAATGTTGAAAGATTAATGTTGTTCACTTACTCCACAAATAGTCTTTAAGCACTTTTTTATATGTTGGGCTTGGTACTTTTAATAAATTGTCCCCCTACCCCCCAATCCTCAGGGAAGTAACAATCCAGAAACACACACATGAGTTTTCCATGATGCATTTGAAGCAATCCAGGCTTTGAGAGGTTAAAGTCTCAAAGTACTAGAGCAAGAGGACTGGGATTTTTTTCACAGGCAGGTCTGACTTCAAGTCCAACCAGCTCTGCCAGATTCCTATGTCTGCATTCTTTCTCATTCTTTTGTTGTCCGACCTCTGACTAAAACAAAGCCATCAAACAAAGGACAAAGCTGCAAACCAGGTCAGGATTGCAGATGTCATCTCTGTGCTGACCTCCCCATGTGCAACCACATGCTATGTCAACCTATATTAGGCCAGCATGTTGCTTTTAGGACATATGGGACCAAAGTGCTTTCACTATTTGTTCATATTGTGCAAATGTCTAAGGCCTAACAGACAATGAATTGCAGCCCTCATTCTTGTCCCCATTCTACATTTGCTATCAACCACCCTTTCTACTGACCAGAGAATTGAGCCTTTCCAGTATATGGGTTCCATATACTGACCTGGTAGACTGTCTCCCTGAGCAGCAGGATGGAAATGTTCCTGGTTTGAAAGAAAGGTCTTTGCTACTTCCTGGCGTGCCATAAAAGCCTCAATTCCTGTTGCTCCACCTTAGATTTGCATTTCCCTATCAACTCCTGCTGTCTATTTTTCTCCTCTCCATTTCTGGGACACCTGTCCCAGAGACCACAGCAGCAGTTGTCAAGAGCTGTCTTCATGTCTGTCTGCCTGGCTTCAAGTTTAGTTCTGTTACTTGTTGGCCAGGCGGCTGTGGGCAGCTGCTTTACATATTTGTGCCAGGGTTTTGTCATCTGTGAAGGGAGACAATAATCTCAACACCCTCCTGGAGTTGTGATGAAGGTCAATACAGCTGAAGTACTTAAAATGGAGTCTATGTGAGATTCTATGTAAATGTCCATTATCAGTTTTATTACTTGTTCAGTCTCTTGTTTGTTCCTATATTCTCCACAGCCATATTTTAATCAATGTGCTCTGATGTAACCAAGTCTCCATAATGAAGCTAACCAATTCTTTTCACTTGTAAGAGGCATGAGCTATTCCCCTTTTCAAGTGAAGGCTCTTTAGAATCCAGGAAACCTCCAGCTTCCAGCCTTTTGTTCTCAGTTTACCCAGTAGTTTTGAGTCTCATTAAGTAAACAGTCAAGTTGCTGGCTTGACTCTAGGCTGCTCTCCTCAAGTGGGTAGTGATGAGCCAGCCTGCCTCCATCTTAGCTTTAAAAGCCATCTTACACTAGGGACAAACTAGGTTCATTCCTGTTTATATTATTCCTCTGTTTTTCAAGGATTGGGCTATGCTCCACCTGTAATCTTAACTACAAATGGTTCTCCATTGCCTATTCCTGGAAATGTCAACCATGCCTTTGTTTCAAAATGTTATTATGGTCCCCTGTTGTCAGGATGAGCTATTATGATGAATATCTTACTACTACCTTGCAATTACATTTTTGTTTCATAAACCTATACTGACCATCTTGCAACCCTACCTTTGTTTTAAAAGGTTGTGATGACTGCTTTGCTTTGACCACCTTGCTGTGTTCTGCTTCTGTACCCTCACCTATTTTGTATGCTGAATCCCCCATTTGGAAATCCCCTACCCTTGAGCTATAAAACCCTGTCTTCCTCACATCCAATGCTGACCTCTTGAACACCATCTAACCCTGCCTTAGGGGAAAGCAGCACATGTACATCAATAAAAAAAAGCATGCTTTAATTAATTGCTTGCTTCAATTATTTTGGCCATTGATGATTTGGGTCCGTGGTCTTTCTTCTCTCATCTTTGGGATTAAAAATAGGTCACCTTGGTCAAGACAGATTAAGTTGTATCTTACAGATAACTTGCCTAGCTCAAATTGGTTGAAGCCCAGTTTTGGTGTTTTGGGTCTGCACAAATGATCGAAGCCCAGTTTTGGTGTTTTGGGTCTGCACAAATGATCGACAGGCAACATTCTGTCATCACAAGGTCCCAGACTCAACCCACAGATCATGCTATCAGGGACATTTTTGTAACATGTATTCAGTGAAAAGCTATGAAGATAATGCAGACATATGCAGCCCCCCCATATACTCCAGAATACCTTTCCTTATGAAAACACCTAAACCTTATCTTGTGGAGATGCATATAGACTAAGAAGTTCCTTTTCCTCGTGACTAGCTGCCTTGTAAGTAAATTCAGTTTTGGAAAAACTTGTGACTTCACAAACTGACATCCTGTACAATGGGCAAAGCAGCCTGGTGAAATAGCATGAATAGTACCCTCTGGACAGAGTGACCTTTCTCCCAGTCTATAAGATACCACTGTGAACTGAAGTGCCCAGGAAAAAGCCATAACTACATAAAATATTTTAAAGGCCGATTGTCTGATGAGAACTTTGTGACTTGAAACAGATGGAATGCTGTAGACCCAGAACTGAGTTATCTGGGCCATTATCTCTAGTCCTCTTAATAATTATTCATTGTCCACCTAACATATTTTCACTCAGGTGGAAGGTTGGAATATATTATCACAGATAATATATTGGTTGCCTTCTGCCCACCCCAAATCTAGGAATATCATCAGATAAAGCCAACAGCAGACTTCCTCTGCCTCAATGTGACCTGTCAACTCAATGTTTCACCAACATGTTGGAAAAGTGTTTTGACTTATGGCTTGGTCTGTGGTTATAAAAGCTAATTTAATGAGGTCCACATTGGAGCACGTTATTTGGGGTAATCTGAACCATCTTCCCTGGCTATGGTCACTCCTATGGGCCCCAGAACAAGTGATCTCTCATCCCCTGTGCGATGTGGGCTGTGTTTCCTGCTGACGCTGACATCTGCTTCACAGCATGGTGGCTTCATGTGAAATACTAAACACACTCATAAGCAATAGCATCTGCCTTTCCTTCTAGATACCTCCCATTTCTTACATGAGAGAGAAAGACAAGGGTGATTATAAATTCAGCCCTCTACCTGATGACCTTCTAATCTGCAAATGACATTGGATGAGTTTCTTGGGAGTGATTCACAGGGAAGAAGTTAAATTAAATGTTGTACATAGGCAGAGGCCTTTCATACACCAAAGAACAAATTTTATGTAGAGAAGCTGGGAGATGCTCATTGAATCTTGCTTTATACTACATACCATGTAATGCTACTTCCATTTCAGGCACTGCCTGAGATGCTCTCTGTGCTGGTCAGAATTCACATTAGAGATTTGATTAGCAGCCTCAATGTATCACATGAGCAATACCCCAAAGAGGATTTTATAATATTCTTGTGAGATGCTGTCAACCACCACATAGGTTTCCTTGTACAAAGATGCCCAGGGTTCACCTTATTGGGAGAGCAAGCTATAGTTTAAAAATACAAATTGACACTACCTGGTGTAAGACGTGTGTCAGGTGCATTCATAGCTCTCACATTCGTACCTGAAGAACCAAAGGCTTACCTATAACTTTTCCAAGGAAGAGGGACTTGGGAGAATTGAAGAACGTATCAGAGGAGCTGGGTAAATGGTAACCCACAGCAGGATAATGGTCGACCTGGAGGAAGAACATGAAACACAGCATTAGAATGTCACCATCCCAGGAGTGATGATGTCCCTCTTTGAACCCTAGCTTCTGGAAACTACTTCAACAGCACAAGATCTAAAGTCCACCCAGAGGAAAAGGAAGGCTAGCTCTTCCCTTGAAAACAATGTGTTGAATGCAGACCCTTCCTGGGCTGAATGATTTGCTGGCTGGATCCACACTTATTTCCATAGAGTAAAACCTGCCTGATTTGATTTCCAGTGCAGCGCTGTCTATATAATTACGGCTTTAAAGGATTCTCTCACTGAACCAATGCTATCTGCTTACAGAGGAATGCTGACCCCAGACGCTCTCCACCTCCACCCCATACTGCAGTCCAATGTGGCCATCTTGCCTTTCACAAGAAGATGAATTTTTCTGCTATAGTTAGCATCCCTAGAGGCTGAGGGTGGGAGTGGGGGTAGAGGTGACAGGGTTAATGGCACATGTCCTCTAGCAGAATTTGTTCTTCCCAAGTATAAGAGGAAAGTCCTCGAAAGTGACTTGGAGCAATGCATGTTTCTGGTCACATTCCCCAGGTACATGGGCAAACAGTGGAGTCACAGCTTCACAGACCATGATGAATCCTTGTGTCCCCACATGACAACCTCTTCTGGCCTATCTTTTAAAGACAGTTATGGTCTCCTTGTGTTTCCCCGGCTGTGAGCTCTTAGAACTTCCTAGGCTTTTCTGTGAGCCACTCTTTTGTTTTCTTTTTACATTATACATTACATCCTGCTTCCCTTCAGAAAACAGCAGGCCTCCCAGGGATATCAATGGAACATGACACAACAAGTTACAATAAGTTTAGGCACAAACCCTCTTGTCAAGGCTGGACAGGCATCACAGTAGGAGGGATGGGGAGAAAATACTGGAAGAGATGCCTGGAATGTGTCTGTCTGTCTGTCGATGTGGAAAGTAAGTGCAGAGAAACTCCCTGGAATCTACCAAGGAGGACCCCAGAGACACCTCCTAGCAATGGTGGATGCTGAGCCTGACACACTCTGTCTTTGGAAGAGCCTTCTATTCCAGCTCAGGGCAGCGGGACAGGTGGGGATCATAAGAAATCAGGTTCAGTCCCCCCAAGCACATGGGAACCTCTGACTTGTCTGAAGAGTGCACTACACTGGAAACTGGCATGCTCCCTTTACAATTGGCCACCACGAACATTCCTTATTACTGTTTGTCTGGAACCTTCCTTGTAACTTAGATCATTGAACTGTCAGGATTAAGTGTTAAAGATTTTGTACGTTGAAAAATGTACTAAAATATATCACTAACAAACACTTACTCTATTCAGAGAAAATTTTGCAGGTTTTAAGTTGGAAATGCCTTGGGATGGAGCTACTTCAAGCAAAGTATCAGCGGTCTGTTTTGGCGCCCTCTGATGGCATACATGGGTAACTGCAGCACCCCCTTGTTACAACCATTAACTGTAAACTGCTGAGGTTAACAGAGGCCACTCTATGAACACACAGTAAAACTCTGCTCCAAAGCGCTTCTCTTTTTTTTTTAAAGCCAGGATTTAAAAATGTTTTAAAATAGTCTTTTAATTTAATATACATAGAGTGTGTTTCACTCAGTTTTTCTTGTAATATATTTTGCTAATGCTTTAAAAATGGATAAAACAATAAATATCCATATAGAAAAATAGTAATGTAAACATTCTGGGAAAATATCATATGGTGATAATTAATGATGGTTATATTTTTTCATTTATTTAAAAATGAGTAGAAACCCACTAATCGTATTTTATTTTATGTGTATGGGTGTTTTGCCTGCCTGCATGACTGCGTACTGTGTGCATTTAGTGCCCATGGAGGTTGAAGAAGGGCATTGGATACACTAGGGATGAAGTTAAAGGATTGTGAGCTGTCATGTGGGTGCTGGGAATTGAACCTGGGTCCTCTGAAAGACCAGCCAGTGCTCTTGGTCACTGAGCCATCTCTCCAGCCCTGCCCTGCCCTCTTTCAACTTCACAACGTATTATGAACCTTTTATTCTGTCCAAAGTAAATGTATAATTGGATCACTAGTCAGTTTCTGGATAATTATCATTCAATTTTTGGATATATATATCACAACATACCAATATTTATATGCATGCTCTATAGAGCGTGCTTTTAAAAGTATCAAATTTTAGTGCTTAGGGTCTGGGGAGATGGCTCAATAAAACATTGACCACACAGGCATGAGAGTTTTCAGTAGCATGTAAAAGCCAGGCATGTTAATGCCTCCTGTAACCCTAGCACCAGTGACAGAGATAGGAGGATCCCTGGAGGTCTCTGGCCAGCCAGGCTAGCCAATCGGTGAGCTCCTGGTTCAGTAAGAGACCCTGCCTTAAAAAAGGATGGAATGGTGCTCGCTTCGGCAGCACATATACTAAAATTGGAACGATACAGAGATGATTAGCATGGCCCCTGCGCAAGGATGACACCCAAATTCGTGAAGCGTTCCATATTTTTTGAACATCGGATGGCGGAGAAGCATCTTAAAAAATGCTCAACTTCATTAGTCATTAGGGAAATGCAAATCAAAACAACCCTGAGATTTCACCTTACACCAGTCAGAATGGCTAAGATTAAAAATTCAGGAGATAGCAGGTATTGGAGAGGGTGCGGAGAAAGAGGAACACTCCTCCACTGCTGGTGGGGTTGCAAATTGGTACAACCACTCTGGAAATCAGTCTGGCGGTTCCTCCGAAAGCTGAGCACCTCACTTCCAGAAGATCCTGCTATACCACTCCTGGGCATATACCCAGAAGACTCCCCACCATGTAATAAGGATACATGCTCTACTATGTTCATAGCAGCCCTATTTATAATTGCCAGATGCTGGAAAGAACCCAGGTATCCCTCAACAGAATAGTGGATGCAAAAAATGTGGTATATCTACACAATGGAGTACTATTCAGCCATTAGAAACAATGAATTCATGAAATTCTTAGGCAAATGGATGGAGCTAGAGAACATCATACTAAGTGAGGTAACCCAGACCCAAAAGATGAATCATGGTATGCACTCACTAATAAGTGGATATTAACCTAGAAACCTGGATTACCCAAAACATAATCTACACATCAAATGAGGTACAAGAAGAAAGGAAGAGTGGCCCCTTGTTCTGGAAAGACTCAGTGAAGCAGTATTCAGCAAAACCAGAACGGGGAAATGGGAAGGGGTGGGTGGGAGGACAGGGGGAGAAAAGGGGGGTTACGGGACTTTCTGGGAGTGGGGGGGCTAGGAAAGGGGAAATCATTTGAAATGTAAATAAAAAATATATCAAATAAAAAAAAAGGATGGAATGTGATGGTGGACACACACACACACACACACACACACACACACACACACAGAGAGAGAGAGAGAGAGAGAGAGAGAGAGAGAGAGAGAGAGAGAGAGAGAATATATGCACAAAAGCCCTATACCATTCCCAGCACCTGGCAGGTGCCCAGAACAATCTCGCTGACATTTGACAATGCTCCTCTCAGAGCCATGGTCAGAGAATGAAGTTAGCTCCAAGACACTTTCTGACTGCACACCAAGGAGCCTCCGCTTTCTTCTCAGCTGTTCCTAAGGGTTCAGACTAGATGGACTTGGCTTTCATGAGAGTCATTTTATAGTGCTTATACTGAGCTCAAGGCCAAACAAAACCCTGTACTTACCAGCGGCATCTATGAGCTTGGATAAAGGTGCTAAGATTCACATTTTTTAAAATGAAATTTTATTCCCTCTGCCTTGAAACAATAATGCTCCCTCAAAAGTTTTGGTTTAGTCAACCAAAGCTTTGATATATCTAAAGCAGTGGTTCTCAGCCTGGGGGTCATGACCTCTTTGCAGTGGCAGATCAGATATTCTGCACACCGGATATTTGCATTATGATTCAGTAACAGTAGCAAGATGACAGTTAGGAAGTAGCAATAAAACAGCTTTATGGTTGGGGGCCACCACCACATAAAGAGCTCATTAAAGTGCTGCAAACTTAGGAAGGCTGAGAAGCACATATCTAAAGATATAATAAGCCCCTGGTTCTGGAAAGACTCAGTGTAGCAGTATAGGGGAATACCAGAACAGGGAAGTGGGAAGGGGTAGGTGGGGGAACGGGGGAGGGAAGAGAGCTTATGGGACTTTCGGGGAGTGGACAGCTAGAAAAGGGGAAATCATTTGAAATGTAAATAAAGAATATATCGAATTAAAAAAGATATATAAAACCATATCTAGTTTTAATTCATTAATAAAGTAATAATTTAAAAAATGGCCAGGCATGGTGGCTTATACCTGGAGTCCTAGAATCTGAAGCAGAGGATTGCTGTGAGTTTGATGTTAGCTTAGGATACACGGTAAGTTCAAGACCAGCCTGGATTACAGTGTAAGAACCCTGTCTTAAAGAAAAGAAAAACAAACAACAATAACTACAGCAAAAGGGACAGACATCTAAGGGCACTACTAAATCATTGTAGTCCATATTACCCGCTCTGTTAGGGTTTATAACGGGTAAAATATGGCAAATGGTGACCTTTAACAGTCATGGGGTTAAGCAGACAGGCAGGAGGAAATTCTTTAATGAAGAAGACCTGCAGAAGGTGTGGTGGGAGAGAAGAGAACTCTTCCCACTTCTCCTTCCCACCAGGGGTGAGAATCCCCCTGCCTCATACTCCTGCTTTCTCTCCCTCTCTGCTCTCTCACCCCGGCTCTGGCTCCCTGACTGGGAAGGAAGCTGGCGGTAGATGGGCTGGCACAGAACTGTGGCGAAGAGGCGTTGCTGTGGCGGGACAGAGAAGGGGAGAGGCAGCTCTTATGTATGTCTTCACGGTACCTCTTGCTGATGGTTTGCGTCAAGACCATGGCTTCCCTAGCCAAGCATGAAGAACTTCTCAGTGGAACAATGTCACACCAGGTTTCTCCATGGCTATGGAAGGATGGCAGAGACCACTCTGGAATTACCCCCAGAACAGAGATATGGTGGACAGAATGGTGACCCCAGAGACACCTAGCTCTGCAGACCTGAACACAGTAAGAGGGACTGCGAATATGTACCCAGGAGGTGGGGCAGGGAATCACAGGAGCCCCTGTGGGAGGGAGGCAGAGTGAAGAGACGGCACTCAGACGACAAAGCAAGTACCAGGAATGGCGTGGTTCTGAAGGGTTGAGGAACGAGGCAGCTTTAGGAAGCTGAACAAGAAAAGGGAACTAGTTTTCTTATCAGACACATGAAGAGGCTGCTGTGTCATTCAGAAGATGTGTAAATGTGGGGATGCAAGGATACATCCTTCCAGAAGGTGGCGCCATTGAGCCCTTGGCTTCAGCCTTTCACACAGACACCAGAATCTGTGTTGCTACAGTGTAGTAGGAAGTTGAATTTAAGATCGTAAAAGACCCTGTGCAACCCCCAACCCGAGCAAACGTTCTCTGTCTAGTAGCAACTCTGTCCTCAGGCAACTTACTCTCTAGGCCCAGGTCTGAGTTAGGGTTTCTATTCCTGCATGAACATCATGACCAAGAAGCAAGTTGGGGAGGAAAGGGTTTATTCTGCTTACACTTCCACACAGCTGTTCATCACCAAAGGAAGTCAGGACTGGAACTCAAGCAGGTCAGGATGCAGGAGCTGATGTGAAGGCCGTGGAGGGCATGTTTCTTACTGGCTTGCTTCCCCTGGCTTGCTCAGCCTGCTCTCTTGTCCAACCCAAGGATACCAGCCCAGAGATGGGACCACCCACAAGGGGCCCTCCCCCCCTTGAGCACTAATTGAGAAAATGCCCCACAGCTGGGTCTCATGGAGGCACTACCCCAACTGAAGCTCCTTCCTCTGTGATGACTCCAGCCTGTGTCAAGTTGACACACAAAACCAGCCAGTGCACAATCCTAAGGAAGTAAAGCAAGTTTTATCCCTAGCATTCAGCATTTGAAAATCCTCCACATCTGTTCTCTCTGGGATATGCATTCTCAGCCTTGGGGGCCTAAATCGTGTACTTTCCCTTTACCAGAGTTCCTTTTTATGTTTATACCCTGTGTTAGCTGTGGGTTCTGTCTCTCATTTGAACTCAGATGGCGGTGCCTTTATCTGGCAAGGTGTGATGAACCTAGTCTGGTAGAGAACTTGGTTCTAGAGGTCTTTACTGGGGAAGGGTGCTGTGGTACTAGAAGGGGAAAAACAAGAGCAGGCGGCGGCGGGCAACTGTGGTACCCAAGGCTTTGTGCTAAGCTCTTCTTAGACGGTTTTATTTAATAGATATGGAATAGTGAGATTTTCCCTCCCCTGGTATTACTTTTAAAAGTCTAGTATTGCCAAGAAGGGCAGGATTGGCCTTCTTAGCCAGTTCCATCCGTCTGCAGAGCAGCTGCGGGCACTGTCTTACTTAAGGTTTCCGGTGTTGTGGCAAAACCCCAACGCCATAAGCAACTTGGGGAGGAAGGGGCTTAATTTTGCTTAGAAGTGTATATCAGAGTCCATCATCAGGACAGGAGCTCAAGCAGGGCTGGAACCTGGAAGTGGGCGCTGACGTAGAGGCCATGGCGGGGGTGCTGCTTACAGGTGAGCTCCTCACGCCTCGTTCCTCCTGCTTTCTTCCATGATGGAGACCATCAGCTTAGGGATGGCACTGCCCAGAGTAAGCTGGCTCCTCCCACACCAATCAAGAAAACGTCCCACAGGTTTGTGCACAGACCAATCTGTTTGCTGTTCCCTCTTCCCAAATGACTCTAGCCTGGGTCAAGGTGACATAGAATTAGCCAGCACTGGGACAGTCTCCTCAACAGAAGCTGCCTGGCCCTGTCAATCAGAAAAGGGACTCAGTATCACCTGCATTTTACATATTTACATTCAAAAGAGAATATGCATCACATCGGATATAGCCAGAAAAAGCTAAACCTGAAAAGCCCAAAGAAATGACGCCTCCTTTTGTGGGCATTGCCAGGTGGCCGCCTCTTCTCAAATGAACCCTGGTGCATTTGCCACGGTTAAGTGTAATAATTTCAAGGTAATTTCTTTGAGGTCCAAGTGAGCTATTTTGCTGAACATTAAGCTGGTGGTCATTTTCCTGGCAGTTAAGAGGCGATAAGAGATTGTGTAATAGAGTCTCATTAAAATTAAAGACTGTGACTCCATGTGCCCCAGGACAACCTTAAGGGGACACTAATTTGTTCAACATTTACCATTAAGTCACTGAAAGCATACTGATGCTGGCTGGGCCTCATGTTCTACAGGAGTGTAAAGCTTTAATGTCCTTGCAGGTATTAGTGTGCAGTTTCAGCTCATTTCCGCTTTTTAAGCCACAGTTTGCATTGGCAGAGTTTGGCCTGTTTGTGTTTGAGGGATGGACCAGAGACACTAAGGGAGGCACGGAGAGGAGATACCTAGAAATCATGGGCTATTCCGGGCACCCTCTCCCGGGATGTCAGGGCACAGCTCTGCTGCAGGCTCTACTTCTAGCATGCTGCACAATGAAGTATTAATAAAGTCTGAGATTTTTGCCCTTTTCCTGGTGTCCAATTTTAAGTAATACTTAGAATTAAATCAGAGCTATTGAGTGTAGAACATGCCATCTATTCACCCATACAATTATTCATCCATTCATTTGCTTTTTATTTGGTTGAGACACGGTCTCTTGTATCCCAGGTTGGCCTTAAGCTTACTATGTGGCTGAAGATGACTCCTGCGTGTTAAGTGTTGATCTCTGGGCTGATCAGGCAGAGAGGAAACGGTTCCTGAGTTAATACCAGATCAATAGACCCCTGTGTCCTTTTCTTTTTCTGCAGCATTATCTGTCCATCTCTGATACATGGGAAATGGGCCTATAATTTAATGGGTGTTCACATAAGAATTATTAAAAGAATCATTGGCTGAACCATGTTGGTCTGCTAGTGTGTGCTATGTGTGCTTGTGCATGTGTGTGCTTATGTGTGTGTGTGTGTGTGTGTGTGAAGCTATGGGTATCCTGGTTCTTGTTTTATAACTTTTGTTATTTGAGGTAGTGCTATAGGAATGATTCTGATGACTGCAGCACTGTAGACTGTCAAGCCATCAGGGTGAAGTGAGGAATAAGACAACAAAAAAGAGGTAAGATGCTTCTCCTGGGTCTCCTTGGTCTACTTCTCACTGCCCCAGAGAATCTGAGCTCAACATGAACAGCTCCTGGAACCACATAGCTGAGAACCTTGTGCCCTTCACTGTGTGGCACCTTCTGACCAGCTACTGGTCTCAGGAATGACCTGGAGCCAATTCCAATGAGAGGTCACTTTGTCTTCTATCTAGACTTGGTTTGGGCCTAAACTGCTCCTGAGTCCTGCTGCCTTAGAGAAGTACTTAAGTAGAAGAGAGAGGATTAGAAGATGTTTCATCTGTAACAAGTGAGAGTCAGAGGAGCCTTTGTGTGTAATTGGGTTGGCAATGAGGTTGATCAGGCAGCTGCTTGAATGTGTGGCCTGGTGCTTGTCTTATGCAGGTAGCCACAGGTGGACAAGCCAGGAGAGAATGAATGACCCTTGGGGGCTAGAAAGATGGACATCATTCTAGAGTGAGGAGAGGTATGTGACTGTCTCTCCCTTCTCCCTGCCTGAGTTGACCAGGTCCCTCTTAGTCCTGCATTTGCACCATGATTTATCAAATATGCTTCTAGCATGCTGCAAACTCATTAGTGCTTATTTTGATTATTTATTAATTAAATGAGGCCAGAGGTGGCCAGAGTCAGAATAGACTGTCTATCTCCTGATCATTTGTACTAAATCTCTACATGTGTTTCTAAGGGTGAAAACATGTGACAAAGATGTGCTTTCTTCAAATCCAATTCAGAGGGTTATAAAAATGCAAGAAGTCAGTCAGCCAGCAGCCAGCCCTCTGAAGGCTATGCTTTGATGCTACAATACCATCCCAAAGCAAAGATGGTTGTTGACAGGACCTCATCCCTTCTCTAGAGTTATGGGCAGAACTTTATGCCTTCTTTTTCTCTTTATGATGATCATTAGGAAGCTCCTGAAAACCAGGTCTTGATCTCCAGTGTGAAGAAGGGACAGCTGGGAAAGGAGTCCTCATTTCACCACTGAGCATCTGCGTGATGTCAACAAGTCACTAGGCCTCCCCAGGCTTTAGCTTCCGCATTTGAACAGTGACGAGGAAGACAGACTGAGGCTTCTATGCACCTCACGAGCAGTGCTCCCCGAGGCTCCTTGATGGCTCTGAGCAGACTTCTGCTGAGAGCCAGCTCTGGGTTGTTACCTTTCAGGACACTTGCACTGCAGCCAACCACCAGTGGATAGAGAGTGGGAAGAGGAGTCTCCCCCACTAGGCTGCTGTTCTGCAACTCTCAGTTTTGAGCAGAGTTGTCTGCACCATATGCTCCTAATGATCTCAGAAAATCTGATCTCAGCATCAGGGTCTAAGAAAATGCTTCTATCAAGGCCAGGTTTAACCAGGGTGTTTAAGGCATCGGGGGTGGGGGGCACCTGAGGGACTATAGTTCATCACCTTTTAATGACTGTGAAGAAGAAGTTGGTGCTCTGGGGGACATTAGCGATCTAACCAGTTCCCAGGCTAGAAGGTCACATGGGTTTTGGATTATTACCAAAGTCAGGAAGGACATTCTTTTCCGCGAGGCAGAAGACTCTTGGGAGGTGGAGGCTTTCAGAGGCAGCTCTTTCTTTGCCGTTTGTGTGCATGATTTCTCTTTCAGAGATGCCAGAAGGCTTCATGTACAGCTTGATAAGCAATTTTAGAATGTGAGGAATTATAAACGCTCGCTATTGTCACCATGCTACCATTATTATGGTAATGCAATCAGTAAAATATATCTGCCTCTTAAGGTCTAGTGTAATTGGATTCTGCTGTATTGATGCAATTAAAAGAATTAGGGAGCCCATTAGGTGATTTATGTTTTCTATAAAAAAATTCTTAAAATGGTAAAAAAGAAAAAGATTAGGCTTCACACGTGTCTTTCTTTCTCTAGTCTAACACTCCACCTACTGGAGAAACACTACATGTTATTTAAGGCTCCACATAGTTTCAAAACTAAGAAGACTGTCTAGCATCAACAAGTCTGTAAGATTAAAAAAAAAACATAAACGAGAGGATAAATTGTTACTTTACAGTTGATTTAGTAGCATTTCCGTAATAGCATCAGCTTCAAAAACATGTGTAGCATGAATGGTTCAAACATGACATAATTGCAAAGAACTTAGTCGGAAAAAAATAATAAATGCTTTTAGGTTTGTGTCTTTGACTTACAAATGAAAATTCAGAAAGTATTTACAGAGTTTGAAGCAATGATGTCTGGACCAGTGTCTAGTATATTTAATATTTCCTTCATAGAATTTAAATTCACTTAAATAGCAATTGGCTGAAGTCATCACACCTGAGAAGCACTTTAGACAATGACATAAACATCAATGAATTAATTTCTGCATCCTGTTTTCCCAGAGGAGCTCAAGATAAAACCCATTTCGATGATGCATGAGGGGAAAAGGCCTGGCTTATGAAAACGTACTAGTAGAGATACCATTGCTTGTATATGAGGCTATGGTTCAATCACCATGAATTACATGAAAAGAATGAAAAAATTTGGACAAGGAAACCTAGGAAACTCTGTAAGAATAATCAGGGCCTTTTGTCATCTAGTTTCCCACTGTATTCTAGTTCCTTTTCTGTTGCTGGGATAGAGTAGTCTGTCTAAAATGACTGAGGGGAGGAAAGGGTTTATTTTAGCTTGCAGGTTGCAGTCCATATTCAGAGAAGTCTGGGCAGGTACTTAAGCCAGAAGTTGAAGCAAAAATCATGAGAAGAAGTGTTTCTTTCTGGCTTGCTCTGGTTTATTCTCAGCTAGTTTTCTTATACAGACCAGGCTCGCCTGACTAGGAGTGGTGCCACCCCCAGTGGGCTGGACCTTTCCACATCAATCATCAGTCAAGACAATCTGTCATAAACATGACTATAGGCTACTCTGATCTGCACAATCCCTCAACTGACACTGCTTCAGATATCTCCAAGATGTCAAGTTGATAGTTAAAGCTAATTCGGACACTTCATCTCTATAATTTTTGCCTAACACAGTTCCCAGAGAGGGTGTTGAAGTGTAGTCCCCAGGTAAACTCCTGGGTGAGTTTCTCTGGGAGTTTTAGTGAAGATGTCAAGGAGGATCCAGTTTCAATCTGTTGTGGGTGACTATTGGTCTCCCATTGTGTGCCCACTGAGGCTGAGACTGGATTGTGTTGAAGAAGGGGCTATTTTGATTGTCGAACTGTGAATGCATTTTTCTTGCTAGGACTAATCTAGACACAGAGTTCATTTGAAAATGTGTCCCTCATAGGAAGATGTCATTAAATCAGGACAGTGAAGAAGTTGTTGCATCAGCATCTACTGCTGTTAAAAAACCAAGAACACTGCACCTGTCAGCAGGGAACTTGATCTGTATATATCACCCAGGGTGTGGAGGAGGATTGCCATAGAATATCCGAACTGCTAGGGCATTTGCAGGCTGCTCATAGGAAGACAGAGACCTTGACATAGACTCGATGTGTTTCCTGACAATCTGCCCCACACAGTCTTTCAACAAAACGCACGGAATCTTCATGCAGCTACAGGCTTTCTATGTTTGTTTTTTCTTCCTTTCTATCAATCACCTTGTAAACTGTGCCAGGAGTTAAACTGATGATGTCAATAAGAACACAGTGCAAACTGGGTTAAAGTGCCTGGACTCTTTTTGGGGGAAACCCAGCTGACAAATTAATGAGGGAAGAGTCAACTTGTGTTTGCCCTCATAGTGGAAGAGGCCTGAGTGGAATGGAGAAGGAGGTGAGAGCTGATTGGCTGATGGAGAGAGGGGGCGGGGTTAGAGAGAGACATATAGAGAGACAGAGACACACAGAGAGGCATAGGAAGTCAGAGAGAGACACACAGAGAGACAAAGAGAGAAACACAGAAAAATACCGAGAGCAACAAGAAGATAGAGAAAAACAAAGAGGCAGGCAGACAGACAGACATAGGATGTAAGAGAGAGAGAGAAGAAAGAGACAGACAGAGACACAGAGAAAGACAGACAGACACACACACACACACACATACACACACACACACGCACACACACAGCCGGGAGGGGGGGCAGGTAGAGATCCAAGCATGTCAAGGTTTGAAGGGCTGTGGGACATTTCTCCAGAGGGGACACATGAAAAGCCTAGTGACTATATAATGTGTGATTCTGAGATATTGGATAATTGATATGCTATGTCCTTTCCATAAACCCTGAAATCCAGAGATGCTCTAGGCCACTGTAGGCAGCTCTGCCCCACAGATAGTGCCAAGTTTTACACAGGGTATATCGTGGGTCTGACTGACAGACTGGTTCTTCTCCATTCTGAGGGAATCACTCGCCTGCTTTGGTTCAAGAGAAAGCTCCCTAGAATAGTTGTTCCAACAGGCCCTGGAGAGAGGGCCATTTTTCCAGGGAGTCAGGTAAGGAGGTATCAGTGTTTCTTCTGTTTCATCAAACATGTGACTGGAGAGTTGAGCTCTGAGCCTGATTTCTGGGAGACAGACAAGGGCTGGAGACTGGTTCCCACTGTGAGGTCAAGGCCTCCTCACTACATCATGTGTATGTAATTTAAACCCTGGATCACTCTGAACACAAAGGCTTGGAGTAGCTTCTCTGGCTTGTAAGGTTCTGCATATTGTCTTATGTAAATGTGCAGAGAGAATAACTCGTCAGGGAAGAGGGAGCTTTGTATGCAGGACCCTTTGTCTTTTGTCTGGTATTTGTTACATGCAATTTATACCTCAGCAAAAATCAAATAAAGAAAATCATTCAAGCTCACTCAAAATACCAAGCATGAATTTCTTGTCCCAGGAGTTTCACTGCAAAGGAAAGCAAAGAAACAGAGAAGTAAAGAGACTGCTTTGTTTTATCATGGAAGAAACTTCAACGTGTTTGCTTGATGGTAGAGTTAAGATGGAGAATTGCTGTAACAGTGTCCAGAGCAAGAGGTGGGTTTATTGGGAGAGTGGACACTTAACATTCCTTGTGTCTTGAGTTCATCCACATGAATGCCTCAAGCCTTAGGATTAGAAAAACCACCACACTTGGCTCCATATTAGGGCTGAGCCCAAGCTCTCAGGCTTGCTAGGCAAAAGCTTTACCATCAGCCCAACATTTCCAGCTCCTCTCTACGTTACTGGGACCCTCACTAAGCTGCTTGGCATGGTTTCCAATTTAAAGCGAGTCCTCTGCCTCAGTCTCCCTAGTAGAGTAGTACCCCGATTACATGCATGTTCCCAGACAAGTGGTGGTTTATATATTCCTAGTAGTGGTAATGTGAGAAAGAACTGACTACTTATGGGTGGGATTTGTAGCCAATAAAAACTTTTCTGGTAATTCTTCTGAGTATATTTTGTGACAAGAGTTTGCAATATATACTGCAGTTTTCAAAGAAGGACTTGAAGAGGTTTGTGGTCTTCTTGATTCTTGTAAACAGGAAAGGGTGCAGGAGAGGGTTATAGCATGCCAAAGATGGGAACCTGCAGCACAGAGGGGTTTATGTCCAACCTAAATCTGAGTCCATGGGGTCACTGGTTCATAATTTAGTCTAATACATTACTATTTGTAGATACAGAGAGCAAGATAACAAATTAAGTGTGGTTAGGAGGGGGAATTTTCCTGTCTTCCATGAGCCCTTTTCCAGAGTCTTAACTTGTGCTTGTTAGTCTTAAAGAAGGAAACTGCACTTTCTACCATTAGCATTCCCTTAACCCAGTGAGCTAATGGCTTCCTTAAGCAAATGGTTTTCATTGATCAGTGAGTCTTTGCCAGATGATGATGTTTTAAATACAGGAGAAAAGCTGGAGCACAGTGTGTCTAATCAGGCTAAAGTTAAGGGCTACATGGTTCCAAGTCGACTGAGACAGCATTGCTTCGTCATCAGCTGGTCTCCTAGGTTTATGGGTTCGCTCTAACTGTGATGGTGAAATGCTTCTCATATGTGGGGTGTTTTAAGTAAAGTAAACCCATGTGCTCTTACTGTATTGATCTTTTCAAATATACTGCCTTCAGTATTTAAATGAGTTTGAGTTTGTTTCTTTAATGGTCTTTCAATAAGGCTTAAGTTGACCTGGTTCCTTTTGCAATCCCACACTGTAATGGTAGAAAGAGACCACCAATACAAATGAGCTCATTTGATGTGGTTGAAAAGGTTACATTTCTATTGATTTTAACTGTAATATAGTTAAAGTCCTTGATGTTAAAAAGAAACCAACTCAGCAAACTCATTCTTCTCAGTGTGGTGGCTCTATCTGTATTGTTTTCCCGGTAGGTTTTGGCAGCGAGCATGATTTTTAGGATGGAGTAAAAGGATGCTCACCGCCAGAGGACTGAGCATCCTCCGAGCCACACCCTTCAACTGTTCCATGTGAGAAGGCAGGGCGGTGTGCCAGGAGCAGCATTCCAGTGGGAAGTGGTTTGAGAATTGAGGGTAAATGCCTAGTTCTGTTGGCTATAGAAGGTGGCTTCCCCTTTAACACTGAGTTTGGAAGCTGATTCGAGACATGAGGTGTGAGGTTACCTGGGAGACTTTGATGGAGCTGTTGGCTATAGAAGGTGGCTTCCCCTTTAACACTGAGTTTGGAAGCTGATTCGAGACATGAGGTGTGAGGTTACCTGGGAGACTTTGATGGAGGTGGCCAGGAATGGAAAACAGAAAGAAAAATTCAGGCAAAATCCCTCCACTACGAGGAAAAGAGAGGAGGGAGCATTCATTACTGCTGTCTCCTCCTTCTTTTCCTCCTCTTCTTCCTCTCCTCTTTTTACTGTGTGTGTGTGTGTGTGTGTGTGTGTGTGTGTGTGGAGTGCACACTGCACTCCCCCACCCCCTCCCACACCTCCCCCCTCCACATGAATGCATGCAGGAGGTCAATCCTGGGTGTCTTCCTGTATTGCTCTCTAATTGACTTTTTGAGGCAGGCTTCTCTGAACTAGAGACCTACTATTTTGGTGAGACGGGCTACCCAGCAAGCTCGGAGATCCATCTGTCTCTGCTCTCTGCCATGCACCAGGTTCATAGATGTGTGCTGTTGCACATATCTTCTGTTTGCGTGCTGGGGATCCACACTCAGTTCCTCAGCCTGCACTTTCCCCATGGAGCCATTTCCCAGTTCTAATTTACTTTTCCTTTGAGTGGTCATGTCTGAGTGCAATTACACGCACTGAGTATTTATGTGTATGCCTATGTGTGTAAGAACTTATGTGCTTATAACCATGAAAAATGGACTAAGGCTAATTATTAGCTTATAAGATTTGGCCTGGAACACCATTATGTGTTGAAATCTACTTTATAAGAGGCATGGGCTATTGTAGACTCTGAACCTTGCCTGATGCGAGACCCACTGTGGATCGCGTCCACATCCTATCTCTTTTTCACTCAATATCCAGAGAACGTCTGCTTCCTGACATTTTATCTGCTTCCTTAGAATCTTGGGAGAACCATTACAAAGACTATTTCAAGAACTGAAAAGCAATTTGGTTCTTATATTATTTATAGTCACCTTTCTTGGCCCTGATTGCCAAAAGAAGCCTTTTAAAATTTTGGCTTTCAGTTTTAGGCAACACAGTTCACTGGTGTGAAGAAGGCATGGGCATAGAGCTGTAGAATCCATAGTGTGTGGCAGAGAATGGAACCAGACTATAAAACCTCCAGCAAGATTCCTCAGCCTGAATGTTCTACAGCCTTACCACACAGCTCCACTCCATTGTAATCAGTCTTTTGCTACTTTGTAGGGTTTTTCCTTTTTCTGCCCTTCTCTACTCCTTTTCTTCACCCGTTCAAGCTCCTAACATAAGAAAGGGTAAAAAAGGATAGAAGGGAAAGGAAAGAACTTTCTGAATAAAGTCTGGGGTCAGAAAGTGGGTGACATTATTGTTAGACGACTTCTTGCTGATTAGGGCAAATTATAGTCAGCTGCTGCAAAGCAGGCCCATATCCCCACACCTGGGATTAAAGCAGTATTTTATAACATTGTTAGAATACTTATGTGCTTTTTAAACTCCATCACTGTCATTGTACTTGATAGGGCGAATGCTCAAGTATATGAGCCTGAGGAAATGCATTTCACAGATTCACACCTCAGAAGTCCACTTCCTTCTCTTCACCTATGAGCGTCTGCCATTGCTGTGAAAGGCAACGGAAGTCATATCCATCTGCTGTATTTATTTAACACATATTATTCCAATACGTTTGCATAATATTCTGTGGGTACCTGCTCTGACTGACCCACTTTCACAGCTGAAGGAACAGATGCTGAAATGACATTGACTAAGCTGTGGAACTGGACAGCCCAGGAGCAGAAGGTTCCCCATCGCAGTGCTAGGCTGGCACAGTGCTCTCACTGGATGCATGGGCAGTCTGTGGAATGGTGTGAGGCAGGGATATGCCACACGGCCTCTGGCTTCTGTTGTCACTATATGCCCTTTTATTCACTTTGGGATTTGTATGACTCTGCCTCCTTTGCAGCCTCCTCTGGGCAGCCTGATAGGTCTGTAGTGATGGTGTAGGTGTTGGGGGGTGTAGATGCCTGAGGGTTATTTCAAAGCTACCCCATTGTGTGTTGTGAGTTTCAACTCCAAAGGGACTAAATACCATAGTGGCAGAGGCCACAGGGCTGACAATCTGGAACCTAGAGCTATTCTCACAGCGCTCTGGAGCCTGCTTGGTAGAGGGAGCAAACTAACTCTGCAGTTTGTTTTTACGGGGTAATGTCTGCTGGTGGCTGTGAGGGATGGCATGCTTGGATGCCATGACGACCGCTTACTCAGTCACTTCCTTCAGGCTTTCAATCGACTCTTCTTCCTTTGTGGTGTCCTTCTTTTATATATATTTCATGTATTTATTTACTTATTCACTTTACATCCTGATTGCAGCCTTGCTTCCTTTCCCCCAGTCCCACTCTTACAAATTCCTCCCTCCATTTCCTCCTCATAGAAGGGGAAGCCCCGCCCTTGGATACCACCCCACTCTAAGACATCTAGTTGCAGCAGGACTAAACACGTCTTCTCCCACTGAGGCCCAACCAGGCAGTCCAGGTCGGGAAAGGAGATCCAATGACAGGTAACAGAGTCAGAGACAGCCCCTGCTTTTCTTATTAGGGGGTTCCCATGAAGATCAAGCTGCACATCTGTTACAAATGTGTGGGGCGCCTAGGTCCAGCCCCTGCATGCTCTCTGGTTTGTCGTTCAGTCTCTGTGAGCCCATGAGCCCAGGTTAGTTGACTCCAGGTCTCGTTGTGGTATCCTTGGCACTTCTGGGATCGCTCAGTTCTACCCCCCCCCCCCACTTGTCCACAACGCTTTCCGAGCTCCACCTGATATTTGGCTGTGGGCTGCCAGAACGTACCCTTCTACCCAGAAAGGCTTTTTAAAGCAACCACTTTCTTTGGTATCCTCATTAAATTTCCTCATCTTACAGGAGTGATTCTTTTAGTTTGTGCGATGAGGCCTGGGAAAGAATGTGACTTGAATACACCATGGAAATCAGAAAGAATCCACATGCCTGCAGCTGAGCCAGACTCACAGATGGGTGTACACAGGATCCATTATTTACGAGCTGGAGCCATTCATTTAATTAGTCACCCAGCAAAGACAACTTGTGAGTTTCCTCTGTCTCCAGGGCGCCTACAGAGTAGACAGAACCGTGTTCTTTTGATACAATTGAAAGCCTCTGCCTCTGTCACACCTCAGCACCGGCATGGAATTTTATACCAGAATCAAGCAGCTGCACAGCTGTGGATCAGAGGGACATTTGGAAGACCACAGCTAAGCTAGTTTCACAGTTTTCCTTTCTCTGGGCACAGGGATTATATTTAATGACCAGCAGAGGGCATTTTAACACAAGCTCAGGATCTGCTCCAGGCTTTTTGTCCATCAAAATCCTCCCTCTCCTAAAAGATCTCTGCCTCCTGGAGTGTTAGGGCAGCTTGCAACCCTTCAGAACCTGGGACCGCATGTTGAGATACATTTACTTTTTAGAGAGAAGATAAATTTATGTGAGATGGGAACCTGCTTTCAGTTACCTGTGCATATGAAACATCTACTCTCTGCCTATTGTACTAAAAAAGAAATAGCCTGGAGAATTACAGTCTTCGGGAGTGATTTGAGCATACTGCAGATGAATATAACCATATAATGTTTCATAGATTGGACTTCCGTTTTCATGTTAG
This sequence comes from Apodemus sylvaticus, assembly GCF_947179515.1. Taxonomy (NCBI): domain Eukaryota; kingdom Metazoa; phylum Chordata; class Mammalia; order Rodentia; family Muridae; genus Apodemus; species Apodemus sylvaticus. The sequence continues at coordinate 72,020,631 of NC_067473.1, read as the reverse complement.
ACAAAACAGGAATCCAGGAGCCTTATATTCTTTCTTGAGGGATGATTTATGCACTTTATGTTCTTTGAGGAAAAATACAAAGGAACCCCTTAACCTTGGATTTAGAAGCTTTGACTGTGTCCTGGAGGAGGAAAGAGAACTGACATGTCAGACCTTAACCTGGATCAGAAATTGCCTTGCACCTGCCTTCCCCCTGGGCCGTGGGAAATGTAGAGGGCAATAAATACGGCGCGGTGCTGCTGCTGCTGCTGCTGCTGCTGCTGCTGCTGCTGCTGCTGCTGCTGTCATTGGTTTTCTTTTCTGGAGTGTGGGAATGAAGATCCTGCCTAGACCCATAGTGCATGCGTGATTCACTTGCAGATGAATCTGTTTTAGAGAAGAAATAAAGAACTTGGAAGTGTTGATGTATTCATCACAGGCCTTCTCCTGTTTCAGATCTGATGGGGATGATGGGGTTAGGACTTCAGTTTTTTGTTCTTTTCTTTGACTTTTTATAAATGACAAGAACGTGTGTTGAAGCTGGCAGCAAAAGATAAGTAAGCCGGCGTGCTCCTTTATTCTCCATGGGAAACTTGTAAGGAGCAGCTCAAATGCTTCTGTGGGTCTCCTCTGGCCCATTCCTCTGTCCCCAGGGTGACTCAGTCCCTTCGAGGCACCACATGTCTGCTTGGATTGGCACTTCCTTCCCATCTGTGTGATTGGTGATCTGCACTGCACAGGCCCACAGAGGCAGCAGGCACTCTGCTTGTGATTGTGCTCGGTGTGGAGAGCTTGCCTAATGGGTTGGACTGCAACCTTTCCTTCCTTCCTCCCTCCCTTCCTCCCTCCCTCTTCCCCCCTCTCTCTTTCTTTCTTTCTTTCTTTCTTTCTTTCTTTCTTTCTTTCTTTCTTTCTTTCTTTCTTTCTTTCTTTCTTTCTTTCTTTCTTTCTTTCTTCCTTCCTTCCTTCCTTCCTTCCTTCCTTTCTCTCTCTCTCTCTCTCTCTCTCTCTCTCTCTCTCTCTCTCTCTCTCTCTCTCTCTCTCTCTCTCTTTCTGACAGAGTCTAACTATATAGCTAGCCTGGAGTTCACTATGTAGACTAGGCTGGCCTTAAATTCACAGAGCTCTGTCTACCTTTGCCTCTTGAATGCTGTTATATTTTGCTTTTAAGAAAGAGACAGGAGGGCTGAAGAGATGGCTCAGTGACTAAGACATGTGCTGCTCTTACAGAGAGCCTGAATTCAGATCCCGGCACCCACAATGGGGGCGTTATAACTGCATGTAACTCCAGCTTTCGGGGACTTTACCTCTGGCTTCCGCAGCACACGCACTCATATATTTATGCCCCTATAATACATAATTTAAAAATTAATAAAAATACATCTTTAATAAAACAGGAGGTTTAAAAAGACAGACAGACAGACAGACAGACAGACAGAAAGAAAGAAAGAAAGAAAGAAAGAAAGAAAGAAAGAAAGAAAGAAAGGAGGAGGCTGGGGAGTTGGCTCAGCTGGTAAAATGCATGTTATGTAAGCATGAGATCCCATGTTTGGCTCCACAGAACTGAAGTAAAGAGCCAGATGTCGTGCACATCTGTAATCCCAGGGATGGGAAAGTAAAGGTGGCGATTATGGGAGCTTACTGGCCAGCAAGCTTACCGGCTCCAGGTTCAGAAATAGACCTTGGAGAATGACACTCAACTATCAGCTCTGGCCTTCTCATACATACACACTCACACACACACATGCACACTCACACACAATACCACATGCATTCACACTACCCCCCACCCCCCAGGAGAAGGAGGAAGGAACCTACTAGCATCCTGTTAGACTGCTAATTATTGCACATACATTTTCATTGCAAAATTTCATTATACTTAACACAACTGGAGAATCTGGAGGAAATGGACAGTTTCCTAGACAGTTATCCGACACCAAAACTAAATCAGGATCAAATAGATCAACTAAACAGTCCCATAACACCTGAAGAAATAAAAAGGGTCATAGAAAGTCTCCCAACCAAAAAAAGCACAGGACCAGATGGCTTCAGTGCAGAATTCTATTAGACCTTCATAGAAGACCTAACACCAATACTCTTCAAACTATTCCACAAAATAGAAACAGAAGGAACTCTACCCAACTCGTTCTATGAAGCCACAATTACGCTGATACCAAAACCACACAAAGATCCAACAAAGAAAGAGGACTTCAGGCCAATTTCTCTTATGAATATTGATGAAAAAATACTTAATAAAATTCTCGCCAACCAAATCCAAGAACACATCAAAACGATCATCCACCATGATCAAGTAGGCATCATCCCAGGGATGCAGGGATGGTTCAATATAAGGAAATCCATCAATGCTATCCACTACATAAACAAACTCAAAGAAAAAAAAACATCTGATCATCTCATTAGATGCAGAAAAAGCATTTGACAAAATTCAGCATCCTTTCATGCTAAAAGTCTTGGAAAGAACAGGAATTCAAGGCCCATACCTAAACATCGTTAAAGCAATATACAGCAAACCAGTAGCCAACATCAAACTAAGCAGAGAGAAACTTGAAGCAATCCCACTAAAATCAGGGACTAGACAAGGCTGTCCTCTCTCTCCATATCTTTTCAATATAGTACTTGAAGTTCTAGCTAGAGCAATTAGACAACATAAGGAGGTCAAGGGGATACAAATTGGAAAGGAAGAAGTCAAATTATCACTATTTGCAAATGACATGATAGTCTACTTAAGTGACCCGAAAACCTCCACCAGAGAATTCCTACAGCTGATAAACAACTTCTGCAAAGTGGCTGGTTATAAAATCAACTCAAGCAAATCAGTTGCCTTCCTATACTCAAAGGATAAGCAGGCTGAGAAAGAAGTTAGGGAAATGACACCCTTCACAATAGCCATAAACAATATAAAGTATCTTGGTGTGACTCTAACCAAACAAATGAAGGATCTATATGACAAGAACTTCAGGTCTCTGAAGAAGGAAATCGAAGAAGACCTCAGAAAATGGAAAAATCTGCCAGGCTCGTGGATCAGCACGATTAATATAGTTAAAATGGCCATCTTGCCAAAAGCACTCTACAGATTCAATGCAATCCCTATCAAAATCCAAACTCAGTTCTTCACAGAGTTAGAAAAAGCAATTCTCAAATTCATCTGGAATAACAAAAAACCCAGGATAGCTAATACTATTCTCAGCAACAAAAGAAATTCTGGGGGAATCAGTATCCCTGACTTCAAGCAATACTACAGAGCAATAGTATTAAAAACTGCATGGTATTGGCACAGTGACAGACAAGTGGACCAATGGAATAGAATTGAAGATCCAGAAATGAACCCACACACCTATGGTCACTTGATCTCCGACAAAGGAGCCAAAAACATCCAGTGGAAAAAAGATAGCCTTTTCAACAAATGGTGCTGGTTCAATTGGAGGTCAGCATGCAGAAGAATGCGAATTGATCCATTCTTATCTCCATGTACTAAACTTTACTCCAAGTGGATCAAGGACCTCCATGTAAAACCAGACACACTGAAACTAATAGAAAAGAAACTGGGGAAGACCCTAGAGGACATGGGCATAGGGGAAAAGTTCCTGAACAGATCACCAATAGCTTATGCTTTAAGATCAAGAATTGACAAATGGGACCTCATAAAATTACAAAGTTTCTATAAGGCAAAGGACACTGTTAAAAGGACAAAACGGCAACCATCAAATTGGGAAAGGATATTCACCAACCCTACATCTGATAGAGGGCTAATATCCAATATATACAAGGAACTCAATAAGGTAGACCCCAGGGAACCAAATAACCCTATTAAAAAATGGGGCACAGATCTAAACAAAGAATTTTCACCTGAAGAAATTCGGACGGCTGAGAGGCACCTTAAGAAGTGTTCAACATCATTAGTCATTAGGGAAATGCAAATCAAAACAACCCTGAGATTTCACCTTACACCAGTCAGAATGGCTAAGGTCAAAAACTCAGGAGACAGCAGGTGTTGGCAAGGATGTGGAGAAAGGAACACTCCTCCACTGCTGGTGGGGCTGTAAGATGGTACAACCACTTTGGAAATCAGTCTGGAGGTTCCTCAGAAAACTGGACATGACACTTCCGGAGGACCCCGCTATACCTCTCCTGGGCATATACCCAAAGGATTCCCCGGCATGCAATAAAGACACATGCTCCATTATATTCACAGCAGCCTTATTTATAATAGCCAGAAGCTGGAAAGAACCCAGATGCCCCTCAAAGGAGGAATGGATACAGAAAATGTGGTATATTTACACAATGGAATACTACTCAGCAATTAGAAACAATGAATTCACAAAATTTTTAGGCAAATGGTTTGATCTGGAAAATATCATCCTAAGTGAGGTAACCCAGTCACAAAAGAATACACAAGGAATGCAATCTCTGATAAGTGGATATAATTAGCCCAGAAGCCCTGAATACCCAAGGCACAAATCGCATAACAAATGACTCCCATGAAGAAGTATGGAGAAGGTCCTGATCCTGGAAATGATTGATCTAGCATTGGAGGGGAATATAAGGATAGAGAAAAAAGGAGGGAGGTAATTGGAGAATGGATGGAGAGAAGAAGGTTTATGGGACATATGGGGAGGGGGGGATCCAGGAAAGGGGAAATAATTTGGAATGTAAACAAAGAATACAGAATATATATATATATATATATATATATATATATATATATATATATATATACATATATGTATGTATGTATATGTATATAAAAGAAATTCTTAATCGCGACTAGAAAAAAAAATAGGTGACCTTGTTCTGATTTTATCAATAAGGAAACAGGGCTGCTACTGGCCAGAGAACACAGAGCTATGGAATGGGGGATCCTGTTCGTAAGGAGTCCTTTTAATTTATATTTTAGTAACAATTTCTGGATTCAACAGGTACAGACTGTGGGGGGTCTCTGCTTAGCCTCCAACCATCCTAAGAGGGAAACGCTGCTTTCTGTGCTATGTTCTCTCTACCAGCTCAAATTGATTATATCCTCTTCTGCCATATTTCTTTTCTATTATTTATGTGACAAAAGAAGATCAATATGCTAAAGCCTCCTTGAGAGGCGCATTGGGCAGAATAAGTCTCCAATATCAGCAGAAAGGCATGCTGAGTGCACAAACATAATTCTCCTAGGATATACATGTTTTAAGGATAAAGCATACTTTTGCCGGCTCCTTTGTGTGTTAGTTCCTTGCTAGTCACCAACTCACCACTGTCCGTTAGACTTCACTTGTGTAGGAAATACTCAATATGTATTTGATGTCTTCAAGTTCCTTTTGATTAAAGTTGGATTCATTTTTTATTGTATTTTAAATCAGTAAGTGACCTTACAGAATGATATTTCTGGCCATCTTTATTTTATCCAGGTCAAAAAATGGTGTCTATTGAGGCTGGAGAGAGGGCTCAGTGGTTGTGAGTGCTTTCTGCTCATGAAGAAGACCTAGGTTTGGTTCCCAGTACCCACCAGGAGGCTCACAACCAGCTGTAAATCCAGTAGATCAAATGCTCTCCTCTGACTTCCACAAGCTCATGAACACATGTAATACACATACAAACACACTCACACACATGCATGTACATGTATGTGCACACACACATAAACACTCATATACACATAAAATAAGTACATTTTTAATGGGTTTATTTAGAAGTTTTCTAACATGTGCTAGACTGGTAGTAGAGAGGAGTAAGAGACAATCAGGTGTCCCCTGTGAAATTCATAGTCATCATCATTATCATTGTTGGTAAATGTGCCATCTAAATATTAACTTTACTTTTACTTTTGATGTACTGTCTATTGAACCTAGAATTTCACCCATGCTAGGCAAACACTTCACTGCTGAGGTACCTCCCCAGCCCCCTCATATGGTTTTAAACAGAGAGAAATTTATTGCTCAGTGGAACAGTCTTCAACCATCTTAGAACTTTTCCTCTTCATAAGCAATTATCAGAGGCCTTCACTATACCTCTAGCAACTTCTCTGAATACTGGCTAGCCGCACCTCTAGATGTAGCTGTGTTCTAGTTTACATCTACGATATGGTAGGAAGACACTGAAATGGAAAGGCCCTGATAGTTGGATATCTTATTTATCCTTTTCTGGAGATACTTCAGTCAAATAAAATAACTTTCGATTCCAACTAAATAATGGCAACTTCCTGAAATACTCATCTAAAGGTCAAATCCCAACCTAACACCAGGGGAGACATCCCAAAAACTAATAGGGTCATGAGGTTCTGAATGTGTCTCCCAGTGAACAAGCTTTTTTTTTTTTTTGGATAAACAGAAATAGAGAAGAAAAAATAAATTCAGATTCATAAGCAGATCAACCAGATAGTTGTTTCTAACTCAGGTGGGACCCCTCTCTTCTCTTTTTAGATGTCTTCCATGGAACCAAACCACTGTAGTGATTTAAGAAACTAGTAAAATATTGACCTACACTCTCCATAGAGTTAAATATAAGTTAGTGTTCCATTAAAGTGGAAAGCTAAGCAGCGAGGCGCTTGCCGAGACTCCAGCAGAGAGCCCGTGAGTGGGTAAAGTGCTCTGGGAAGGCGTCATCAGAGAGTTGAAATGGCTCATCATTATTCTCGAGACTGCCTCCCTTCTGTCAAGCATGCTTGTAGTGCACAACCAAGGCTGCAAGTTTATCAGCCAGACTAGATGAAAACGAAATTAGCCAAGGGGAAGAAGCTACAGTGAATGCAATTTCAAGAGCAAGGCCCTAGGCTAGTGAGGTCAACTTTCTTTATTTGTTCTGACATCCCTAAAAAGATTTAATGCTTCCGTTACAATGTTATTTTCTTTAATAACGGTTTGAACAACTTCTGATATTAAAATTTCCAGGAGTGTTTATATCGATATGCCTTTTGGTATTCTTTATTGGCAGAGAGGTCATGGGTAATAAAGGTACATCTTTGAATAATTCAACAGTGATTCAGTCTCTAATTTCAGTCTGGTTGTCTGCTATTGTACAGAAGGATGCTAAGGTAGAAATATGGGAGTGATTCTCATGTCTATTTAAAGATATAACATTAGCATTAAACCTTTTAGTTTTACTTGCTTATTAAAGTTAGGATTTTACAATCTTTGGAATGAGTTATTTATTTAATGATTGTGTTTTCTTCTATTTCATTGAATTATTTTTTCTAGGAAGACCCTGACTTAATTTGGTGTGCTATAGATGAATATAGTTTTTTTCACCAAATTGCAGTTCAGTATGTATCTTGCATCTTGCTGAGAATGAATACTGCTCATGGTTTGACTTACAGGTTTGTAACATTAGTTTAATAAAACCTAGACCGTACTGAATGTGCTTTCCATGTCTTTTTGCCATTTAATAGTGCCTTATTTAACTTGCTGTGCCATCTTTCCAAGTTGGCTTCCTATTGGACAGTGAGAGGAAATGATGGGGTCCGACCAAAACAGCTCAACAAAGGTGAAGCAGAGCAGCACAAAGAAGAATGAAATCCTGTGATTCACAGGAGATGGAATGGGAATGGAGGTCACTGTAAGGGAAACAGCCCAGATATGAAAAGGAAAGGACTGTGCGTGCTCTCTAAAATATGGAAGTAAAACGCAAAGAACAGTTGGTCTGGTTATAAAACAATATTTGTTAGAGGTAGGGAGGAGTGAGGGGAGTGAGGTCAGAATCTGGATTTTACCAGTAAATAGCACATAAACACACTGAACTACCTACCATACTGAGTCCTATTAACATGCACAATGAGCAACTGCTCATTAGAAATTAAAGACAGAACTGAGAAGGTAGGTCAGTGGATAGAATTACCTTAACACTCACAGGATCCTTGGTTCAATCCTACCCCACACAAATAAAGCCCCCAAATAAGCCAAACCAAACCAAACCAAACCAAACCACCTTCTTAGAGGGCTCTATAATTGAGGTCATATCTCTAAATAGAGTTTACTGATTGCTGAAACAAAACCCACATGTAGCCTGGTGTTTAGTGAGGGCCTGGAAATCAGTCATACTAAGGACTGAACCTTAATTAGAACACTTCTTACCTTTCTGCATTTTCTCATCTGTAAAATGGGGTGTTGTATAGCTGTTTCCTCTGAGATTAAAACCTTCCTTGGAGCAAAGCTTGATAAGACACAGACAGGAAGGAAAGTGAAACAGCAGGCTCTTTAAATCTTTTAGTACAGTTCATGTTATGGTAACCCTCCAACCATAACATTATTTTGTTGCTATTGCATGTGTTTAGTTTTGCTACTGTTATAAATCATAATATAAATATATGATATGCAAGATATATGATATATAACCCCCAAAGGGGTTGTGATCCACAGATTGAAAACTGCTGTTCCAAATGGAGGTGGAACATCCATCCTACTCTACAGTCAAGCTTGGTGGGATCAGGGAGTAAACGGCTCAATGACTGTGGAGACTCCCTGAAGCTGACCTATTCACTAGGACCCCCCCCCCCCAACACACACACGCACATATAAGCAGTAAGGGCTGCAGAGATGCTTTGAATGGGCTCAGACCAGCCAAACTGCCTGGATGAAGCAGAGACAAGATGAGCTTCTGATAAGAGGAAGAATTTTGTGGTTTCCTGGAAGAGACACTCTCCAACCCACTGAGCTGCCTGAAGGCTGTATGCTGAATTCCATGTTTCCGGGCGTTGTGAGCTGTCACCCATGCAGGGATGGGGCTTTTGGTGATGCAGTCATCTTTGAGACATTTCTGCTCTTGTAACTAACCCTTCACCATGTTCCTGTAAGTAACCCCAATAAAACTCACTGGCTCATTTAGGTGAACTTTGGTGGTATCTGTACTTAGGGCTGTCTTCAGCTCCCTACCTGGTGCTAGCAGACTTTTGTTCAAATCTCCCTAACAGTGGTGTCACACAACAGGGAGACATGCATCTGCCTGCAGCATAGTAGTAGTATTTGCAGGAATTGAGGACTATACAGGGCCAAGAAAAGTGCACACTGTGGTCAAGGGGTCCTCACAGCTAGAAACAGACCTGTTGCTCTTGGTGCCACTGAAACTATTGTTAGTCAGGTTCTTTTAAGTTAGGCTCAAGTCCTGTTATTTTTACTAACATTCTCAAAAAAAAAAAATTAAAGTAAAATCTTGTTTGTTAGCACATCTAATGCCTTCTGAGCTGTGCCTCCAGAAGAGGTAAGGCACATGGACTCATAACAGGTGTGTTCTCTTCCGTAGTGCTGAAGCTGATATCTTCTGGGTTGATATCTCTAGCCCTCTCTGTGAATGAAGCGGTTAATGCATGCTATGCAATGTCTCCATTGCTCTCCAAGGAGCAACACAGAAACCTTACTCTAAGATTCTTCTTAGTGTACACCTTTCAGAAGTTTCTAGGACTTTCTAAGGAGAATGATCTTGTGATTCTTGTCTGCTCACAAGACAATAAAGAGGCAACAGGAAGAGGAATGTGGTTGCCTGAATTCCAGGCAAGATCCTGTCTCTTGTGAATCCCAGGAGCTTCCTCATTTGGTGGGGTAGGGCTAACAGTGCTGGTGATTTCCAACTCTCCAGGACAAGAGCACCAGGGCAGGAAAATATTGGGGATATAAGAAAATGTTTGCACATTTTGTAACAGAGTCACCAAGGCTTCCCCAGTGCACAGAGATGTCCTTCTGGCTAAAGAGATCAATTGAAACTCTTTATTACTGAATATGTTCCACATGCAGAAAGTTTGAAGCAGTTCCCCTTTGCCTGTCATTGCATCATGTCAATAAAGTGGCCACCCCACAGTTCCTAACTGACCCACTTTAACATTTTGACAAAGTTCTGCATGTTTTGTCCAAGACCACTGATTTTATAGCATTATTATCTATTCAAGACACAGGGCCATATAAAGCTACTAATTATAGTGAACGTTTCTTCTATGTTTTAAAGAATCTTCTTCAGCAGAGGAAGATTTCCTTATTCATAGGATAGAAAGAGGGTTAGGCTTACAAAATATTTCCTCTCCAGTATCTTTGTTTAACACATTCCTTTTCAGAACACATACCAACCCACTGCTGTGAGAGACAACGTTTATTCTGGCACACAGTTGCTGCTGCTCTCTCATTGGAAATACCCTTCCATGCCATGACTCCATATATCAAGGTGTGCTTTTCCTTCAAGGCCTTGCAGTTAGAGCACTAAATGGCTCTTATATTTTACTCTGTAATTTAAGAATTGCATTCTCCGTGTGTGTGTGTGTGTGTGTGTGTGTGTGTGTGTGTGTAGCATATATGGAAGTCAGAGGACAACTTGGGAGAGGTTCTCTCTCTCCACTGTGTGGGTCCTGAGGAATGAATTTAGGTCACTGGGCTTGGAGGCAAGCACCTTAATGGGATAATCCACATTGTGGGCCTCTCACTATGATTTTTGAATATTAGTGTCAACAAACTTTTATCAACTTATTAATTATTACGAGTGTTTTCCTCCATTACTTACTGCCCAACTCTATGGAGTACAGAGTGGTGTAAAGAAAATCTCTTTATAGTATTTTCATAAAATTGGTTTTGTAGTGGTGAGGCAGGTGCTGCAGAGTGGGTAGGAAGGACTGGAAAGAGAAGCCAGGTACATAATGCAATATGATATTATTATATTTATAATAATATATTTTAAAAACTTTATATTAATTACTAATATTCTATAAGAATCCATGTCTACTCTTATAGTTTCTTGTTTGTGGTTTTAGTTACTTATGGGCATCCAAAATTATCCAAAATTCCAGAAATAAATAACTTAAAAGTTCTTAATCACATACCATTCTGAGCAACGTGAGGAACTCTTGTGCCATCCTATTCAGCCCCTCAGGAAGTTAATCATCCTTCTGTCCAGCATTTCCATACTGTATGAATTATCCACTTCCTATTATATGCTATCCACCTGTAGGCCACTCAATGGCTTGTTCTGTTATTGGGTCATGTGTCTTGGTATTTCTATGCTGTGATTAAGTGACCCTTATGTTGCAGCCCAATGCTTCCTTACAATTTCTGTGTACTTCCTCTCACTTAATGGCACCATGCAGACATTGTATCATTTTTTAACATCATAAGGGCAGGGCCAGTGTATGATAGAATGAGCACATATGCATTTTTTTGTTCTTTGTGTTTTTTTTTTTCTTTTGAGACAGGTTTGGTTTCTGTGTGTAGTCATGGCTGTCCTGAGACTTTCTCTGTAGACCAGGATGGCCTTGAACTTAGAGATCCTCAGTACATCTGCCTCCCATGTGCTGGGATTAAAGGAGTGCACCATTACCACCCAGCAATTTTATTTTAATATGTTGTTTCAATTTGATTGGTTGTTTGCTGTTGTTGATATATTCTGGTACCTAACTTATAAATTAAGCATTCATTAGGTGTACCTTGTAGGAATAAACATTTTACACAGAGCTCAGCATTGTATGTGGTTTTGGGCATCCACTCGTGGTATTGGGAAGACAGGATCATTTCATTGATTGTTTTTTTGTAAACTGTCACCTCATATGACAAGAATGTGGCCCCAGCAAGAGGTCCTCCTACTGCCAAGGATGAGAAAGACATGGGGCTGAGGGCATTGGTAAGTTCACAGAATAACACTCTGTACACACGTCTTTGTTAGAATATATTATTAGAAATATAATAGTATTGTATTGTATTATATTATCAGTTGTTAACTTCTTACTGCGGCTAGTTTAAAAATTTAACTTGATTATAGGTGTATAATTGTAGGAAAAATCAGTAGGAAACATAGTGTTCAGTTTTACCTGTGGGTTCAGGAGTTACAGCCTCATGTTTCCATGGCTAGAAACAACAGGCCTTTCACTGCCTAACAGGTGTCTGATGGGGAACAGACTCCACTTAGGCAGGCAGTTGAAACTTCTGAATGAATTTGTTACAGAGATTGGCTTTCTCCTGTTTGTGTCTTTCCTTGTATTCACAGAATTTAACAAGCTACTTGTTGCTGCTTTCAATGCTTCTTACCGCACTTTGGGAATTCAAGTAAATACAGAGCTTAATTAGCAAAGAATGAAAATGTTTTAATACAATTTGTTTGAGAAGCTAATAAGAACAGGTAAGAAATGGTCACATTTATTTTAAAAAATAGGATTCAGCGGTTTTGGTGTGGGAGGCGTTACAAGAATGTAGGAGCCTGGCTCTTGCTTGCCCCTGAGGACCTAGAATGCCTTTTAAGAAGGGCTTTCCTTTGCTCTCGGGATCTGTTAGCTGATCTGTTAACTTAATCTTGGCTGGGATGGGGCGGCTTTCCAGTTAGAAAAAACCCAGATGATATAGCCACACTCTCTGTCCCATAGAGAACATGGATTCTGAGTGCCTAAGCCAGAGAATTTGTCCCTAAGAGAAAATTTCTCTAATGTCTAACCTCCACCCAAAGTAAAAAATTGTGATGTCTGTGGGCAGTTACGGAAAAAATCTGTGATGGTTATTGGCAGTTAATGGTGAGGCTCGCAGAGTTTGCTCCTCTTCCTTATCAACATAGTTATCTTTGGATCAGAACCCCAGGCGCTGCCTCACCCCTGCTCTGGCCCGCTTCCTCCACCCATCCTCACATCTCACCCGACTCTACAGAGTTGTGCGCGCACTTTGAATTACACTTGACCTTCCTAAGGATATGTTACAGCTACAGCTTTGGAAAAAAAACATTTCCTGCTTCCATGGTAAGGTGCAATCTGATGCATCTCTCAAGTTCCAACCGGGATAACAGAGGGCTTTTAAGCACACATGCAATTAAAAAGGAATATAAAGAAATATAAAAGTAGGTTAAAATTTGTAATGTTTGGATGGTGAGTATACAAGTATATTTTTTTTGACCTTTGTGCATTTTTGAATTAATGTATAAGACTAATAATGAGAGTGCAACTGAGTGTCTCACCGGCCAGAGGCAGACTGCGTGGTGTATTTTCAGACATCTCTCTGTCAAATAATGGCATGAGTACATATGAACTTGGAAGTATGACAGGCTTAGTTTGAATAATGTCTAATGCTTCTTATTGCTTTCTGTGGGTTAAATCATAGATTCTGAGCATCAAATTAAATTAAAAAGCAGTATCTCTAAAATGGGAATAATACTGGTATATATCATAAGGACTTTGTGTTTTGATGAGACTTAAATGATAAATTGTATATAAATTGCTCAGCACAGCGCCTGGAACATAGGCATTACCCAAGTGCATGGGGACTCACCACAGTGTGTGTGTGTGTGTGTGTGTGTGTGTGTGTGTGTGTGTGTGAGAGAGAGAGAGAGAGAGAGAGAGAGAGTATGTGCGTGCTTGCACACACATGCATGTGTGTGTGAGGTTGCATACACTGACTGTGCTTTGGGTAGTTTACTGTGGCAGTAAATGTAATCCAGGCAATGAGAGGAGAATGCTGAGGGAGGAGTAGCTGCCCTAGAGGAGCTGTGCACTCCATGCTAATGGCCTCTGGACTTCTGCCTACCAAGAAGATCAGGGTCAGATGTATGGAATAGGTATGACGTGAATAATCTTCAGTTTCCCCTCTGACTTGGGGAGGGACTTTTTTCTTTTCAGACTCTCCTTATTCTCCCATTCTTTCTCCGCATGCCCTGTAAACTCCTGTAGGTTCCTTGTGCAGTGTGGCTGGGAGGGAAGAAAGCCGTAAGAAGAAAACCAGCACGGGCAGCAGCAGGCAGGCACAAAGGGCTGGTTACACAAGACGTTACACAATGGCTGGTTGTGACGCTGGTTTTGCATTCATGCTAGCTGGCCAGGTTTCTCATCTCACGGAGAACTCTTTCAGGGACTCTGCCTGCTCCAGGTTTGTTTACATTTTGACTGGCTTTAAGCCTTAAGCTATTATCCCTGATGCAAATGGAAGCTTTCATAAGTGACACCACCTGAGGGCTGTCATGGGTTCCGGTTTGCTCTGGTGATAACTGTTACTGCCCATTCTTCATTATCTTTGTGGAGATTGGGCACTTTAGTTTTTGGCAGCAAATGTTTCTTCCAAGGTCAATTTTCCTCAAGTGCTCAGTAGCGTTTCACATGCTGTGTGCTCAGGGAATGCAAATTAATTTGATGTTAGTTTTAGCCAACCCAGCTAGGAAAGTAAACGTGATTTAAAAAAAACATAAACACTGATAAATATCATCTAAATAACCCAGTGTTTGAGAGAATATAGGTACACAGACATTCACACTAATTCCAGAGACATTGTCTCATAGCATTGTTTTAACACATAAGTAACTTCAAATGGATATCCTTTAAGTGTCATTTTCATTGTATTTATTGTAACTAGGGGCTATAGAAGAGTTTGAGGATACATGAATATTTCATATATTTTTTTAAATTTATAAGATGCAAAACACATGTGTCTGGAAAAGGAGAAACAGAGAACTCTGGGGAAACAGGACCATTCATAATCCCTTCATGTGGAAATAATTGCTAGGAGCATTTCTGTGTATCTCTCCCCACACATTGCTAAGGCCACAGAAGTTCTCAAGATGGATCTGTAGATTGCTGTAAGGCAGACATCGAGTGGCTTTTGGAGCTGTACAGGGATCTTCAGAACACAATAAGGCCTTTCTGCCTGAGAAAAAGTGTACTTCTGGGGCGAGAAGGCTTGGAACTCACTGTCTGTGAGGAGGAATACTGTCTTTTTTTTCTCTGCTACCTTTTAGCTTTTCTTCCATTTCCCTCAGGGAGGGCAGGGCTGTGGGAAGGGCCCTGAGCAGGGGAGCGTGGGTTGAGAGAGGCCAGAACTTCAGACAGCTGAAGCCTGTTCTAATCACTGAAGGGCAACTGTGTTCTGTCCTATGAGGAGACAGCTGGAGGCACGTTTCTAGCAACCATGGGTGCAATTCCTGTGCACAGTTTCTTCTTTGTTGTTAGGAAAGCTTCTAGAATCTGCCTCCCTCTTCTAAGTTTATGCGTCTTCCGGGTTTCTCATACCCATCATGCCTCCCGACTTTCACTGGAACTGTATTCTGTTCTGGGGAGATTCCCCACCCCCTGCCCTAACAGTCAGACTTGACTACAGCACACTTCTCAGGTTCTTCTTGCTCACCATGGAATGAACACTGGATCCAAGCCACGCTCAAATGGATTCTCTGGAGGGTTAAAATCAAAACCAAGAAAACAGGACTGTTTTTCTGGTAGAAAAATCGGGGAGGCACGAGTCTAGGGCTCTACTGATTCTAACCTCTAATATGTGAAAGATGGGACAAGGATTAACCTAGACCTCACTGAGAGGTACAACAGCAGGAGATGAGAAAGGATGGAGTAGGTAGGGCTAAGGAAGGATGGGAAGAGAGAAAAGAGAAGAAAGGAGGGAGGAAAAATAATTAGGGAGACCCAATGACATTTCTCTGATTTTAATCATCCTAAGTGTCTTAGTCAGTGTTCTGTTGCTGTGAAGAGACACCATGATAACAGCAATTCTTTTTTTCTTTTTTTTTTTTTTTTCAAGTTGGGGAGGAAAGGGTTTATTGAGCTTACACTTCCACACAGCTGTTCATTACCAAAGGAAGTCAGGACTGGAACTCAAGTGGGTCAGGAAACAGGAGCTGTTGCAGAGGCCATGGAAGGATGTTTCTTTCTGGCTTGCTTCCCCTGGCTTGCTCAGCCTGCTTTCTTATAGAACCCAAGACTACAAGCCCAGGGATGGCACCACCCACAAGGGACTCTCCCCACTTGATCACTAATTGAGAAAATGCCCCACAGCTGGATCTCATGGAGACACTTCCCCAACTGAAGCTCCCTTCTCTGTGATAACTCCAGCCTGTGTCAAGTTGACACACAAAACCAGCCAGTACGGCCTGCCAAAACATGAGCGTGAGGGTTTGTAGGGCATAATGGGAAATGCCTGTGTTGTAGAATCCTGGACACCCATTCAAGACCCATCTCTGCTCCCTTCTGACTGTGTGGCTTGGGCATAATGTTTAATTTCTCTGACACTTCCTTTCCTAGATGGAGAATAGGAACAAATACCTCACATTCAATTTTTTTTTTTTGTAACAAAATCAAATGAACACATATAAAGCCCTGTCACCCAAGTGTAGAACTTTCCTCCCGTGCTTGACTGATTGGCTGGGTGGCAGAATGGAAGGCATTTTAGTTAAAGGGCATTGCACAGCTGATAACAGCAATTCTTATAAAGGAAAACATTTAATTGGGGATGGCTTATAGGTTTAGAGGTTTAGTCCATTGTTATTACCAGGAAGCCTGGTAGCATGCACAAAGATACTCCTCCACTGCTGGTGGGGTTGCAAATTGGTACAACCACTCTGGAAATCAGTCTGGCGGTTTCTCAGAAAACTGGGCACATCACTTCCGGAGGATCCTACTATACCACTCCTGGGCATATACCCAAAGGATTCCCCAGCATGTAATAAGGACACATGCTCCACTATGTTCATAGCAACCCTATTTATAATAGCCAGAAGCTGGAAAGAACCCAGGTATCCCTCAATGGAGGAATGGATTTAAAAAAGTGCTATATATACATAATGGAGTACTATTCAGCCATTAAAAACAATGAATTCATGAAATTCTTAGACAAATGGATGGAGCTGGAGAACATCATACTAAGTGAGGTAACCCAGTCTCAAAAGATCAATCATGGTATGCACTCACTAATAAGTGAATATTAGCCTGGAAACCTGGAATACCCAAAACATAATCCACATATCAAATGATGTCCAAGAAGAACGGAGAAGTGGCCCCTGGTTATGGAAAGACTCAGTGTAGCAGTATAGGGCAAAACCAGAACAGGGAAGTGGGAAGGGGTGGAGGAGGGAACAGGGGGAGGGAAGAGGGCTTATAGGACTTTCGAGGAGTGGGAAGCCAGAAAAGGGGAAATCATTTGAAATGTAAATAAAAAATATGTCGAATAAAAAAAAAGACATTGTGGTAAAGGAAAAAAATGAGGGTTCTGTATTTAGAACCACTGGGTTGGCTTGGGCTTCTGAAACCCGAAAGCCCGCCCCTAGTGACGCACTTTCCCCAGCAGGGCCTTGCCTCCTCCTGTCTTTCAGGAGCGGCACCTCCAAATGAGCAAGCACTCAAATACTTGAGCCTATGGGGCCATTCCTGTTCAAACCACCACACTGTTTTGGTTTTCTCTCTTAAGTTCTATCACTCTACAATATAGTCTAGAAATCTCTATCCAGTGGGTTAATTCCGAGCTGAGGTTTCTTTTTCATTTACAGTCTAAAGAACCTAGAACAAGAGAACTGAATTCTGCCAACCGTTTCAGTCTTGTGGTTTCCTTGTATTTTCAGCTGCACAGACATGGAGATGGCTGTCTCTCAGCGTCCCAGGCACCCCAGGTTCTTACACTGCCCAACACTGTCCCTTCTCAGGCTGATCTCTAAATCACTGCGGCTATGAGGCTGACTGTAAACTGGGGCTGCGGTTGGTCTTCTTTGCACTGTTCTTATAGCCAGCTGCTCAGCTCGTTACAACTGCTGAGATCTTGTACCAGAGAAGTGGCAAGATAAACCACTGTCTTTTTTGTTTATTTATCATTATTGTTGTTATTGTTTTTTTTTTTTTCTTTAAGACAGAGTTTCTCTGTGTAGCCTTGGCTGTTCTGAAATTTGCTGCATATACCAGCTGTCCTCAAACTCACAAAGGTCTGCTTGCCTCCTGAGTTTTGGGATTAAAGATATGCACCACCATCTCCTGGCTGCTTATTTTTAAAATTATATGTCTATGTGTATATTTGAATGTGGGTTTGTGCACTTAAGTACCCAAGAAGGGCAATGGATCTCCTGGAGCTGTTACAGGTGGTTGTGAGCCATGCCATTTGGTTGTTGGGGTTAAAACCCAGGACCCCCGCAAAAACAGTGAGTGATCTTAACCACTGAGCCATTTCTCTAGTATACAAGATAAGTCATTTTCTTTAATAAATGTGATGGAATGGGTAGTTTAAAATAAAAGAAAATTTAATTAAATGTGTGTATGTAGTATGTATGTATGTAGTATGTGTGTATGTATGTATGTATGTATGGGTTATGTATGTATGTATGTATGTAGTATGTGTGTGTATGTATGTATGGGTTATGTATGTATGCATGTAGTATGTGTGTGTATGTATGTATGTATGGGTTATGTATGTGTGTATGTATGTATGTATGTATGTAGTATGTGTGTGTATGTATGTATGTATGTATGGTTACTGTTAGAACCAGAGACAAGAGGCAGACGATGGCACCCTGCGGGGCCGAGGGGCAGCAATAGACCACGGTGGCCATAGAGGATCTGAGATGAGGCCGAGTATGAGGTCAGACATTTGAGCTGAGGAAGCAGTGCTGTCCACTGTGTTCCTCCTCTCAAGAGTAAAGGTAATGTGGGAAGATGGGGGGCTGACAGGAGATGCTTATGGGTGATTCCCAGGGAGGTGTCTCTGAGAAACACTTCCAGATACTTCCCCAAAGTATCCCAAAGTGTTTCCAAGGATGCTTGAATAGTTTGTAGAGAGCAGGATGGGCCAAGCTGGGAGATGACTGAGGCCTGGATGCCCTGTGTGATTCTCAGAGTGCAGTGAGGTGAGGCCTCTGTGACCTCACCTAGTAACAGCAGAGTTCTTAGCCAGAGGACAACTCAGAGTCTAGCAAAGAGGGCTGGACTTCACACTGAGCACCTGTGTCTGTCCAGGTTTGGACTCTTTCCTGCGATGGATTACCTAAAATTCACCATGTGAGTAACTCACTTGGTTTGAGGCACTTCTCCATTGGGGTCTTAGATGGGGGAGACTTAAACATGAAGTGGGACTCAAAGTGTTTCTTACTGAAGACAGCACATCCTAAAAGAGCTAGAAAGATCAGAGATTTCACAGTAGTGGAAGTGGCCACTCGAGACTGCAGGGAGAGGAACCCCTCACTCACCAGGGACAGAGGCCTTGGAAAGAAGCCACAAACAGGTATCTGGACCAAGACTTGAGCTCCCAGCCTAGGACAGGAAGGAGAAGCAGTGCTGTTGCCACGCCCACATTTGACCATCACTGATAGCTCGTCCTGGGAAGGAGGCAAAGCATCCCTGGCACTGGTGTCTGATCTTCCCTGAGGACTTTTAGTCCCTGCAGTAGCAATCTTTTCATTTGTACTCAGAGAGCTGCCTCACTATGAGACAAACATCAGTGTCAGTATCATGGGAAACACCATGGCAGCACCTTCCCTCTCATTCTGTACTTAGACACATGGTTTTACTTTGTATGTGTGTTGTATGTGTGCTTATGTGTGTGCTCATGTCTGCAGGTCTATATTCATAAATGTGAAAGTACATGAGGAGGACATGGAATGATGCCACATAGTTTGCTCTACAAATATACACACAGTTCCATGAGATAGGGTAATTATGGTCAGGCTTTGAGAGGGAAAGCACAGTTGTTCCTCATGTTACATCTAGACCCATAGGAAGAGGCTGGAGAGAGGTGTGGTCAGGCCTCTGTTACATCATATAATAGCCCATTGCCATGGTTAAAGGCTGTGGTGTTGGTGTGAGGGAACTCAGTGATGGTCTGGGACTTGGAAGAAATTGCAGGTGTGTTGGGCTGTATATTTGGAGAAATATATACAGATCCCTGTGATGAAGTCCTGACTTAACCTCAGTGTGCTGCTATACTGGCAGAGAGGAGAGGAAGTGTATGAAGCACATTCAAGGAATGTGATTCTTGAAGTGACCTTTAACAGGACCTGGGCTAAAGCAGTAGAAACAGTTGCAGTAAGTATCAGCAGTGGTGTGTGTGTGTGTGTGTGTGTGTGTGTGTGTGTATGTGCACATGGGCACATCAGGGAGATGACACCTACAACTCACCAGACCAGAGAATAAGCCCAGGGAATGACCACACCCAGCTTGTACCACATGAAAAGACTCCAGGCTCCAAGCTGGTGCAGGATGAAGCTCTGCGGTTGTGCCCTAAACCAGGGACAACTATCAGCTATGGCAGCCCATAGTGTCCAGGGCAGGTAGGAGATGCTCCAGAGTCCTACTCTCTGGGGTTCTGAAGAGACTTTGCTTCTTCACAGTAATAATCTTGTCTTTTATGTCCAGGGGTTGTCTCCAGCATGACTGAAAGCAGGGACTATCATTCCAGCACTTTGCCTAACCCTGCACACTGTACATAATTATATTTACATTGTGTGTTAGTGTGCATCATCTGGGAGTGTGTATATGGGAGCGCATGTGCCTTCAGGTATATAGACATGCAGGAAAGAGTGGGAGCAAGGACCTGGATGGCAGTGAGGTTCTTGAGGTGTTCCTTATCTAACACAACAGGATTTCTGTTAAGCCAAAAGAGCAGTAAATACAAGGTGCCTGCCGAGTGGTATGCTATGTATAGACTCAGGGAGAAGACACTACACACATGGCAGGAAGAGACACCTCTGGAGGAAACTGTCAAGTCAGTACCTGCTCTTCAGATTCAAAGCACAAGCCTGTAAATGGTCAACTACATTTATGTAGTTACATCGCCCCTGTGTCATCCTTTCAGGGAATATGCTACACAGGTACACAAGGAAGTGCTTTACCAGGACCTTCTCTGTGGCTTCTCTAGTCACAAACCTTCCTAGAAATCATCTTTATTTTCAACCCATGGGCCCTTCCCTGCATGGCTACAGACACCGACATCACAGCCTCTCTTCATCTACTTTTTTTTTTTAGATCAATATTATTTTTAATTTTTATTCAATTTGTTTTTTATTTACATTTCAATTGATTTCCCCTTTCTTGGCTCCCCACTCCCTGAAAGTCCCATAAGCCCTCTTCCCTCCCCCTGTTCCCCTATATACCCCTTCCCACTTCCCTGTTCTGGTATTGCCCTATACTGCTGCACTGAGCCTTTCCAGAACTCCTCCATTGTTCTTGGAAATCATTTGATATGTGGATTATGACTTGGGTATTCCATATTTATATTTATGGGTGTTAATGTATTTGTGAATGAATCTGTGCACGTGTGTGTATAGAGGGTCATGTCAGTTGTTTTCATGACATTCTCAGATGTCATTGACTGCCATGATGAGGTCAGGGAGGGAAATTTCCTGAAATGCTGCTTTCCCAGAAATCCTACTACAAGCTGTGTTTAACGGTGGTGAAGAGACAAGAGACCAAAATTTCAATCAATTTGAGAAGACACCTGTGTGCCTGGACATCCTTTGAGCTTTCCTAAACAGAGTGAGGCTTGGCCTCTGTGACCTCACATAAGGGGTCACTGTCATGGTTATGGGTGTTCCCTAGTTCTGAGGGAAGCAGAATCCATATAGAAGGTGGCAGGGATCATTTTTATGTAAGTCAGTGCAGAGAAATCTTTGGGTAAAGACCTGATCTCACCATTAGTACATGTAATTGACAGAGGACTTTTTGTGAAAGGGGTAACTAAGGCACAGTTCAGTGTCTGAGGGTTTTTGATGGACAGGACAGATGGACCTTGTGAAGAGTAGTAATAGTAACGACTAGAAGGATATCCTCACAGAGCATGGCCATGTATGACACAGAAAGTAGACCCATCCCATATAGGAAAAAGAGGCCTTTTGAATATCTGCACAGCCTCCAATGCCTTAGCAAGGCATTTGGAGGACTAACCTCTATTGTTTATCCTAATTTCCTGTGGTATTCCATCGTGGAATCTCACTCCAGAAGGAAGGAAATGCATCATGGGTCTTCGGTGAAACTCTTATGGCTCTCATAACTTAGAAGCAACAATCTTTCCATATGAGTTCATGGGTCCTATCTACCACAGAAAGCTATGCATCAGGAAGGGCTTTTCCAGACAGCTTTTTTAATCTTTCTGTTTGTATAATGTATAATTTGTTTCATCTGGACTGTGAGCTATATGTGTTTCCTAGAGGATAGGT
The DNA here is from genome assembly GCF_947179515.1 of Apodemus sylvaticus. Classification (NCBI taxonomy): domain Eukaryota; kingdom Metazoa; phylum Chordata; class Mammalia; order Rodentia; family Muridae; genus Apodemus; species Apodemus sylvaticus. Next base: position 71,998,809 of record NC_067473.1, on the reverse strand, counting down.
CAGTGATGTTCTGAGTACATTAGAGATGCCAGAGCAGGATACTAAAAACTTCTATCAACATCTGTCTCTTTATCCCCCAGGAATATTGATCATAGATCAAGGCTAACGACAAAGTAGCTTTGGACAAATATGGACTCAAAAGTATCCTCTAATTCAACCCTAAAAAGAATCAGATACTCTGAGAATCCCTGAGGATTTCTGGACCTAGATAAGTGGGCCTGAAATGAAAGAGGCCCAGCCAAAAAATAAGAAAGTGTGTGCCCAGGCGAAATTCTGACCTTGAAGGAGGCCATGTCCAAGAGAAGTAGAGAAGTGGGCCTGGGCCAATCCCCAACCCTGAGGATTCTTGGGCTCCAAATAAGTAGGGATATGGGCTTTTGGACCTAAAGATGCCCAGGCCCAAAACAAGCAGAGATGGGCCTGGGCCAACCTCTGACCCTGAAGATGCCCAGGCTCAAAACACGAAGTGATGTGGGCCTGGGCCTATCCCTAACCCTTGAAGAGGTCTGGGCCCAAAGAAAGAAGTGATGTGGGCCTGGGCCAACCCCTGACCCTGAAGAGGCCTGGGCCCAAAGTAGGAAGTGATGTGGGCCTGGGCCAATCCTGGACCCTGAAGAGGCCTGGGCCCAAAGTCGGAAGTGATGTGGGCCTGGGCCTATCCCTGACCCTGAAGAGGCCTGGGCTCAAAGAAAGAAGTGATGTGGGCCTGGGCCTCTCCCTCACCCTGAAGAGGCCTGGGCCCAAAGAAAGAAGTGATGTGGGCCTGGGCCTCTCCCTCACCCTGAAGAGGCCTGGGCCCAAAACAAGAAGTGATGTGGGCCTGGGCCAACCCCTGATCCTGAAGAGGCCTGGGCCCAAAGTAGGAAGTGATGTGGGCCTGGGCCAATCCTGGACCCTGAAGAGGCCTGGGCCCAAAGTCGGAAGTGATGTGGGCCTGGGCCTCTCCCTCACCCTGAAGAGGCCTGGGCCCAAAGAAAGAAGCGATGTGGGCCTGGGCCTCTCCCTCACCCTGAAGAGGCCTGGGCCCAAAACAAGAAGTGATATGGGCCTGGGACTCTCCCTCACCCTGAAGAGGCCTGGGTTCAAAAAAAGTGATGTGGGCCTGGGCCAATCCCTGATCCTGAGGATTCTCTGGCCTAAAACAAGGAGAGATGTGGGCCTGGGCCAACCATCCTGAAGAGGCCTGGGCCTAAAGTAAGAAGTGATGTGGGCCTGGGCCTATCCCTGACCCTGAAGTGGCCTGGGCCCAAAGAAGAAGAAATATGGACCTGGGCCAATCCCTGATCCTGAGGATTCTTGGACCCCAAACAAGTAGATAGGTGGGCTTGGCTCAGCCTCTGACCCTGAAGATGCCTAGGCCCAAAGTAGAAGAGATGTGGACCTAGACCCTCACCTTTAAGAAGCCTGGGCCCTAAGCAAGAAGGGGCTACAGATGTAGGTCAGTCCTTCAAATAAAGAGGCCTGGACCAAGCGAAGAAAAAGAATACTGCTAATCCAAACCCTGACTCTGGAGACAGACAGGCCATATGAAAAGAAAATGTGTAAAGGCCAGACCCTGAACTTGATGAAGTTTGGACACACATGTAACACTGAAATTATCTTCAATTAACCCTTACCCAAAGAAGCCTTGGCCCAAACCAAGAAGTGTGGCTGGGCCAAGCCTAAAATGAAACAACATTGTGGTTAGTGTACCATGACGTGATATGAGTCAAGGTCTTAATTTCTATTTATACTATGATTATTTATGCATCGATTCATCGATGAAGATACACAAAACTCCTTGTACTATACTGACTGATAAACTGACATCCTGAATACCCAATGTATGAATTACACATACACACTTCATTCAATCCAAATGTAACACTGAAATTATCTTGGATTCACCCTTATCCAAAAAAGCCTTGGCCCAAAGAAAGAAATGTGGACTGGTCAAGCCTAAAATGAAACAACATTGTGGTTAGTGTACCATGAAGTAATAAGATTCAATGTCTTAATTTCAATTGATACTATGACTATTTATGCATCGATTCATCAATGATGATACATCCTAACTTCTTCATCAATAATCTCAGACTCACAAAACTTCCTCTACTGACTGATGAACTGACATCTTGTTTACCCAATGTGTGGATTACACTATATACATACTTCATTCAATCCAAATGTAACACTGAAATTATCTTGGATTAAGCATTACCTAAAGAAACCTTGGCCCAAACAAAAGTGTGGCCTGGTCAAACCTTATGAAACAACATTGTGGACCTAGAACCATGAACTGATCTGATTAAAGATCTTAATTTCATTGATACTATGATTATTTATGTATAGATTCACCAATGAAGATACATTTTAGCTTCTTCATCAATAATCTCAGACTTAAAAAATTTCCTCTACTGTACTGACTGATAAACTGACATCTTGATTACCCAATGTGTAGATTATACTATATACACACTTCATTCAATCCAGGCTTCATCCTTAACACATGTGAGCAAGGATGACACCATCACCACAACCTGAACAAGCCAAAGCCTCATTTGTGATCCAGGCCATATCATACAAAATAGTTGGACTCAGTGACAACCATTCCTGCACAGATGACTGACATCAGATCATAGATTATCTCATCAATGATAATCTGGAAGCTCCTTGTATACCATTATGGTTTATGGGCTGTGTCTGGCAGTCTTCCAATAGAGGCAACACTGTCACATCAGGTGTGTTAAGATCATACCATTGCTTTCAAATGATCTTGGCCACACATGATCATAACAAGGCGACACCTTTGAATCAAAGGTTGGGGGCTGCACTCAGAAATCTTCTGTCTTCCTAGATGAGGTCCTCCAGAGGAGAAGCTGACCTCAAGTGTGGCCAAGGCCTCTACTCCAGGAAGGTTGGACACAGCCTAACCACAAAGGGAGCTGGTCTAACAAGTGCAATGATGTCAAGGGCCATAAAGTGACATCAGTGGGATTCTGGCAACTTCCTGAGTACTGAGTACACTGGGTCCAGCTTAAGTTCAAGGGTGTGTGGGCCGTACCCTTTCTTTTTATGATGCTGGACAATCCTCACTACAAAGAAGAACCACACCAAGGCCTTATTGTCTTACATTATTCTATGCCCTAGCATTGTGTATATAGTTTATAATAAATATAACATTCATGTGCTATCATGTCTTTTCCTGATATGTGTATTTTGGCTTTTTCCCTGTATTTCTGAATGATGGTTTCAAACAGCAAGTGTGGATAGCTAGCACATCTCTTCCTCACCTGCTGTTTCCATGTGCATGGCACATATCTGTATGTTCACACCTCATCCTAAAGATGAGTGTACCTCTTCCCATGGTTTGTTATCTTTGCTTTTAGTTGGAGTCTCCCAAGGAAAACTAAAGAAAGGGGCCGAGTAAGCAGGAGCCCTCACCTAGTGAACAGTACAACGTGCTCTGTTCCTTTAAATAGATGAATTAGAGGTCAATGCCTTGCAACTTTGGACTTGCCCAAAGTTCCCAAGTTGATGCTCTTGGGAAGTTTAGGTGGCAGATTTTCTGGCATGTTCACTATTCAGCTACATACATCTCTGCATCCCATTTCCATGGTTTTTGTCAATGTACATTGTTCACAGTGCCCCAGGACCTTTGTGTGGGGTTTCAGTGAACATCATCCTATGGTTTTTCATGGTCTGGTAAAGATCCCGTCCTTACAGCTGGATATCCATGCTCACAGGGCTTTTCCTTCCCATCGAGGTCTGATTTACTCCATTCTCCATACTTCCTTTCCCTTCAGAGATATGAGAGTCCATCAGGCAGTATGAAAAGAACAGTCAATGATGACATATTTCACTGTCTTTTCCATAGACTTTCAGGTGACATCCTAAGGAGGTCTGAGCTGCAGCTACCTGGCTGCTCCCACTCCTGGACAGGTGCTTACAGAATCTGAATGCAGTGTATTTGGGCCAGCGTCAGAGGGAAGGACATTAGCAGTTAGTATCAGTGAGTTAGAAACAGAACAAAGTTTCCAGAGATGGGGAGGGGGAATGATTCCTAAAAATATTTGGGTCATCTCACCCAAAGCTCTTATCACATTCCTTGTTGGATTGTTTTCTTTTCATATTGTTTTCTGCCTATTGATGGATTGACTTGGGGATTGAAAAATGGTGAAAAACTTTACAAGTAAACCTTAGTGTGTGTACATGAAGGTCCTAACACTACATATGTGGTTTTATTTAGCATGGACTAACAAGTAGTCCTGGCTAAACTGTGAAATCAAAGGAGCCTGGATGAAACCTAAGTGTGAGAACTCTAGGAAAAAGCCTGATAGGAAAGTAGCCCAGCCAGAACATGAACCCAGAACAGCCTATGACACATTCTCAACTTTAGTAGTCATGGATCAAACCTCATACCTGCATAACCAGAACAAACCAAGTCCCCAAAGGAGACAGGATGTGTTCTAAAACCACAGGTCCCCAAGCTAGACCATCAAACAACAAGGACCCTGGCTTTAGAAAGGTCCTATTGCATTGCTGGTCATGGGGGCCCAGAGACTCACTCTCTCTCTCTCTCTCTCTCTCTCTCTCTCTCTCTCTCTATATATATATATATATATATATATATATATATATATATATATATATATACATACTGATGTTTTCCTTAATCACTTCCCCGTAATTGAAGGCAAGGCCCTACTTCTGAAAATACCAAGCATTTTTGACATAGGACTCAGAGAATTCGGGCTAGATCTGACACTAAAACCTCCCCCATGAAGACTAGCTTTCAGAATCCTGGCAGGTGCTATAGAAGCTGCCAATGGAGGGAAGCAATCATGATGCCTATTAACCACCAAGTGACCAACATGATAGGGTGTCCCAAAGGGGTCAACAGTGGCACTCATCTGTGGTAATAGTTGGTCTATGTCATTGGATTTAAATTATGCCTTGCTTAACAGGGAAATCCTGCCTGTTACTGGAACCCTAACTAATTACCCATGGCTACTGAGGTTATAGATATTATAATAGAACCTACTACTGACACTTTACTAAACCACTGTAATTCCTGACTATATTCTCCATATCTTAATAACCATGGGGTGGGTGTCCTCTAGAAATGACATAGAAGCTGCACCCATGACACCACAATAATATAGCTGTTGAAAGGAGGCTTAAACAAGGACAATACCATCCAACATGGTAGTGTGGGTGGGGGAAAGCTAAAGGAGCCTTATCCCAAGACAAAGAGCTATAAGCTACTAAGCACTGCTAGGAGAGAGAATTGTCCCCAGAGTTGAGCCCCCTAACAGGCTTTCTCATATCTAGTGTTCAGACCTGAAAATAGACATTTGTAAGAATCACTGAGCAGACTCAGCAAATTTTAGACATTTATTCATTTTCAATAGATAAGGATCAAGAGGATGTGGGAGAAGAGAAATGGTAAGAGATTTAGAAGAAGTACAAAAGTGTGATTTTATTTTAATTTTAAAGATTATAAAATACATTTTAAAGAACTATTTAATGGAAGTCTTGGGCTGGGATAGATACTCCGTATTATGTTTATGCAGTGGAACAGCTTTGTGTTTGTATTTCAACACTCCTGCCTCCACCTCTACATCTTTGTTATCAAAAAGAGCCAAATCAGACATTACCACATTATGTTGGCTATGTGGGTTCTATGGTAGCAGGGGAGTAGCTACCTTGAGTATTTAAATCAGCTGACATCCCAGAGTATGATGTTCTATCTTCTCCTACAACCCCCATGCTATCCATAGATTCCCCCAAGCCCCATCTCTCATTAAAATCCATCCTTTCATCTGGAAGGTAGGCAACACAGAAGAGAAGACCACAGGCATGCTCAGCTTCTTTATGGATCAGCAGAACCCTTGTCTGCCTTCCGATTCAGATTTATATGAGTGTCTGAGCCTGTAAGATTCTAGGAAGCCAGGAATTATCTTATAAATATGTTTTTAAGTTTCCCATTTCAATGACCTAAGGAAAATACATTTAGATATGGCATCTAACTATTTTCTCACACCTCAAATGCACTTACAATGCTTTTGGGCTACCTACATAGATATTAAAGCATTTTCACCTTTTATGTAAGTCATGTCATTAGTTGATTCATGTCAGGAATAAAGCTTTGAGATGTATGCAATTCACTAAGGAAAAAACACTGAAATGAGGCACTTTGGCTAAATCAAGAATGCCTGTATTATTACAGGTTATGTGCCTACGAGGGCCCTGAGTGCCCAAATCATAAGTGACTTCATAGTATGTGGTTTTGAATATCCCACATTTCCAACTGTCAAATCAATTATTTTGTTCATTTCTAATATCTGTTTTGAGACCCAGTATTGCTACATAGATAGTCCTAACCTTGAATTGACATCACTCCTCTTTTCTCTGTCCCTCAAGTGATTTTAGCTACCAATACTTGAAAACACATTTTACTTGGAGGCCCCCCCCCAATGGCCACAACTATCCAAAGAAAATTTCCTACCAGGCAATACATAGCCATCACACACTCTGAAAATCTAGAGGAAACAGAAACAAAGGAACAAAACATATACCAAGCAAAAGCAAATCCAGAAACCAGCACCTGGCCCTATAATCATCCTAATTCCAGATCCCTAGATGCCAATCTAAAACTACAATCCAACAGCAACACTTCTTTTCTTCACTAGAGCCCAGCTACCCCACCATAGCAGTCTCTGAGTAGTCCATCATAGATAAAGCACAAGAAAAAGACTTTAAAGCCACCTGAATAAATATAATAGAGTTCCTTAAAGAGGAAATAAATAAACCCTTTAAAGAAATCCAGGAAAACAAACAGTGGGAGAAAATGAATAAAACTGTTCAAGACCTGAAAATGGAAGTGATATTGATAAAGAAAACCCAAACTGAGGGATTTCTGGAAATGAAAAAATTTAAGAATTTCAACAGGAACTACAGAATACAAGAGATGGAAGAGAGAATCTTAGGCATTGAAGGTACAGAAGAAATGTCTATATCAGTCAATGAAAATGTTAAATCTAAATTGACAGAACACATCCAAGAAATCTGTGAGATTATGAAAAGACCAAACATAAAAATAGTAGCAATAGAGAAGAATCCCAGCTGGAAGGCCCAGAATTTTTTTTTTTTTTAACAAAATCATAGAAGAAATATTTCCTAACCTAAAGAAGGAGATACCTAAAAAGGTACAAGAAGCACACTGAATACCAAATAGATTGGATCATAAAAGAAATCACCCTCACCACAAAACAACCAGAATACTAAACATACAGAACAAAGAAATTAAAAGCTGCAAGGGAGAAAGACCATGTAACATATATTGGTAGAACTATTAGAATTACACCTGACTTCTCAATGGATACTCTGAAGGAGAAGGTCGTGGACAGTGTGTTGTCAAGAGACAACAGATGCCAGGCAAGACTTTTATACCCAGCAAAACTCCCAATGACCGTAGATGGAGAAAACAAGGTATTCCATAATAAAACCAAATTTAAGCAATATTTGTCTCCAAATCTAGCCCTACAGAGGGTGCTAGAAAGCAAATCCTGAGCTAAGGAGTTCAACTACACCCATGAAAACACAGAGGATAAATAACCCCAGACTACTAAAATCAAAGGAAGGGACACACACACACACACACACACACACATGCACGCACACACCCCTCAATTCTTAACATCTATTCCCTAAAGACAAGGGCATCCAAGTTTGTAAAAGAAACACTACTACAGCTTCAATCACTTATTGATCCTCACACACTGATAGTGGGAGACGCCAGTATTGCATTCTCACCAATAGACAGGTGATCCAGACAAAAACTAAACAGAGAAATGCTGGAGCTAACAGAAATCATTATAAGCCAAATAGATTTAACAGATATTTATGGAACATTTCAACCAAACACAAAAGAATATATCTTCTTTTCTGTATCTTGTGGAACTTTCTCCAAAACTGACTATATACTCCAGCACAAAGCAAGTCTCAAAAGATACAAAGACATCAAAATAACTTCATGAAACCTATCAGGTTACCATGGATTAAAGTTGGATATCAATAATAAGAGAAATAACAGGAACCTTACAAATTCATGGAAACTGAACAACTCTCTACTTAATAAAATGAAATTAATAAAATAAAATTAATTATTATTACATAAGTGAAATTAAAGACTTTCTAGAATTTGACTGTGGAGCTTCTACAGTTGAGAAACATTTTCAACAAAGTAACTGGCTACAATATTAACTCACAAAAATGAGTAACCCTTCTACATACAAATGACAAACAGACTGAAAAAGAAATCAGGGAAATAACACCTTTCACAACAACCTCAAATAATATATCTTGGGGGTAACTATAGCAAGGCAAATGAAACATTCATGTAATAAAAACTTCAAGTCTTTGAAGAAAGAAATTGAAGAAGATATCAGAATATAGAAAGGTCTCCCATGCTCATGGATTGATAGGCTTATCATAGCAAAAATGGCCATTCTACCACAAACAATCTGCAAATTAAATGCAATCCCCATCAAAATTCCAACATAATTCTTCACAGATCTTCAAAGGACAATTCTCAACTTTGTATGAAAACACAAAAAAAACCAAGATAGCTAAAACAATCCTAAGCAAACAAACAAAAAAGAATTGAAGGAGGTCTCAGCATTCCTGATCTCAAGTTATGCTATAGAACAATGGTAATAAAACTTCATATTAGCATAAAAATAGACATGTTGATCAATGAAATTGAATTGAGAACTCAGACAAAACCCATATACCTATAGAGAGTTGATAGTTAGAAATGCACACTGAAAAAAAGACAGCATTTTCAACAAGTGGTGCTGGTCAAATTGGATGTCTGCATGTAGAAGAATGCAAATAGATCCATATTTATTACCCTGTAGAAAACTGAAGTCTATGTTTATCAAAGACTTCAATATAAAACCTGTCAGAGACACTGAACCTGACAGAAGAGAAAGTGAGAAATGCATTGGCATAGGAGAAGAATTTCTAAAGAGAACACTGAGGCACTAAGATCAACAATAGAAAGAGGAACACTCCTCCATTGCTGGTGGGATTGCAAGCAGGTACAGCCACTTTGGAAATCAGTTTGGCAGCTCCTCAGAAAATTGGACATAGTACTACCTGAGGACCCAGCTATACCACTCCTAGGTATATATCCAGAAGATGCTCCAACACGTGATAAGGACACATGCTCCACTATGTTCATTAGCAGCCTTATTTATAATAGCCAGAAACTGGAAAGAACCCAGATGTCCTTCAACAGAGGAATAGATACAGAAAATGTGTTATATTTACACAAGGGAGTACTACTCAGCTATTAAAAATGATGAATTCACAAAATTCTTAGGAAATTGCTGGAACTAGAAAATATCCCAAGTGAGGAAACCCAATCTCAAAAGAACACACATGGTATACACTCACTGATAAGTGGATATTAGCCCAAAAGCTCGGAATACCTAAGATACAATTCACAGACTACATGAAGCTCAAGAAGGAAGTCCAAAGTGTGGGTGCTTTGGTTCTTTTGAGACGGGAAACAAAATACTTACAGGGGCAAATATGGAGATAACATGCAGAGCAGAGACTGAACGAAAGGCCATCCAGACATTGTCCCACCTGGGGATTCATCCCATATACAGTCACCAATCCCTGACACTATTGTGGATGCCAAAAAAATGCTTGCTGAAAGGAACCTGATATGGCTGTCTCCTGAGGGGCCCTGAAAATACAGAGGTGGATTCTCACAGCCAACCATTGGACTGAGCTCTGGGTCCACAATGGAGGAGTTAGAAAAATGACTAAAGGAGCTGAAGGGCTTTGCAACCTCATAGGAAGAACAACAATATCAACCAATCAGACCCCCCAGAGCTCCCAGGGACTAAGCCATCAACAGAGGAGTACACATGGCTCCAGCTGCATATGTAGCAGAGGATTCCCTTGTCAGGAATCAATGGGAGGAGAGGTCCTTAGTCCTATGAAGACTTGATAGAAGACCCAAAGTAGGGGAATTGAGGGCAGGAAGGTAGGAGTGGGTGGGTGGAGGAACATTGTCATAGAACCAGGGGAAGGGAGAATGAGATAGGGGTTTTCCAGGAATGGGAGAACAGAAAAAGGGGATATAGATAAAGAAATATAGATAAAGAAATATCCAATAAAAAGCATACAAAAAAGAAATGGGACCTCATGAAACTGAAAAGTTTCATTAAGACAAAAGACACCATTATTCAGACAAAGTGGCAGTCTACAGAATGGGAAAATATTTTTACTAATTCTGCATCTGGCAAAGGGATAATTTCTGAAATATATAAAGGACTCAAGAAACCTGATATCTAACAAACAAACAAACAAAAACCCAAACAATTCAATTATCAAATGGGGTGGAGACTGAAACAGAGAGATCTCAAAAGAGGATCCTCAAATGACTGAGAAACACTTAAATGTTCAACATCCTTAACTATCAGGGAAATGCAAATCAAAACTACTCAAGATTCCATCTTAAACCTTTTACAATGAATAAGGTCAATACACAGGTGACAGCTCATGCTGGTGAGGATGTGGAGCAAGTTGAACAATCCTCAGTTGTTGGTGGGAGTAAACACTTGCACAGCCATAGTGGAAATCAGCATGGCAGTTCCTCAGAAAGATGAGAATCCATCTACCTCAAAATCCATCTATACCATTCTTGGGCACATACCCAAGGAATGCTTCAACAGTTGGTTACCCATGCTCACTGCTGTACTATTCATATTATGCAGAACTTGGAAACAACCTAGATGTCTCCTAACAGAAGAATGGATAAAGAAAATGTGATACATTTATACAGTGGAGTATTACTCAACTGATAAAAAAATGACATCATTTTTGCTGGCAAATGGATGGAATTAGAAAAAAATCATACTGAGGCAACCCAGATCCAGGAAGATAAATATAGTGTGTATTCACTTTTATCTGGATATTAGCTATTAAATCAGTGATAACTCAGCTAAGATCCATAGACCCAGAGAGGTTAGACATAGAGAAAGGGACTAGGGGAGGCACACGGATCTCCTTGAGAGGGGAAAATAGAATGGATTTTAGGGGTTAACTGGAGCTGGGTGCTGGGGACAAGAATAGGAGGTTCAGATAGAAAGAGAAAGTGAAGACGGGATTGTGGGAGGGAATGTGGAGAGACAGTTGTAACTGAAGAGTGTTTGAGGGATGGTATGCAAATCTAGAGCAAATATTTGCATGTCAAGTCTCCAAGAAAAGTCTCCAAATAATGAGGATGACAGAATTCCTAACTGTCTATCTCCTATCACCAAATAAGGCTTCTAGTGCTGGACTGGATTTCATCCAATTGAGTTGTTAGCTCAATGGGTCCAATGAAAATCCTCACATAACCCAGGCTATTGTCAAGACAATAGGTTGCTCTTCACAAACTGAAAATAAGACCCCACTGCTGAGTACAACTTTTACAAAACTCATTGAACATGAAGAGGTGGAGTCATTACCCAAATATAACCTTCACTCCTGCATTCTAGTGTCTATGGCATGGAAAGGTACACCGCAGGGTACCAAAAGTGGAATGTAAACACCAACCCAAACACAAAACCTTTGATCTACAATCTCTTCTGCCTGAAAAATATGCTAGGGCAATGTCAACACAAACTCTGTTGAAGTAACCACTCAATGTTCATTTTATTTTTTTTTCCGAGACAGGTTTTCTCTATGTAGCCCTGGCTGTTCTGGAACTCACTCTGTAGACCAGGCTGGCCTCGAACTCAGAAATTTGCCTGCCTCTGCTTCCCAAGCACTGGGATTAAAGGTGTGTGCCACCACTGCCCGGTTCAATGTTCAGTTTGACATAAGGCCCATTCCATGACATAGAACCCCATGCTTCTCCTTGAGTGAACAAGGCTAGATAGCCAGTACCCATGCAGGGACCATGGCTCCAGCTATGTGTGCAGCAGAGGATGGCCTTTTCAGACATCAATGAGAGGAGAAGCCATTGGTCCTGTGAAGACTTGAAGCCCCCAATGTAGGGGAATGCCCGGTCAAAAAAGTAGAAGGGATTGGTAAGCAGGGGGAGGGAGGATGGGATAGGGAATTTTTGGAGGGGTAACAAAGAAAGAGGATACCATTTGAAATGTAAATAAAGCAAATATCTAATAAAAAAGAAAATGTTACTGGTCTAAAAAATATAACAATAAAACCTAATGATATTCTGCTATACTAATAGATCACTGCCTTATTCAGTCACCACCAGAGATGTTTCTTCCAGCAGCAGATGGGAACAGATACAGAGACCCAAAACAAGGTGTGTGTGTGTGTGTGCGAGAGAGAGAGAGAGAGAGAGAGAGAGAGAGAGAGAGAGAGAGAGAGAGATCTTGGAACACACACAGCTTTAAATGGGATGTATTCATCAAATCCCCCTCCTTTCAGAGCTCAGGGAACCCTGTTGAAGAGAAGCTAGAAGGAGCAGGGGTGGGGGAAACAGAGGAGACTGAGGACACCATGAGAACAAAACCCTCTAAAACAACTGAGCAAGGTTCATATGAGCTTAGAGAGACTTAAGCAGCATGCACAGGGCCTGCCCAGGTCTGGTGAAGACCAGGTCCTCTACATATATCCTATAGCTTTCAGCTTAGTACTTTTACCAGACTCCTGCATGTGAAAATGAGTGGGTCTCTGTTTCTTGTGCATTTTCTTGGGGGTCTTTTATTTTTCTGTTGGCTTGCCTTGCTCAACTATGATACGATGGCTTTTATTTTATCTTATTAGATTTTATTTTGTTACATTTTCTTATCTCCTAGAAGCCTGCTTTTCTTTTTCTTTTCTTGTGAGAGACAGAAAAAGAGTAGATTTGGATGGGAGAGGAGGTAGGTGGGGAGCAACTGGGAGAAGTAGAGGAAGGGGAAACTATATTTAGATAAAAGGAAAAATAAGAAATATAAAAAGTAGGAGAAAGTTTAATTAGGTGTCAGTGAACACATTGTCCATAAAACAGCACAAAACCATCCATTTCTTGGCTTTAAAAACTCTTCTTGTCAGCAAGTGCTTCTTGGCATCAGCAACAGTGTGGGGATTTGGTATCTGCAGATAGGATGGATCCCTAGGTGGGGCAGTCTCCAGATGGCCTTTCCTTCAGTTTCTGTTCTATTTTTTTGTCCCTGTCTTTCCTTTGGATAGGAACATTTGTGGGTTAAAAATGTTGAGATGCGTAGGTGGTCCCATCCTTAACTGGGGGCTGTGCCTATTTACTGGAGGTGGTCTCTACAGGTTGTATATCCCCTTTGTTGGGTATTTAGGCTAAAGTCATTACCATTGGCTCCTGGGAGCTTCTTTCTTCCTTGGTTGGAGTCTAGAACTTTCTAGTGGCTACCCCCAGTTCTGAATCCCCCGCTACTACATATTTCTATTCAATTTCCTGACTCTGAACTTTTCTCTTGTTCCTTCCAATACCTGTTCCTGCCCCCCTTTTATTCCTTCCCCCTCCTCTCTCCTTCCCAGGTTCCTCCTTCCCTCTACCCCCTATGATTATTTTGTTCCCCCTTCTATGTAGGACTGAAACATTTACACTTTGCTCTTCCTTTTTCTTAAGCTGCATATGGTTTGTGGGTTGTATTGTAGGTATTCTGGGCTTTTGGATTAAAATCCACTTATCAGTGAGTACATACCATGTATGTTCTTTTGTGTCTGGATTATCTCACTCATGATGACATTTTCTAGTTCCATCCATTTGCCTGCGAATTTCATAAAGTCATTGTTTTTAATAGCTGAGTAGTACTCCATTGTATAAATGTACTACATTTTCTGTATCCATTCTTCTGTTAAGGGACATCTGGGTTGTTTACAGCTTCTGGCTATTATAAATAAGGCTGCTATAAACATCGTGGAGTATATGAGCTGGATATAGCTGTTCCCTGAGAGGTTCTTCCAGCACCTGACCAACACAGATGCAGATACTCACAGCCAATCATGGGACTGAGCCCAGGGATTCCAAAAGAAGAGCTAGGGGAAGGTCTGAAGGAGCTGAATGGGATTGCGACCCCATAAGGAGAATAATATGAACTACCTGGACCACCCAGAGTTCCCAGAGACTAAACCACCAACCAGAGTATACTGGGAGGGACCCATGACTCCAGATGCATATGTAGCAGAGGATGGCCTTATTTGACATCAGTTGGCACTCCAATTGATGGAGGGAAGGGAAGCTTGATGCTCCAGTGTAGTGGGATGCTAGAGGGGTGAGGTGGGAGTGGGTGAATGGGTGGAAGAGCACCTCATAGAGGCAAAGGGTAGAGGGGGGATGGTATGAGAGGGTTTGTGGAGGGGTAACCTGGAAGGGGGATATCATTTGAAATGTAAATGATTAAAATGATTAAAAACTTCTTCTTCTTTTCTGCTCTGCTTCTTTATCAACATTAATATTAATATTAATTATTATTATTGTGTACGCATGTGTGTATACACATGTCATTGTAAGTGTGTGGAGGACAACCCTCAGGAGTAGGTTCCTTCCTTCCACCATAGAATTGGGGATTGAACTCCGGAACTCAGGCTTGATGGCGAGCGCCTACCTTACCCTTTGAGCCAATCCCCCCAGCCTTCTCCTGTCTTTTCTGAGTAAAAGCTTGGTTAAAGATAGGCTTTATCTGCTCAACAATTTGTAACACATCAGGTGTGCCAGGTTCTGTGTAAGCTCAAGGATTCTGTCAGCCACTGTGAGATAACACTGTAGAGGCCACATCTGATTGGTGGCCTAACAGGCTGGATCAGCACGCTGTCATTTTCCTAGTGAGGATTGCTTTTTGAAATGCCCTCTAGCATTTCCTGCTAAGGCTGCATGCATCTTCCTCGGCAGGTGATGAATCTGACATCCCTCAAGTTATGAATCTGACATCCGTCAGTTCTCAAAGGAGACAGGGTTTCTGCCTTTTCTTTGCAGCCCGACTTTCCCGGGCAGAATCCAGACTGGGGGAGGGGGAGCTGCACAGGCCCTGCCAAGCACCACCCCACTTGCCACTCTGCTTTGTGACACTGAGACCTCCTCCTGCTCGTTGTCCTGACAGGTATCTGTATGGAGCTCTGTCTAGAGACTGCAGTGACAGCACTCCTTCTTGATCTTCAGACTTGGTTCCCAGGGAGACCTCCTTATGTCATGTTTTATTCATGGCGTCTCCAAGGTGGCTGTTTTCCCGGTAAAAGTCAGTGCTAAGGGAGGGAACAGTAAATGAACCTGCAATAAAACTTGAGGGTAATGATAAAGCCGCCTGCTTGTCTTCTGAAAAACTACTCTAAGAGCCTTAGATTTTGAAGGAATGAGTGAATTTTTAGGATTTTAAAGGAAATACTTTCATAAGGGAAGAACCACCCCCTGATATTGTTATCTAATTGTACTGGAGTCATGAAATATGGAGGTGAGAGAGACCAAAATATTTTTTCAGGGAAAGATGGCAAACTTCAGATATTTTCCACCAGTGGTTCTTAACCCGTGGGTCATGAGCCTAGAAAATAGGTGTATTATGATTCCTAACAGTATCCAAATTATGAAAAACAGTACCAAAAGTTATGAAATAGCAATGAATATAATTTTATGGTTGGGAGTCACCACACTATGAGGAACTGTATTACAGGGTCGCAGCATTAGGAAGGATGAGAATCACTGCCTTAGACTGTAGCCTGGAAGAACGATGGGAAATATGAAAAGCAGCTTGAAAGATGCTCTAAGGATAGCCATGAAAAGAGGTGAAAAGTCATGAAAATTATAGAGTCAATATTTAACCTCCTTCTCCTGAAGAGATTTCTTCACCATAACTGCCATCGCCTTCCTGAAGGAACAAGAGTTAACTGTCTTTATCTGTAGGTCTGCAACTTTGGGTTCAAACAACATTAGATCAGAAATATTTGAAAATAACCTGTGTCTATCTTGAGCATGGCATTTTCTTGCTTTTATTCTTTCATAGCATAGCAACTGCTTCCACAGAGCTTATGCTGTATAAGGTGGGTAAGGAATACAGAGGTGTTATATAAGTTGGGTAAGTGTATAGGTAGATGTGTAGAGGTGCTATGTGAATTCTATATCATCTCCTATAATGGACTTGAACATCTTTAGATTTAGGTATCCATGAGGGGTTCAGGAGCAAATTCGTCAGAAACCAAGTGATAGCTATGTATATCTCTATGCTTTATTAGTTATGCATTTAAAGTAGAAAGTATAATATTAGTTACCTATTCCACCTGTCCCAAGTCCGCCCCCTCAGACCCCCCCCCCCCAAAATCATGGTGTTGACCTGTAGCTACTTGGGAGGCCAAGGTAGGTAGGAAAATCACAAGCTCAGAGCTAGCCAGGGAAGAGGACATTAGATCCCAAGGAGATAGAGTTACAGGTAATTCTGAACCCAATGTGGATGCTAGAAACTGGACTTAGGTTTTCTGCCAGAGCAACAAGTGCTCCTAATCACTGAGCCATCCTTTCACTCCTTAGCCAGGGAAACTTAATGATATCCTGCAGCAAATTAAAAAGTAAAAAGATGACTAGGGATGTATCCCCAGAGAGTTTGACTTAGCATGTGCAAGGTCCTAGGTTTGATTGAGTTTTATAAACAAAACCAGAACACACCATTTCCCCAAACTGATAGTCGAGAATTATTAGGGAGAGAGACTATAATATTATATTAATTTTGTGATGTAACTTGTGTGCATATATATACCTTGAGAATTATGGTCTTCTCATGCCGGGTGATGTTGACACTGTGCGGCTGTCCATTGGCCATGTTCTTGTGGTCTTCATCAACATTGAATGGCTCTCTGGTTCCTCCCAGGTTATACCGGATCTGCAGGTTTCCTTTGGGAGCAAAAGAAAAGAGGCCCAGTGTAATTTTTTTAAATTTCAATGTCACCTCAACCACTGCTGCCATTCAGGCTTCATATAGTACCTTCCATGCCCACAGGTACCATTGCGATCTTGAATTTGGACCCACTACCCAGAGGCCTCACTTATTAGCACCAGGCTCATACATGTTCATTACTTGCCACTGACAAACCTCAGTGACCATTATCATCAAGCTGAAGCAGTGGATGGTATACATGCTCTGAATGGAGATGGTGTCTGGAAATGAAGAATGAGGGAAAATACCATATAGTACTGTGGAGATTCCTGCAAGCTCACAAAATGCTACATGAAATAAAAAATAAATCCTGAGTGTAGGAATTGTTTCACTCTAGCAGCAAATTGTGGCATTTGGCATATAAAGGAATCATGAGCCTTCAATATTAAAAATAAACATAATTTGCGAAACATAAGTTGCATGGGATTTTGAGAGGCTCCACTGAGACCAAAGAGACAAAGTAATGAATTGTATTCAAGGTTCAGGATTAATAAAATGCAATTTAAGGACAAGACAGATGTCCCAAGTCTCCTGAGGCCTTACCAGTGATAGTTCATGCTGTCTTCTCATCTCTCTGTCTCTCTGTCTCTGTCTCTCTGTCTCTCTCTTTTCTTCTTTCTTTATTTCTTACATACATTCACTCTTCATAGTACTACTATAATTCTTATTTATGATCTTTAAATAATGTAACTGTTTTTTTCTCATTTTACACTTAAAATTAGTTTCACACACTTAATAATATTTGACATCTCAAAGGTTACAGATGTATCTAGCAATCCCTAGCAAAAGTTTGATTAACACATCAGTGGATTCTTTGCTGATTCTCAGTCTTCTTTCTGAGGACTGATGTTCTAGTTTTAAATTATAAGAGAAAACCACAGTAACCAAAACTATAAAGTAAGCAAACAAACAAGCAAAATAAGGAGGCAATTTGACTGTTAAGAGTATATACTGTTTTTGCAGAGGTCCTGAGTTTGGTTCCTGGCACCCACACTGGTTAGCTCATAACTAGCTATCACTCTAGCTCAGGGAATCTGATGGCCTCTTCTAAACTCAGCAGGCATTGGACCCACACATGCCCATAGTCCTTCCCACATAATTAAAAATAAATCCTTATAAATGTTACCTAAAACTTCACTACCTAGAGAGAACTAACTACTCTAGGCATCTTGGCAGTCTCCACTGCAGACATTTCTCATGCACACATTTAACACATGTATATAAATGAGAGTAATGATTTCAAGTGCCGTCCTTCCATATTTAGGCATTCCAGCATTACACATGTTTAAAATGTAACACTGTGTTCCTGCAATTGAAAGAAGTGTTTGTGAGTATAATCAAGAATTAATTGCATTTCCTATTTTTGTTTACTGAGCAAAATTCAATAAATCACTATTTTTGAATTTTTATCCTCACTGCTTAAATTTCTTTTTGTTATGGCATTCCTACCAAGCACTTACGATGTTTGTCTTCCAAATGTGTCTATATTTACTCATTTTTTTTTTTATCGCAGGAGCTACATGGACTCTGTTAGAGGAGATGGTCCACTCTCTGTGGCCAGTTCCTTCCCCATTTATCATAGCACTGCATTTCCCCATCTTCTGACTGTACTGAGGCTGCTGTCTCCAGGGCCCGAAGCCTCTGGAAGGGCATTTAGCACAGATCTGGGCCTTTATCATGGACATGAGATCTACAGTAGGCTTCCATCGTGCACTGCTTGAGTTTCCTCAGTCATTTCTGGGTTCTTCGCTGGTTCAGTTCTTTATCGTCCTCTTTTCTGGAGCCATGGCCACCTCCATGGTCATTGTACCCAGCCGAAGGCATTGTTTTAGCTGCAGGCACATCAGACTCAAAATCTGTAATCCAGCCAAACTTCTATCCTGATTTGGCTCTTTCCAGCCTTCTACACAATATTTCTGCTGGGATTACCTTCTTGCCTTTTCTAGGGTGTAGTTGGCATTTTCTATCTAATATCCTTTATAGAGCTCGATTTCTGGAAAGATATTGTGTAAATTTGGTTTTGTCATGGAATATCTTGGTTTCTCCATCTATGGTGATTGAGAGTTTTGCTGGGTTTAGTAGCCTGGGCTGGCATTTGTTTTCTCTTAGGGTCTGTATGAGATCTGCCCAGGACCTTCTAGCTTTCATAGTTTCTGGTGAGAAGTCTGGTGTAATTCTGATAGGTCTGCCTTTATATGTTACTTGACTTTTTTCCCTTACTGCTTTTAATATTCTTTCTTTGTTTAGTGCATTTGGTGTTTTGACTATTATGTGATGGGAAGAATTTTTATTCTGGTCCAGTTTATTTGGAGTTCTGAAGGCTTCTTGTATGTTTATGGGCATCACTTTCTTTAGGTTAGGGAAGTTTTCTTCTGTAATTTTGTTGAAGATATTTACTGGCCCTTTAAGTTGGGAATCTGCTGTCTTCTAAACCTGTTATCCTAAGGTTCGGTCTTCTCATTGTGTCTTGTATTTCCTGGATGTTTTGGGTTAGGAGCTTTTTGCCTTTTGCATTTTATTTGACTGTTGTGTCAATGTTTTCTATGGTATCTTCTGCATCTGAGTTCTCTCTTCTTTCTCTTGTATTCTGTTGCTGATATTTGCACCTGTGATTCTTGCTCTCTTTCCTAGATTTTCTAACTCCAGAGTTGTTTCTCTTTGTGATTTCTTTATTGTTTCTAATTCTATTTTTATATATTGAATGGTTTTGTTCATTTTCTTTGCCTGTTTCATTGTGTTTTTACTGTAATCCTTTAAGGGATTTTTGTGTTTCTTTAAGGGTTTCTACCTGCTTACCTGTGTTCTCCTGCATTTCTTTAAGGGAGTTATTTATGTCCTTCTTAAAGTTCTCTATGGTCATCATGGGAAGTGATTTTAGATCCTAATCTTGCTTTTCCAGTGTGATGGTATATCCAGGACTTGCTATGGTGAGAATTTGATTCTGATGATGCCAAGTTACCTTGGTTTCTGTTGCTTATGTTCTTGTGCTTGCCTCCTGCCATCTGATTATCTCTAGTCCTGCCATTAGATTATCTTTAGTGCTACCTGCCCTCACTATATGTACTGGAGCCTGTCCTTCCTGTGATCCTATGTGTCAGAACTCCTTAGATTTCAGCTGTTTCTGTGTTCTGTGGTTCTGGGATCCTGTGATCCTGAGATCCTGGGTTTGTCAGAGCTCCTGGGCATCACGTTTCTTCTGGGGTCCTGAGATCCTGGTGTGACCAAGCTTCTGGGATCCTGATGTGTTAGAGAGCATAGGAGTAGAGCTTCCTCTGGGTGTTACAGGATTGGCTGCAGAGCTTGATCCCAAGGTAAACTAGACAGGAAGGTACCTGTGCCACTGGTCTGGCGGGTTTCCTGTGTCCCAGTATCCACACTGGTTCCAGTTATGCCTGGTGGTATTGTGATAGATGTTATGTCCTCCTCACCTCTGATCCCATGATCCTGGGATACTAGAGCACCTGGAAGTGTTGCTTGCTGTGGGTGTTAGGACTGACTGCAGGGTTTGTGCCCAAGGTCAGGATGAAGGTTTATATTCCTAATATAGTTGTGGAATCCTGTCCTCTTGGAGTTGTGTTTGCTGCTTTATTACAAATCACAACATGTTCTCTCTCCTATCTAAGCTACCTTGGATTCTTTAGAAAGTTCCATTCTCTACCTACCTCTGCTCCCTCTGGCCAAGCTGTGTCCTTCAATTAATGTTTCCATGATATTTTATAGAATAAAAAATAATTCTATTTGTACTTAAGGAGATGATTAGTCAGGTTCTTGGTAACTAATGCAGAAAAATCAAGTTGTCTTGGCCTGTGTGTGTGTGTGTGTGTGTGAGTATGTATGTGTGTGTCTGTCTATCTGTCTGTGTGACTATATGCATTTGCACATGTGTCCTTTTTTTTTTTTTTGTTTTGTTTTTTGGATTTGGTTTTTCGAGACAGGGTTTCTCTGTATAGCCCTGGCTGTCCTGGAACTCACTCTGTAGACCAGGGTGGCTTCGAACTCAGAAATCCGCCTGCCTCTGCCTCCCAGAGTGCTGGGATTACAGGTGTGCACCACCACCGCCCGGCTTGCACATGTGTCCTTAAGCATGTAAAGGACAGACGTTGAAAATAAATGGCTTCCTTAGTTGCTTTCCATCTTAATTTTTGAGGCACAGTCTCTCTTGAGTTTGGAGGCCACTGACTTGGGGGTCTGGCTGGCCAGTGAGCCCCAGGGATCCTTTTGCCTCTTTCCCTGGCTTTAGGGTTACAGGTGAATTCATGCCCAGCATGTACTGTGGCCAACACAACATCTAGCTTAGGTATTAGATAGCTTAGATAAGCAGCTGTATCTACTTATTCATTGTTCTTTTATTCATTTCTTTGTAACAAATATACACAATGTCTGGGCAAAGCACAGCTTTCTTAAAGCCTCAAAGTGAACTTGTCTGTCTCACTATAGGTGTGGAGTGGAATTTCAATACTGACAACTGTCCCCGATCCCCAGCATGGATGTGCAGATCTGCGGACACAGAGGCATGTGAAGGAAAGGCATCTTCCTCTGTGGGATGTCAGGGGAGCTGATAACAGTGTAAACCCTGACACATCCCTCCTACTGTTCACCAATGGCCTATTTGTTTGCCACCTCTATTAAGTTATTTTCCTCTTTTATTCTTTTTTTATGGATTCCTTGGGCTTTGTAAATATGATTTAAAATTCTAGTAAGTGCTTCGCATAATGTTAACAGAAATTATATGCTCTGAGAAAAAGGGATGAACTGAAATTTAAATGTATAGGTAGTGACTATCTATAAACAATTATGGCAACATTCAAGTAATAACATTTAAATGATGCATTTATTCCTTTCAAATAACAGCAGAAGAGGACCACTAAGTGATGGTAGGGAGAATGTTAATATTTATCCATTAAAGTAAAATATTATTCAAATAGGGAGACACTTCCTTCTCTTATCTCATGTTCATCTCCCAAGTGAATTAAAGCCATTATAAGGAATTGCTCTTTTATTGGCTGCAGCAAATCACATGCTTAACAGATTTACTATCTCCTGAACATCACCACTACCATCAGCAAACACTTATAAGGAACCTATTGCAAGCAGGAGATATAATGCTGGATGTTTTGCATCTCTCTGCGAAGACAGGGCATATTTATAACAGAGACAGATAATAATACATTGTGTTTCAAACAAATGAAACTTAAAATAAATGTAATTGGAATTTGAAGGCAGAAGTAATCAGAAGGAGGGGAGGGTTGGTCAGAGCTTATAGCAGAAGGCACCTACTGTGTGCACTATGGAGGAAAGGGAGTGGGATCAAGTCAGGGAGTGTTGTGAGCATAGGGGCTGAACACAGATGACCTCAGAGTCTTATTAAGCATGAGTTTCTTGACATTGTAAGCGATGCAGAGACATATATTGAACTGGTAGGCTGGCTAGAGTATTTACTAACCCTTATATGGTGTTTTGAATGAGAATGGCCGCATAAGAGGTCATTCATATGTTTGAGTACTTGGTCCCAGGTCATGGAATTGTTTGGAAAAGACAGGAAGGTGTGGGCTTTGTTGGTGGAGGTGTCTTACTGAGGGGCAGGAGGAGAGAGTGCTTCAACTTTCTATATGTTTTTGCTCTGCTTCTTGTTTTTGGACTGGGATATGAGCTCTCAGCTACTGCTTCAGTACAGTCTGCCTGTGGCCATGCTCCCGGCCATGATGGTGATGGACTCCCTTCCCTCTGGCACCGTAAGACCCAAATAAACCCCTTTTCTATAAGTTGCCTCTCCTTATAAGTTATCATGGTGTTTTGTCTTAGCAATAGAAAAGTAACTAAGACTCACTCCTTTGCATATTAATCCATTGAGAGAAATGATTATGAGTTACCCACAGATCATCTAAGGCAAGAGGGAGAATCAGAATTTGAATCTAGATAGGTCTTTCCCCCAAAAGACTGATGGGTCTTAGCACAAAGGTTGTGGGATTCATCTCTCATGTTTCTAGTGTGGGTGCCACCAATTGATGTTTAATAGGGTTACAATACAGTTCCCTACTCAGCCTTAACGTAAGGGAAGACCAGCTGCCTTGTCTAAGTGGGAAGGTAGAAGGGACTGAAGCAGAGAAAAGGAAGAAATCTAAGTCTGGAAGGGTGTTAGGGACATGGCTTCCATCAAGTCTTCTCACATATACAAGAGGTGAGACAGCTGAAGTCTCTGGTGAGGGGACTGTAAACACAACTCATCATTTTCTCCATGCCATTCAGGTGTGTACCTTCTGTGGCATCAATGTGAAAAATATCAGAAAGCCCGAGTTAGAAGAGGTTTGCTTTGGAGCACAGCAGTGGGAGCAAAGGCCAAGGGTCACTATGAGGGTAGCTTCTATGGAACTCATTGCCTGGAAGGCCCACAAGAACAGGAAAGATAGACAACGAGTTGGGGATGGGAACATAGCCTTTGAGAGGCAATGGTAGCCATCAGGACAAGGAGGGTTTAGGGAAGCTGACTCTGGGAAATAGTGAAAGAGCCTTTGATATGTGAAGTCTGATAAAGCCAGGATATTTAGTTAAGGCTTTTAAATTGTTTAGTCTTCAACCTCTCCTGTATATTCACATCCATAGACCTTACTGACCTTACTGGTGATTAATTCCCTTTCTCTCTCTCTCTCTCTCTCTCTCTCTCTCTCTCTCTCTCTCTCTCTCTCTCTCTCTCTCTCTCTCTCTCTCTCTCTCTCTCCTGAAATCTTTCTTTGAACATTCTTCTTTTTACTATAAATTTCAACTAACAATGGTATTTGGAGATGTTGTAGATAATGGTAGATGTGGTATTTGGAGAGTGAAACAGCTACATTTTCCTCAACACTTTTAAGGATTTGCTTACCAAATCTACAAAGAAAATATCTTGTGTTTTCCAAACACAACCAGAATATTTTGGGGATGTCTGCAATAGAGAGCTCCCAGCCTGGATTCATGCACCTCCATCCAGAGAGCCCTACATACCCCTTACAAGCTGATTGGGTAAAACTATTAATTTTTTACACACCCAGCTTTGCCCTCCAGAGGAAGGGATGAAAATTATGTCTACCACACAGAGTTGTGGGAGTCATCAGAATCAATGCATATAAAGCACTTAGGAGAGTGCTGTGCATAGGTAAGCACCATTATCTGGCAACCATTACTGTAGAATCGATTGACTGACGCTCCTTCACATGACAAATGCCCACACAGGAGCACCATGCATGTTGTGTGGACATAGGCAATGTGCATGGATATTACCGTATATATAGCTGGCAAGCAAATTTTAGCAAGGAAGTAACAGAGGAGCAGA
This sequence comes from Apodemus sylvaticus, assembly GCF_947179515.1. Taxonomy (NCBI): domain Eukaryota; kingdom Metazoa; phylum Chordata; class Mammalia; order Rodentia; family Muridae; genus Apodemus; species Apodemus sylvaticus. Next base: position 71,974,611 of record NC_067473.1, on the reverse strand, counting down.
CAGTGCAGGGTCTGTGCTAGTATATACTAGCACACTAGTACACTAGTACATGCCCATCAGATTCTTGATATGCTCAAGGTGAGAGACTCCTCTTGTGAAATATGGGAAGCCATAGGCTACCTGCCTCTTAGGAGGCTGGTACACAAGGGGGAACAGGATTAAAAAACCCACTGAGCCTGATTCAGGCCAGTAATTGCCTGAGCCCCTGAAGCATGGGGGTTGAGAACTCTTCTCTCACAAGCTATTGCTTTCTGATTTTACTTATTTATTTTTTACTAGAAAAATGACATGCACTCAAAGTGAGCCTCTGACATGCACAGAATGGTGTCATTTGTGAGGAACAAGTCATGCATAAAAACACAGTCTGAGCACACACCGTTGTTCTTCTGGTTTATCCATGTTTGTTTTCTAGAGCCACACTGGTAATATGCATTCAAGGCTGTATCTTACTTTTCCTTACTGTGGCCTTATATTATATGAATTGCCCCTATGCCTTTAATGACTTTACATAAACACTATTTTAATGGGCACATGATGGTCCATAAACAATGGCTCTCTTTTATACTACTTCGCTAAAGTGGACCTTCTGGATTCTTTTCACTTATTTTTATAAGCAATACTACCATGAATATCATCATGGTAAAGAGTCTGATTTGGAATTTTTTAATTAATAAATTCTAAAAGGGAAACTCTGGGCTCTGGGATGCACACTTCCCTTTCATCTTTTCCTTTTTTAAAAACTGGGTGCATAATTGGTACAACCACTCTGGAAATCAGTCTGGCAGTTCCTCCGAAAACTGGGCACCTCACTTCCAGAAGATCCTGCTATACCACTCCTGGGCATATACCCAGAGGATTCCCCAGCATGTAATAAGGATACAAGCTCTACTATGTTCATAGCAGCCCTATTTATAATTGCTAGATGCTGGAAAGAACCCAGGTATCCCTCAACAGAAGAGTGGATGCAAAAAAATGTGGTATATCTACACAATGGAGTACTATTCAGTCATTAGAAACAATGAATTCATGAAATTCTTAGGCAAATTGATGGAGCTAGAGAACATCATACTAAGTGAGGTAACCCAGACTCAAAAGGTGAATCATGGTATGCACTCACTAATAAGTGGATATTAACCTAGAAAACTGGAATACCCAAAACATAATCTACACATCAAATGAGGTACAAGAAGAAAGGAAGAGTGGCCCCTTGTTCTGGAAAGACTCAGTGAAGCAGTATTCGGCAAAACCAGAACGGGGAAGTGGGAAGGGGTGGGTGGGAGGACAGGGGGAGAGAAGGGGACTTATGGGACTTTCGGGGAGTGGGGGGCTAGAAAAGGAGAAATCATTTGAAATGTAAATAAAAATATATCGAATAAAAAAAAGAGATAAAAGCTGGCAAAAATGTCAAAAAACAAAACAAAACAAAACAAAACAAAACAAAACAAAACTGGGTCCATTGCCCAGAGAGTATATTTGAAAATTCACAGTTTTCCAAATATTTAGCTTAATTGTGGTACTATTTTGGCCCTTATAGAAGAAAATCTTGTTTTCTAAGATGCCCTAACACTGGAATATCCATTAAAGGGCAGGAAGAGAGATGGCCAGCAGGAGAGAAAGCCTCTGTATTTTTAACTCACAAAATTCTTAAGAAGTAAGTTAAAGAAATATCTTCCTGCATACACCTAAAATACTCATATATACAGGTTTTAGAGTGCATGTTTGCATACTTCTGCCCTAGCAAGATTCTTTTATAGAGGGCACTGCTGAGTGGCAAAGTCAGTTGCATGTCCTCATTTGGATCTTTTGGCTTAGTGTACAGAGGAGGGCTCTCACAGGCCTGTCACCTGTCAAGCACAGAGTAGGAGGGGCCCACTTGGCTTATTCCTCCCTGCTGAACTATAGCCTACCAACGGATTCTGGGTGAGGGACAAACACTGTTTTTAGTTTTATGTCCACTGATGAACCCACCATGCTCCAATGGGTAGATGCACATTAGTTGAACTTAGTGGCCATGAAACAAGAATTCTCAACAGAGAAATCTCAATGGCTAAGAATTACTCAAATGCTCAGCATCCTCAGTCATCAGGGAAATACAAATCAAAAAGACCCTGAGATTCTACCGTACACCAATCAGAATGGCTAAGATCAAAAATTCAAGTGATAGCACATGCTGGCCAGGATGTGCAGAAAAGGGAACACTCATCCATTGCTGTTGAGATTGCAAATTTGTGCAGCCACTCTGGAAATTAATCTGGTGGTTTCTCAGAAAAATGGAAATTGTTCTATCTGAAGACCCAGTTGTACTGTTCCTGGGCACATACCCAAAAGGTGCTACTTAAAACCACAAGGCCACATACTCTGCTATGTTATTCATAATAACCAAAAACTGGAAACAACCCAGATGTCCCTCAAATAAAGAATGGATACAGAAAATGTGGTTCCTTTACACAATGAAATACTACTCAGCTATTAAAAACAAGGATATTATGAAATTTGCAGGGAAATGGATGGAACTAACCCAGACCCAAAAGGACATGCATAGTATATACTCACTGATAAGTGGATATTAGCCATAAAGTACAGAATACCCATGACACACCACACAGACCCAATGAAGGTAAATAAAGGAAGACCCAAGCAAGGATGTTTGAATTACACTTAGAAGGAGGAACAAAATAGTCTTATAAGGCAGAGGGAGGGAGGGAGGCAGGCAGTGAGGGAAAAGGATAAGAGAGAGGAGGGTGAGGGGAATTGGGGAGAGCAGGATCAGGTGTGTGGAGAGACAGGAGAGAGAACCAGAGGGCTATGAGAATATGGAAATGGAAATCTGCAGCTGCTGGGGGTGGGGGGCTGGGGGTGGGGGTGGTGTGGGTGGGCATCTTTAGGAAGACCCAGAGAACTGAGATGGTGGAGGCTTCCAGGAGTCAAAGTGGGTGACTTTAGCCAAGATGCCTACCAGTGGGAATATGGAACCTGAGGAGGCCACCTCCTGTAGCAAGGCAGGACTCCTCAGTGGAGGGATAAGGATACCAACTACCAATGTACCCACAAAACGTTTGACCCAAAATTTGATTTGTCTAAAAGAAATTCAGGGACAAAGATCGAGCAGAGAGTGAAGGAATGGACAACCCATAACTGGCCCAATTTTAAACCTATCTCATGAGCAAACACCAATCCTTGACATTACTAATGATGCTCTGTTATGATTACAGACAAGAGCTTAGCATAACTGTCCTCTGAGAGGTTCTACCTAGCAGCTGACTGAAAAAGATGCAGATATTCACAGCCAAACACTGGATGGAGGTCAGGGACTCTTATGGAAGAGTTGGGGGAAGGATTGAGGCCTTAAAGGGGAAGGTAACCTCACAGGATCACCAATAGACTCAACTAACTTCTTAGACCTTTGGGAGCTCTCAGAGACTGAACTACCAACCAAAGAACACACAAGGGCTTGAATGGGGTCCCAGGTGTGTATGTAGCAGACATGTGGCTCAGTCTCCATGTGGGATCCCCAGTAACTAGAGTGGAAGCTCTCCTTAAAGCTGTAGCCTGACTGTGGTATCTGTTTCCCAATAGGTTTGCCTTGTTTGGAGAGAAGAGTCTGGCAGAGTCTTGAGGCTCCAGGGTGGGGGCATATTGAGGGGGTACCCACTCAATGGAGAAGGGGATCCCTTATCAGTGGGATGAGGGATGGGGGAGTGTCTCTGTAGGGGGGGCTAGAAGGGGGAAGGATTTAATGTAAATTAATTAATCAACTAAAAAAAACAAAAAAACCCATGAGTGTAGGAAAGGGCTTTGTAGGGATGAAGTAGGGTTAGTAAAAAGGGTGAAGGGGGTTAAGAGAGGGTGAAGGTGCTGATACTCAGAATATACTATCTATGCATGAAACTGTCATAGGATAAATTTAATAAAGGATATAAAAGGATGCTTTTAAATGACTGGAAAGATGTCTCAGTGAGTAGAACATTAGCTATACAGTATGAAGACACTAGTCTTGATTCTGAGAACCCACGTGAAGTTGGATGCAGTAGCTTATGTCTGTAATCCAGTTTGATGACGCTGAGATGGGAGGCAGAGACAGGAAAATCCCGAGAATCTCTTGGGCTAACCAGGCTTATGTAGTGGTGAACAATAAGAGACACCATCTCAAAGAAGGAAAAGGTGAGGCAGAGACTGACACCTATAGATGTCTTCTTTAACTCTCGTGCCCCGGTCTAAAAAAGAGGTTTGTGTACTTCAAGATGATTAGACTTCCCAGGATTTGCAAGTGAATCCTGCCCCTCCATGCTTCCATGTCTGGGAGGTATTTATGAGTCTAAAATTCAGAGAGGTTTTAGGGATGGCAATATTTCTGATTTTCTACTTTTACTGAGAGTTCCTACATCTTATTAGAACCTATTGATACACTATTGTGAGTCAGGACAATTCATTGATTTATCTGTGATTATTTTTACTACTTCAGAGCATGCTACTACTTTGTATAATGGCAAAGGGATTTGCTTGACGGGAATAAAAAGAATCATTATACATATGAAACCATCTCATGTTCACCTAATATGAAAAGTGCCCAAGATGGTTCCATCCAATTGTTGGGGCAAGAACTCAATTGACAAGCTGATTCTGGATGGCAATGAGGCTCAAAGGCGTCAGGTACTTTGCTCAACATCCCATGGGGAATAAACTATCAGCCAAGAACAATTCTGACTCTTGCATCTTCTGTCTGACTACTGTTTCGTCTTCTGAAGGTAGAAGTCTGGGCGCACTTGCCCTTACCTGTGGGCTTGATCAGCACAGCTAGGAAGTCGGTGGTGAGGGAGCTGACGTAGAGCAGGATGCAGGGTGCCTTGGTAGTGCTGAAGCTGAGGTGGATCTGCTCCTGGGCCAGGTCTGGAGGCAAGTGCTGCTGGTCTGCAGAATTCTCAGCCCTGCTGCCTGTGTCTCTGGCAGTGACTGCTGGGGCCTGGAAGTTATAGCGCAGCCACATGCCCTCTTCAAAAAAGGCACCAACATCTGCAGAGAAGGAAGGACAAATTTGAAAAATGATGACAGAGGTCTGAGGCATATGCAAGTTATGCTTGGAATTTTGGTCAACTGTCGTCATCAATACAAATACTCTATTGAAAATACAGCATGTAGCAGAACAAAGAAACCTGTAAGATTAAAACAAAAATAGTGGTTAAAAAAAAAAAACTTAATATGGGAGGTGCATGCCTTTAATCCCAGCACTCAGGAAGCTGAGGCTAGAAGAGTTACTACTCAAGGCCAGCCTGAGCTACATAGCAAGACCTTGCCTAGAAATAAAACAAAACAAGGAATTAAAGGCATTGAACTAAGATATTAGAAAAATAAATAATAGATAATACACCCTGGCTTTCTGGCCGAAGAGACTACTGGAAGTAAAGACAGAATTATAACACAATTTTAATTTAAGAAGCACATAGGGAAATACTCCTTGAGACTGGATTTGATTTAGCTATCTAAACAGCAAAGCCCTTGATAAGCTCTAACACTTGAGAAGTTTCGAGGGTTTCGAAATCACAAGACAGGACATTAGAGAGACCTAGTTTCAAATGGAGCCCTGTGGTTCCTGACCTGTCTTACTGGAACTTCCTAACCAATCTCCACAGGCCACAGTATCTCATTTTGGAAGCTGAGAGTAATTAGTACTCAATATACAGTACCTATCTGCATTACTATCCTTATTACTAAGAAATTATTAGAATGATTCTGGGTTCTTTATGAGTCAGCCCTTTCCTATAGCCTAATGTGAGCTAGTTTCTTTGTAATCACTTCCTGGCAGGGAAGTCCTTCTGTGGATTCCCTACCGTCTACTAACCACCATCTTGAAATCATCAGAAGTCCCCTGAAGGCTGAGCCAGCCTACCTCCCTGCCACTGTTTCTAGCTCTCGTCACACCCCTTCCCTGAAGTATTTCTCAAACTCCATTATTCTCTCAGCACTTGACACCCATCTAAATTAATGCTATGCAGAATATACTTCATAACACACTACTGCATGCTGCAACTAATAGGATGTGATGTACAGAGCCATATTGGGGCAGTCATGCACTTGGTCAGAGTTTGACTTTGGTCAAGGTTAACTTCTCCCAGATAGCCAGGATCCTGCTCCACCTAGGGCCGAGTGCTTGAAGTGAAGGTTAAGTTCATTGTTCCTCCAGGTCTAGGAATTCCTGAATTAAGCAGGTGACCCACCCAGCTGCCGTAGCAGTCAAGACGAGGACCTCCAAGAGAAGCTAGACAACTTCCACCGGAACTCAGCCTGGAGTCTGGGGGGAAGGGTTTGCCCAAACTGTTAAAAGGTCTGGTGCCATTAAAGTTTCTGGCTTTGATCAGTGAATATTGTCTTAGCCATACTTCTTTTTCACCCCTCTTCCCTATTTATTCCTCAGCTTCTGTTCCAGAAACCCACTTCGTAATAGCTGCAGGCAGCTATGGAACCCTACAATGTGACATGCTTTTAAAAAGTAATTTATAGAGATAATATTTATATGCATTGTATGAAGATGTGTTTCTGTCCTTCCCTCCCTATCTACATTCTGATTGGGTAAAATAAAAAACACCTATGGTCTGTAGCAAAAGGTAGACTAGAAGGTGGCACATTGGCAGAGAAAGAGGAACCCCTGGAAAGAGTGAGGCAGGGAGATTCACCACAGAATTGCAGGGGAAATCCAATGTACAAAACTTAGGAGAGGTGACCAGCCATGTGGCAGAACTTAGATTACTTTAAACTGGATATTTGAGCTACAAGTTAGTTGGGACTCAAGGCCAACTTAAGTCCAAAAGCATTATAAATAAAAATAATCCTCCTTGTCATTATTTGGGAGCTGGGGAAGACATAGAAAAGCCTAAATGGTTACAATTATTATTTTTGAAACAGATTCTCAAACTGGCTGTCTTCCTGCTGTAGCTTCACAAGTACTAGGATTACAAGTCTGTATCAACACACACCTTAGTTTTTATGTATGTACGTATGTATGTATGTATGTATGTATGTATGTATGTATGCATATATTTAGTGTGTGTGTATGTGCATATCTTATGTGCCACATACACATATGGAGTACACATATGGAAGTCAGAGGACAACTTGTGGAATAGGTTTTCTTCTCCTACCATGTGAGTCTCTGGACAGAACTAAGGCCATCATGCTTGTCGGCAAACAGTTTACTGCTGAGCCGTCTTGCCGGTCCCAGCACTGTGGTTTTTAGCAACATATTTTCATCTTGGGAATTGGTATTTATTATTTCTAAAAAAGTTATCATAGAAGAGTGGAGTCAGAAGAAGGACTTCCAGTCACAAGACTGAAATGCACTGTCAACAAATGCACTGATTTGGGTCAATGGCTTGAATCTGTTTTCTTCTTTGTAAATTGGGTTCTGGTGGATGGCTGTGAGGATTAAGTGGTTATGTGTATGTGAGACACAGTACCTGGTGCCTGAAAATAATAGTTTTTAGTGAAAACTGTAGTTTTAAGACTGCCTACTACTGTCTGTATGGGTGGCTGATGTCTCCTCTAACCTTTACCTCTGACCATTGTACAAATGCCACAGTCCAGTGGACTCTAGATTCTCACCGCAGGAAGCACTATTTCTTTCCCCACAAGGACATTTGCAAATGTGTGTGTTTGCATGAATGTATAGCATTGCCAAGGTGATGGAAGGGATACTGATGACATAAAAGGATAGCAATGTATGAGGACATCTTACAGCTAAGGATTTCCTTGATTAAAATCCCAGAGTTATCCTAATTCAGAGACACAGGATGGAAGATATGTTTTATCCATGCTAACTGTTGCCTGCTTACCAGGATGTAAAGATGAGTAAATGTAGTCCCTGCCCCTGGGGACCTTCCTGCATGACAGTGCCATGTTTGGGAAGAGACACTTCCATTATCAGTACAATCTGGTGAGAATGACAATGCTATGGAAGGTATGGGGTGAGAACCTTAACTTACTGCTCAGGTTAGTATCTCATTGTCTCAGCGGACACCTACTGAGCACTGACTATATACCAAGGACGGTGTTGGACACTGAGCTCTTGATCCTGAGGAGGATTTGGACAAACAGGCAAGTAGAACGTGTGTGGATGCAGGCTGGGCTCCAGGATTCTGTATGTATCCAGGGTCCCTGGAACAGTGACAACCGCTCTATGTTTAGGGCCAAGGAAGACTTCCTGTGGGAAAATGCATTGAAGCTTGACTCCAAAGGACCAGAGATGAAAGCAATGTAAAGGCGGGATCACGCATGGATGTGTTCAGAATGGACAGCAGCATGGAGAAACTGCAGTGGCCCGAGAGCCTGCATGTCAGAGCAACACACCCACCCATTGGAATCCACACATCTCTCATGTATCTGTGGTTCCCTTGAGACTCCCAAGACTTCCAGCCTGTTTCAGGATGGCTGCTGGAGTAAAAGGACAGATCCCCACTCTCTGGAGTCCAGAATCTCTGTAGAACAGGCCTCTGGAACTGGGCTTAACAAAACAGGGGAAAATGGGATGTGCTCCCTCGAACAAATGCCCTGAGAAGTTCTCTTTGCAGTAGAGAGCTCTGTCAGAGAATGGGAGGCATCCATTGAGTCTGTGGGAGAGAAGAGGGTAGTAAGGAAGGGTAGGACTGAGGACAGAAGCCTCAACTGTAGGCAGGTAGGCTGGAGGGGAGGCTATGCAGCTAAAGATAAACATGCCAGGTTTTTGCCATTCAAGGTTGCAGGTTTGGGAGGGAGGGTCTGGGCAGTAGAGGCAAGTCATACTGGGAAAACTACTGTTGCCCTTAACCTACATGTGCAGCAATCCCTTTGAAAGACGAGCATCTGTGTGCCAGGCTCTCCTAAGCATCCTTTGCCCAGAGCCAGGACTGAAGGTTGACAGTGAGCAGTGCTAGGCCCCTGGCATTTCTCTGATCACCTTCATTAGAACCTGTTAAAATGCTGGTTCCCCAGTCTGGGGTCCAGAGTCAGTCAAAGTCAGAGCTTCTGAGTCAGTGGATCTAGGCAATCAGCACTTACAATAGGCTCCCATGCCACATGCACACAGCACCTAAGGTCCTCGGAGGAGAAGATGAGTCAGGATAGTACTGGATGAGCAGGTAGCTGAGTGGTCCCTGCCTGGCTGATGCTATTCATTTATCAGCTACCTTGGAGACAGCATCCCACAGTAGAGCATGAAGGGAAAGTCAGAAAACTAAAAACCTTACATAAACAATCTGAAAACATGCCTCAGAGAATCCTTTTGTATATTTTAGAGTTATCATTTAAAAGCTTTATGGATTCATGTCAGCTTTGGAGGAAGGAACAAACCAGGCTTAAATGTGTTATCCCGAAACCACATCATAAACCAACCGTTAGACTGAGGCCCCAGAGCCATGTAAATCATTTAAGGTTCCAAGTAGCAGATTTACTGCTGTCATTTCATTGTTTCAGATTGGTTTAAGAAAATGCCAAATCAGGATACATTATTATCTCTTAAGTAACATCTCCATCCCTTCTGAACAAATACATAAAAGAATCCTAATTTAATAATGCCCAAATAACACAATTTCCTTCATTAAATTCTATTGATTTAGACTGCTTGGTTCAAATCTCTCTCTCCCTCTTCTCCCTCTCCCTCCCTACCTCCCTCTCTCTTTCTCCCTCTTACTCCCCCCTCTCTCTTTCTCCCCCTCTTTCTCTCCCTCTCCCTCCCTCTCTTTCTCTCTCTCTCCCTATACCCCTCTCTCATTCTTTCTCTTCCTGGCCCTGTGTGGGTATGTTGTGCATGCGGTTGTAGTCTTATATAAGTCATAAGACAATGCTTGGTGTCAGTCCATGCCTACCTTGTTTGAGACAGTTTTCTGTTCACAGTTGCATGTGCTGGGATAGTTGGCCTGCAAGCTCTAGTTCATTACCTTTCCTCTGCCTATCTCCAACTAGGGCTGCCTGCACAGGGGTTAGAGGGACATATGTCCTTCCGTATTTGGCTTTTACATGAGTTATGAAGATGTGAACTTAGATAAACAGGTTTGCATGGCAAGAGTTTTACATACTGAGTCATCTCTTTAGCCATGTTTTCAGTTTTTATATTATAATTATTTGTTTGAATAGAAAAGTGGTCAAGTTTAGATATAAGTATCCTATTATGGATTATGTGTAATAGTTTTTTATTTATGTCACATTTCTCAAAATTTGAGCAGACTGCACTGTCTTAGGATGATTCTGGATGGTAATGGTGCTGGGAAGACCCTGTTTTAACTATTTCTTGCTCTTCAACACAGATCATATGTAAATTATGCCTGATTCAGGAAAAGAACTTTTCAAATTTTTGAATTAAAATCCACAAATCTTTCCTGTCAGAACAATACCATAAAAAGATTCATCCCCTAGTGTAAAAACCAAATCCCCAAGGCTTACAGTGTGTTTGAAGCCCCACACTCCCCAAATGGCTTCCCCATAATTAAATTACCTCTCATTTTTCTTCTTCTCCAACTTTAATAATTCCACTCTCCTTGCCTTTTTCACCTAGGGGATATTATGTAACCTATATTTCAAAGATTGACAAGATTCTCTTGTTTTCTAACATCCCTGAGGGGCCAGCATTGAAAATTCCCAATTCGCAAATGGGTTCTTTTCCTAAAGTTTATTTTAAAGTCAGTAACTTGCAGCTTGAAAATACTTCCTAGTAGGAATGAGGAACTGAGTGATGGCTGGTTTGCGGGAGGATGCACAAATGCTGAGCTGCTCAGCTCAGGATGTGTAATAAAAGATAATTGAAGAGTGCCACTGTGTATTGGTAATTAAAACAGAAAAACATCAACAGAAGATGAGAAGGCTTATTTTTCATCTGAACTCCAGGGAATAGTGCCCACAAGGATTTCATCTAATGCATCCTTTGGAGTGCTGGTCAGGGTAGAATGACTGACTCTGTGGGAGGGAGAAACCCTATTAGTACTTCTGCCTATTCCCATGGTATAAATATTGCTGTCTTGTTGGATTTCAAAGCTGTCGATAGGAGATCACTAAGTAAGAAGTCAAGAAAAGAGGTCTCCAATACCCCGGGCTGCTTCCAGCCCATGAAATCTTTTGTCTCATTCCTGTTTATTTTGGGAGCTGAGGATTGAAGCCATACCTTACCCTGATCCTTCCAGTATGTGATTTCTTTCCACACACACACACAGTCGCTGCCAAGCTAACCATGCTTATTGAGCTCCCTGGTGCTGTTAGCCACCTTTCAAGTTTGCTTCCTCCTTCTGGTATCCTGAAACCCTCTTCTAAATCTCTTTCCCATTTCTCAGAATTCTGGAAACTTTGCAAAGCTTCTGTGCAAATCTAGTAGGAGCTCCTGGGAGGCAGATCTGCAGCAGAGGAGGCCTGGCCTGGCCAGTGGCCTCAGGGTCCTCAGAGCCTGTCCTGGCTGAAGGCCATTGCCCTAATTCTCACCCTTATCTGATTTGAAATTAGTCCTCTAGTTAAAGACTTTGGCAAATCTTAGGATCCCCACTGCTGGATACTTCTGTTCACTGTCCTTCCACATTGCATTCTTACCTTTTCTTTCCTTTTGGGTGCTTTGCACATCAAAGCTCTGTCTAAACTTGTTTCCCATCATCCCTCAGAGGCTCTGAAATCTTGAATCACAACTAGTTTCACTTCTGGCTTTACACGGGCAAAAACCTGCTTTATTTCCCCAAGCATGACACTCAATTTCCTTCCTGAATGTTTTTTATTCTGTTTGTTTGATGTTTTCCTCAATTCCTTATGAACATTTTGGACTAACAACATTGGATGTGGGACAGGCTAATATGCTCACCTCTGCTAGTTCTGTGTCCTCAAGTGGATATATATCTATTGTAACCAATTTCCCACCACTCTCTCTAAAAGACCGGTCACTTCCAGGTCAGTTTCTATATAATAAGTTTTATGTGTCTGAATCTGTACCAAAGGGGGAAAATGCCAAAGAAAAATCTCTCAAGTTGAACCTGAGCAATTCACTTTTCCTGTGAGACGCTGAGTACCAAGCACATTAAACACATCAGTGAGCTGTGACTGGGCTGTGTAGGAGCCAGGGGGCCTTCTTGGTAGAAATTTAAGAGCAATGGCACCAAACAACTCTAATGAGTGTTCTACAGGAAGACAGTCTGCATCTCGAATCTCCAAGGTCATTCTCCTGCAGCTTTGTTGGAATCTATTATCAGGATAGTCAGCAATCAAGCTGTATAAAGGCTTTGCTACAGAAAACCTCATTGGAGATATCTAATCATGGATTCATGAAGAACTAGTGGAGACAGAAATCATACAATGTGAGTTTCAGTCTTTGTCTTGATCACAACTGTCTCACCCTTTTCCGGCAATCATTGGATCCTTGTAGGCTCTAAGTCATTCTCTTCCTAAAGTTCTAGGTTCTTGAACCTATGTCTGCCTCTTGTTAGCATGGAGTCTTTATCACATAGTCTTTGAAATATTTAGAAAATGTATTTCATGACCCGTGAGATTAAGCAGGGACTAAATCGTGGTTAAATTAGCCACCAAAGGCAGGTGAGATTTAACAGGGGCTGGGTTAGGAGAAACCTTCCAGGGATAGCAGTGAACAGGGCCAAAGCCTGAGGAAGGAAGAGGCGCCGAGGACTCATGCAGAGAAGGCCAGGTGGTCAAACTGCAAGGTAGGTGGGTGGAAGTGGAGCAAGGCAGCAAGGCGGGCGGGTGTGGTCAGGGCTTAGGACCTAAGACAGAAAGCAAGGGTAAGTCCTGAAGGGTCCAAAGCAAAAGTAACAAGTCCTTGAAAAGGCGATTGTGAATGGGTACAGTGGCTTAGTCCTGTAAGCCTAGAATTTAGGAGACTAAGGCAGAGGTATTTCTGCAAATTTGAGAGTGGCTTGGGCAACATATGAGTTCTAGGTTAAAAGGAGCTACCCAGCAAGATATTTTCTCAAAAACAAAACAAAGCCAACAACCCACTGTAGCTGACTGCCTTTTGGTGTCTGGGCTGAAGGAAAGGGGCAGGGATATAACAGACCACTGCACAGAACATAAAAAAAATACAATAATGGTTTGGACTTTCAGAATAAAAAGATGTTATGGGCAACATGAAAAGCCTTTAAGAAGGCTTGTTAAGAATAAGAGAAATGGGGATGGACAGATGGCTCAGTGGGTAAAGCAGTTTCTGGGTAAATGTGATCTCCTGAACATGAATCCCCAGAACCCACATAAAAAGCTACTCACAGAAAAAAGTGCTCGAGCTATTGTGGGTATAGGAATATGTTGGTATCCATTCAGCTTAGAACAGGTGGAGGTTTGTTTTTGAGTGAGGGAGCTGGGGTTATCCAACAGGCCTGGGCTAGAAAATGTAAATCTTAGAATTGTTGTAGATGGTATTGAATACTAGTAGCATAAATGGATTCTCTTAGGGGACGTGCATTTCAAGTGAGAAGAGAGGGAGGTTTAGAGCATCCTCCGGAGTCACTGAAAGAAGAAACAGACTTTGTAGAAGAGGGAGGAGAGGAAGGACACAGAGATGTGAAAGGTTAGAACGCTCTTCAGAGATTCAGTCATATTTCCATCAGAGAGAAAATTCTAGAAATCTCCTCTCTTCTGCATTCTCTCTGTCTAAGGCAATGCTTTAGCCTGCTTGCATTTGCTGGGGTGATGCCTCCTTGGCTGAGATCATTGTGACTATCTCAGATACCAAAGGGAAAGGTCGTGTCTACCGTGGGACACTCCTTAGTTGTCTTTTGGATTTATCTGATAGTCTTTTCCTTGTCAGTTCACATATGGCCTCTGTCTTCAGCTTATTGTTACAATGGTTGCACTTTGCCGTCTTCCCTGCAGCCTTCTGTCTTACTCTAAATCCACACCTTGTCTCTGTTGCTTCAAACCTTCAACCTTAACTGATAGATCAGGCTCTCCACCTCCGCCACAGAGCAGAGCTCTCTATCCCCTGCCAAAGAGCAGAGGTGATTTCTCTCTTTAGAATTTATGTACTGGTGAGGAAGGTTGTCACTAGTAACATGTACGGCTAAAAAGTATAAAAGTAATGATTTCCTTATTTCTCTGAAGTGTTTCTTGAGAAGGTTGGGGGCCTACACTGTGCTACGTGCTGACTGTTTTCCCGGACGACTGCACGCCGTTCTTTATCTGGCTTTGAACCCCCTCAGCTTTCATGCCCATCCGGCTGCACCCTGTGCATGCGCTAGCTATGCTGGCCACATGGGCTACTTGAATGGTCCACTTCTTTTCTCCTTCAGTCTTCTACCTGCTCTGATAGTGTTCTGCTGCTCCTTGATCCAGCATAAGATCCGTCTTTTCCCCCAGATGCCCCATGTGGTGGACTAAGCTCCTCCCTCGGCATCCCTAGCGTCGTGTTCTCATGCTACTCTAACAGGTCTAACCTCGTCTGTGTTTAGTTCAGAAACCATTTTATAAAATTGTACTCTGTGTACCCATGTACATGGCCCATGGTGATAACAGAAGCAATATCAAGTGGAGTTTCCCTAAAGGAGGTCACAGTTGGCTGGAGGTGAGCAAACACATCTCACAGTGTGGTGTGACACCTACAGTCACAGAGCAGGGAGGACTAAATAACATGAAGAAGACAGCTCCGTCTGTGGGCAGCTGTGGAAATGTCCCAAGGCTTCACCAAGAAAGTGATTTCTGAGTCAGTTCTGACAAATGATGAGATTTCTCCAGTCAGGCGGGTGAGGGTATTGTGAGCATGGGAACAGCATGCAGAGAAGCATGGAGAAGTGCGGAAGATAAAGGTTCAGAGAGTGAGCAAACGGCAGAGCTGCAAACAGCAAAAAGCGTCTGGTGTGAACGCCGCTGTAGGCATGCTTTCTGCGCAAGCGCAAAGGTTGTCCTTGTGTTACTCAAATGCTGGTTTCTCTGCCCTCATATCTCGTTTCAATCCATGGCATTGTAATGCTTATGTCAAGAATCTCCTAGTCTCAAGTTTGTGTAAACAATTCTTATCATTTATTCTCTGCCTTGTCAATGAAAGGGGATCACCTAATGGTTGCAGGACAGAGAAGAGGGAATTCCCTAGCCAAGGGAAAGAGAGAAAGGAAGAGAAATTCAGATTGAGCCACAAGGAAGAAGCAGGAAGGAGCCATGAGAGTTCATGGGAGAATGGGAGGCTCTGAACACGAGTATCATGGGGATGTTGGCTGGGAGGCAGCTGGATTAGTTTAGGGGATTAATATAGAGCAATTGACTGCCCAAGAATGGAGGTGAAGCTTGAAAATAAATCTTGGTCCCTCTGTGTCGTTAGTGGGAACTAGCTAGGATAAAGAAATACAGCAGCTGTAGTAATTTACAGCTTACATTTATATTAAAATTAAAATTTATACTCCCATAATTCTGAGTCAGTAGGTCTAAGGAAGTGCCGAGCATTGGGCAACTTTGATGAATCTTCATGGCGACTACTGTGCAGTCTGGGCTGGGACTACTGCTGCAGAGATCTGTACATGATTAGATATTTTAGGGAGTGCTATGGTCAAATGGTATCAACACCATGGGGACTTTTGAAATACTCCCTAGTTTCAATTTAAAAGAAAGAGTTTTAATTATTCATTTTTAATCATTGTATGTGTGCACCTATATGAGTTTATGTGCACCCCTGTGTGTGCAGGCTCCTTCAGTGGGATTGTACATTTCCCTGGAACTGGAGTTACGGGGTGGGGTTGGGGTTGGGGTTGTGCGATGTCTGATGTGGGAGCTAGGATTTAAACTGGGGACCTCTGTAAGAGTGATGAGTGCTCTTAACCACTGAGCCACCCTTCCAGCCACATAGTTTTAAAAACTTCAGAAGAATGATGCACACTGAATGCTTTCTAATATAAAATAGCTTTCAAAGTAAGACAAAAAAAAATCCTACATCCTCCAAATCTAGACTCTCCGGTTTCACCTCTCCCTCTTCTCTTCCTCAGATCCTGTCCTCTGCTACTTCTCATCTTTTGTGTGGTGTTGGGGATGAAACCTGGGACCGGAACCTACTGGACAAGTGGTCTGCCGCTGAGCTGTGCACTCACACCTAAGATTCTTTAACTTTCAACATTTTATCACCATTTCCTCTCTATTATCACACACAGTATATTTGATAGTGTAAATACTTAATTGTAAATATTTAAAATGTAATATTTATTTATAGAACAGAATACTTAGGCATTTCAGAATTAAAATAATGCTGACTTCAATATTATATATAGAATTCTTGAATAATGTAAGAATAAGTTGGTGTCATAAAATCAAGGTTAACATACTATTGTATTGTTTCTAGAAAAAATATAAACAAATACAAATATTTGCATGCATACATATTTTTTGGAAACCATTTTCAGGATATGAAGAGACTCTAGCCAGCTCAAGCCTGGCAAATATGGCTCTGGCAGGCCTAATCCTTCTCCCCCACTCCCTCTGCCTTGCTAAAAACCACTAGATTGCATATTTTTAATGTCAAGATGAATAATTTTTATTGGATATTTAATTTATTTACATTTCAAATGTTATTCATTTTTCCGTTTTCCTCTCCCCTCCTGAGACCCCTATCCCATCCCATCTCCCTCTGCTTCTCTGAGGGTGTTCCCCCACCCACCCACCCACTCCTGCCTCCCTGCCCTGGCATTCCCCTACACTGGTGCATCAGGCCTTCTCAGGACCAAGGGTCTCTCCTCCCATGATGCCAGACAAGGCCATCCTCTGCTACATATGTGCCTGGAGCTATGTATACATTTTGGTTCCTGGTTTTGTCCCTGGGAGCTCTGGGGATCTGGTTCGTTGATTTTGTTGTTCTTCCTATGAGGTTGCAAACCCCTTCAGCTCCTTCAGTCCTTTCTCTAACTCCTCCACTGGGGGACACCCTCCCCCCCCCCTGTGCTTAGTCCAATGGTTGGCTGTATTTGTCAGGCTCTGGCAGAGCCTCTCAGGAAACAGCTATATCAGGCTCCTGTCAGTAAACACTTCTTAGCATCTGTAACGGTGTCTGGATTTGGTGTCTGTTTATGGGACAGTCTCTGGATGGCCTTTTATTCTTAAAGCTAGTTCCCAAGTTCTTTTCCCTTATTTGGCCAATTCTTCCTCCTGAGGCTGACCACAAGGTCCAGCTATCAAAGTATTGAACTCCAGCAATCAAAAGCCCCTTTGGCTCACCTAATTAACATGTCCAATTAAAATTAAATACCTCATCCTAACACAGGGTTTCTTCCCCTTTTTACCTTTATAAACGGCTGTGCCTTTTGCCTATGGACCACACCTGTCTCTTTTCTATGCAGAAGCAGTCCCTTTTCCAACTCTGGGACAAATACCCCTTCCCTGTCTCCCTCGTTCCTTCCCCCTTCTCCTTCATTCTCTATCTCCTGTCTTTGTCTCATATTCCCTGCCCTTTGTCCCGCTAGGAAAAATAAATATCCTTTGTGCTGAGAACTTGGTCTTGGGATGTCCTGAGCTGAAACTGCTCCCTTTCAGAATATATGTATATATTATGTATATACATAGGCATAGCACACATGCACAGCCTTTTGAACAAACTGGCAACATGGAGGTTCTGCTAGGGCTCTGCCGTTGGACCCTGAATGCTTTACTCAAGGCTCTGACTTCTTATTAGGTGTAAGTGTATGCAGGGAAAAAATTGCCTTGTAATCTCAGCCAGGCTTCAGTCTCAGCAGACATTTAGTAAATATTTGCTGAGTAGAGCTGAGTGAAAGAGAAAGTTGTTATAGCAACAGTGTTTTCTTCAACCTGTTGGCCCACACTGACTTTCCGCAGCTGAGCGCTTTCAGTTGTGTTCCCTTTGCAAAGTGGCCTTGAGAGCCTTGCCAGCCCGTCCACTCATACATCATTTATTAAAGAGGAGCCCATTCAGGAAAATGTTCCGAGATGATTTTAGAGCGGTAGACCCAAAGGAGTAGAAAGTTCAGGTTAACAGATGTTTTCACCGTTGTCTTTCTTACGCTGGATTAGTTGGCAGAACTTACATAAACAAGGTTAGTCCTTCCTGTGACAAGTAAAGTTGTTCCAATCTGGTCTCTGCCTAATTTTACATCTGCCTTGCTGACTTCATGGTTTTCTAATAATAATTTCCAAAATAATTTTTGGGGATTATTTATTCATTTGTGGACTGTTTAATAAGGGAACCTGTGCCTGTTCCACATGCCAGATGGGCTGCCTCTACGCCCTATGCTTAACCCAGAACACATTTTCTTTCTTTCTTAGCTGATCTGTCAGAGTCAGAGTGGTCGACCATTGTATTTACCCTGTTGCTGTGACAAAAATAATCTGACAAAAGCAACTTAAGGATCAAAATATCATGCTACTTTTGTCTCGTATTTTCATTGATGTTATTGATTAAGCATTATGCTTTGGGCTGTTCAAAACAACAACAAACAACCTTCCATCATTTCTGGAGGACATGCCTCATCTCTATTGGCAACCTCACAGGCAGCCACAGTGGCAACGTCACCCTTTCCATGGACAATGGCCTCATGTATACAGTACTCTACTCATGGCTAGATAGTTTGAAGAAATTCTCTGGACCTGTTCTTTAAATAAACATATTTTGTGCTATAAGCACTCCAGTGCATGTAACTCAAGAGGCTATATGTTTCCCACTATTCATACCAGAATGCTCACCAGGTTTTCAGACTTTTGTAAAAATGATATTTCCTGAGCACCACTTCTGATGGCAGCAGTGTAAGAAGACAGTCCTGAGAGCACTCGTCTCTGCCTGCCAGGAGCTGTCCTTATTTTGAGGCTGCATATCCCAACGTTGACCTTCCTTTCTTGTTGGTGACCCTCCTAGCTTTCTTTTGTATTGGATATTCTTGTTTGAAATGAACTAGAAATGTAGTTCAGCTGAAGGCTTCTCTCACTTTAAGCTACAATTGGTAATTTACATATACAACTGCAAAAGGCTAGAGGCTCCTTAAGTTAAAACTCTGAATTCCACTCAGCTTGTGTTTCCATAGCCCAACAAATACCCTGATACACACCAGGTACTTGAAATATATTTCCGTTTTTGAGTTTTATTTTTATGTTAAATTATACAGCTGTTTTGTCTGCGTGTATGTTTGTGCAGTGCCTGTGGATGTCAGGAGAAGGTGTCAGATCCCCTGGGACAAGATGTGAACTGTCAGTCACCGTGTGGGTGCTGGGAATTGAACCTGGGCTCTCAGGAAGAGAAGTCAGTACTCTTAAACTGCTGAGACATCTTTCAATCCCCTGATGTATATACTTCTTGTAGTGGCTATTCCTGGTTGTCAACTTGACTATATCTGGAATGAACTACAGTCTAGAATTGGAAGGCTCACTTAAGATCCTAATTTGGAGGCTCAGAGATATAAGTTTCTGAACTGGATCTTGGCATGGAGACCTTGAAGCATAGTGGCTAAGACAAGGAGATCTCTGAGTTCAAGATCATTTGGGATTAAAGGCATGGATGCATACACCTTTAATCTGGGCCACACCCTCTGTTGGAGACCTACAGCCTTTAATCTGGGTTACACCCTCTGCTGGAGATATATAAGGACATTGGAAGAAGGAAGATTCTCTTTCACTCTTCCTTGCCTGCTTGCCTCGTGGGACTGAGCAACTGCTAGATCCTTGGACTTCTATCTACAGCTGCTGCTGATCATTGTTGGGGAGTTGGACTATAGACTGTTAGTCATTGACAAATTCCCTAACTATATAAAGACTATCCATACGTTCTGTGACTCTAGAGAACCCAAACTAATACACTTCTTGAATAAATGACCACTAATTAATGATGTCATGGCTTGATCTGCCCACACTCACATGGTTTTATAGTTATTTCACCCTTTTCTCTCCTCAGAAACATTATCTTGCTGATGTGTTTCTATCATTAAGGAAAGATTCATCTAAAATAAATCAAGATATCATGGAGCTGCACATGGGGATACACCTTTAACCCAGCACTTGGGGGTTATCCAAGGTAACCTGAGGCAGGTGGATCTCTGAGTTTGAGGCCATTCTGGTCTACATAGTGAGTTACAGGACAGCCAGAGCTGCATGCTGTGCCTGCTATCTCAAAAACAAAAACAAAAAAGGAAAAAAAAAGATCTAATAGGCTCTCAGTATGTTTGTGGAAAAAGAAGTTCAGGATTATGAATTACCTAGAGTTCTTGAAAATGAGATTTTCAAGGAAGTTATTATGTTTTGCCTTTTGGTGGAAGAAGGAGAAAAGACGTAAAATACGAGGAGAGGAGAAAGGGAAATGAAGGCAGTGACCTTGGGCCACTGTGTCTCTGTGTTATTGCACATGACCTAGACAGCTGGCTCTTTGAGCCCGTGACAGAGTGAGATACCTCTCGTCATCTATGTGTGATGCATGTGTACTTTATCTAGGGAAATGAATATCATAGGGCGTTGGATCTCGGCCAGACCCTATTTTCCTTATGCTCCAATGAAAACAATGTTTTTAAGTGAGGAGACAGCTTCAATTATAAAACTGACAACAAAAATTCTACTTTAATGTTTTTCTTGTATTATGGTTTCCCCCTATTTTAGATTCTTCTTTTGTACCACATCTATGGGAAAAAGAATAGATGAATTCATTATTATGTGAAATAAATTTATTCTTCCACAAGAGATATTAAAAACACAAAAGGCTTTCTATATGGATCTATAACTGTCTCCACTGACATGAAATTAATCTCAAAATAGTTTTCTGGGAAATGTGAGATTTCCAGACATCATGAATATATATCCCTCCTTCCTGAACGTACATGTATATTCACACACACACACACACACACACACACACACACACACACACACACACAGAGGAACACCTCCACATGGTTTCTAGGAAACCTTTGTTAGTGATATGCCACACTTGGCATGCAGGAGAGTTTGCTTTCTGACCTGTACTTTGACATCATGGAAACTGATCAAAAACAACTTCCTGGACCCAGAGGCTGAAACAGGGAAGGTCTGCATGACATGCCACATGGCTGGCTAAATCTTCACAGGGCAGATGCATTTTAGATGAGAAAAAATAGTCTTTGAAAGCCCTTGCTCTTTCCAGAACTCAAAGCCAGAGTCAGGTTTCTGGTATTGCATAGCTTTAATCTTCTGTTTCATCTATAAGTGGCCTTCTCCCAAGTGACTCACTTGCCTTTTCTGTGTGTGACATCTTCCACAGAGGGCTGCTATGCAAGAGGGATTTTTGAAGTGCTCTTTATATTGAACATGGCTACCCTATGAAGATAATGTATCCATTAAGATACAGCTAGAAAGGAGAGAGCTCAGTGGGTAGAGAACTTGCCAGACAAGCCCAAGGAGCCAAGTTCACTCCCCAGCATCTACAGAAGAAAGAAAACCAGAAGACATGGACTGCACTTGTGATCTCAGCACTGGGTGCACTGTAAAGGGCAGATTTCTGGGGCTTCTCATGAGCCAAACCAGCAAGCCCCGTGTCCCAGTAAGAGTCAAAAATAAAGTTGATGGCTTCTGAGGAAAAGGTTAACTTTGGTACCTACTCCCTGACAGAGAGTTAGAAACTGGTGGAGTTGTAAGGTAGAGTTGTGACATACTCCTGAAAGTTCAGATGCCTAACAAAGACATACTGGAAAGATGACCAGGGAGTACCTAGGCATAAGAACAAGTGCCCTTGAAAACCTATTACGGTATGCTGCCTCTTGAGAGGACATTTATGGTCACAGTCCCCGCAGCCACGGAGCAGGGATGCAGTACTTTCAGAGTGGAAGATTTTAAAAGGCTGTGGCAGACATTTAACCATCTCTACCTCAAGAAAAATGTCCCAGGAAAGTACCTAGAGAAAGAGTCACTTTGAAGCATTTTGGACAGTTAGTAATGGATATTAAACTTAAGTGGAGCATGGACATGGATCTGGGATGAGTTATAGGGAGGACTTGGGTGAATATTACCAAAATGCATTACATGCATGTATGAAATTCTCAATCAGTAAAATATATTAAATAAAGTGAGTTTAAAATTACTAGTCACATGCTCACAATCACTGTGGGCTTTTCTGAAGTATTGTTTATTTCCTGGATCAGGCTCTCTTGTCAAACTTCTCACCTGGAAAATGAGCAGAAGCGTCAACAACAACAGAGAGAGACTGATCCACTTCACGGCTGGCTGCAGGCTTTGAAGGCAGATGGTCTTGGTTGCAACAGGCTCAGGGGTCGGCCACTTTGAAACTCAACCTCTGTTGGTCTTACCAGCTCCTTCCACTGCTCTCTTCGTGTGGAATTTAGGAGTCTCATTTTGCAAGCTTCCCAGGTTGAGATTTGTTTGGGAAAAAGTCACTTGCATTCTGGTTCTGTGGTTCCAGCCGGAAACAACCCTTGTGCCTTTCGTGTGCTTCTAGGACAGCTCAAAGGACACCCATGAAAATAGAATTTGAAAATCTAATCTTTCATAGGTGGAGCTGGGGGTAGGCGGGGCACAGGGCACTATGAGGACATGACGGATGGGACTCTGGCTTTGCAGGAGCTCTGAAGACTCCATGTTTGGGCTGTTCAGCCCATTGCCCTCTCCCTGCATTAAATCTCATTCAAAATGTAGCAAAAGGGTTATAGAATGAGAGGCACTGCCAGAAGACGTAGGGCTGCCAGGATATGCTTTTAACTCTCTCTCTCTCTCTCTCTCTCTCTCTCTCTCTCTCTCTCTCTCTCTGTGTGTGTGTGTGTGTGTCTGTCTGTCCTTTGTTATTGTTATAATCACAAAACTATTTTTTTTTTTTTTTTGGTCCTGAAAGAGACATTGTGTGTCGCTAGGAGCTGCTTGGATTGTTTGAACTTTGATGTCCCATTTTATATACTGGCTGTTGAGGTGCTGTGAGAAATGTTAAAAAAAGAACAGGTTGACACTCTGGCTTTGTTTCTGGCATTTAAAAAGAATTATTTTAGAGAGAATTTCTCTTGTTTGGGTGACCTTTTTCTTGGGGTACTGCTGTAG
This sequence comes from Apodemus sylvaticus, assembly GCF_947179515.1. Classification (NCBI taxonomy): domain Eukaryota; kingdom Metazoa; phylum Chordata; class Mammalia; order Rodentia; family Muridae; genus Apodemus; species Apodemus sylvaticus. Next base: position 71,951,694 of record NC_067473.1, on the reverse strand, counting down.
GCTTTTAAAAATAACATTTTTTTGTTTTCATTTTAATATATAGTTTCAAGATGACATACTGCATCAAGGGTTTTTCTTTGCACCTTTTTTTCCTGGTCTAACTTTCCTGTGGAGAAGTGATCTGAAGCAATGAGGGAATAATTCCAGCAAACTAGGCTCTAGATCAGACATCCCCGTAAGCTTCTTTTCCGGCTTTAGGACAAACCAGTGCTCTTTCAAGGGAATCTATGGAGTTTTTGTTGTTGTTTGTTTGTTTTTTATTAAAAGAATTATTTTCCCTGCTATGCATATTCTATGATATACATTAATACAGTAGTACATATGTAAAATTTATAACTAAGTATATAAATAAAGGCACACAAACTAAATTTAGTGTTGCAGGATTTCAAAAATTCCTTTTAGGAACATGCAGTCAAGGATTGAGACAATTACTTCTACAATGAGGGGACTTTGGGCTTTAGGGGCTGCTCTTGAAGTGTCCTCTGCCTGTCTCCAGCCATCCTAGGTCCTAGCATAAGCAGCCAGATATCCATGGAAGGGCATTGGTGGGTCTCCTCAAAGGCTGAGGCTCTCCCAGATCTACCCTCTGCTGCCTGAAAGGAAGGTAATCACTGATGTGAATCACAGTGTAGGGATCAAGAGACTGGATGCTCAAGAGACTGGCCATGTTCCCGTTGCTGGCCACTTAGTTGGGTCCCTGTGAGCAAGCTCTTTAATTTCTCTGTTCCTCAGTTTTTCTGTTATAAAATGGGTCTAGACTTCATTGTATCGCTGTGCCAGTAAATGAGCCAATTAACAACATTGACATCATGGTTTCTGCACCTATGACCTGCTCCCCTGACTGGAGTCAGAAAAGGTGTTAACAGTAAAAGGCTTAACTCAAAGGCAAATGCATATGGTGCCGATTTACCTGTGTTGCCAAGCAGCCTGGGCTCCAAACATACAACTGCATCCTTTGCATTGTGCATGCCATCAAGTCAAGCAACACCACCACACACTGCCAGAAACACCACAGCTCAGATTTGAGATCACTGTGTTTTATGAACTGCAGTGTTTTTACTTTAAAAACTCAGTTTCAGAGTTTTATGCATTTATAGAAATAATTGTTTAATAGTAGACAACTGAGATTAAGTTTTTGGGATTTTTATTTAGTTTTATTTTGTTTGTGGGTGTTTGGTTTGTTTTTTGATTTTGTTTGATCTTGCCTGTATGTATGACTGAGTACCACTGTGTGCAGTGCCCATGGATGTCAGAAGAGGGTGTTGGATGCTCTGGAACTATAGTTGCAGATGCTTGTAAACCACCATGTGGGTGCTGGGATTCGAACCCAGGTCCTCTTGAAGAGCAGTCAGTGTTTTTAACTGCTGAGCTATCTCTCCTGCCCTAGCAAGGGGGATTTTTAGTATTTTCCACCATTATTCCATAGAATAAAAGTATCAAACTAGTTTTGGATTGCATTAGTTTCATATTCTCAGTACATGAATTGGTTTTTCTCTTAAATATATTATAAAATTGTTTTAAAACACATTTGATTATGATTTTTTGTTAGTAAATGTTACTTTTGTATGCAAATTATGTACCAATTCCAATGGCTCATATTCACTGTCCACTTGATTGCTTTAGGATCAATATGGACATGTACCTTTGGGTGTGTCTGTGCAGATGCTTCCAGAAAAGCTATACTGAAGAGGGAAGCTTCACTGGAATATGCGTGGCACCTCAGCATGGGCTAGTGCCTGTGCATGAATAAAAAGCAGAAGGCACACATCCATCTCCTTCTGCTTCTTGACTCTGGACTCAGTGTGACCAGCCATGTCATGTTTCACCTGTCATGACCTCCTCACCATAGAGGACTGCATTCTCAAACTGGGAGCCAAGACAAAGTTACTTTTCTCAGTTGGTTATAGTAACAAGCAACAAAATAATACTCTTACACACCTGGGGTTGTGTAAAACATTTCTCAGGCAAAGGGGAGTCTAGTGGCTATTCCTGGTTGTCAACCTGACTATATCTGGAATGAACTACAATCTAGAATTGGAAGACTCACCTATGATCCTCATCTGGAGGCTGAGTGATAAAAGTTTCTGACCTGGATCTTGGCATGGAGATCATGAAACATAGTGGCCATGAATTCCAGAAGATTAAGACAAGGAGATCTCTGAGTTCAAGATCATCTGGGATTAAAGGCATGGAGGTACACACCTTTAATCTGGGCCACACCCTCTGTTGGAGACCTACAGCCTTTAATCTGGGCCACACCCTCTGTTGGAGACCTACAGCCTTTAATCTGGGCTACACCCTCTGCTGGAGATCTATATAAGGACATTGGAAGAAGGAAGATTCTCTCTCACTCTTCCTTGCCTGCTTGCCTCATGGGACTGAGCAACTGCTAGATCCTTGGACTTCCATCCACAGCTGCTGCTGCCCATTGTTGGGGAGTTGGACTATAGACTGTAAGTTATCGACAAATTCCCTAACTATATAGAGACTGTCCATACATTCTGTGACTCTAGAGAACACAAACTAATACAGGGAGTAATGAGCAGAAAACAATTGAAGCCCTGACCTAGAGGGTTAGACAGGTGCCAGGAGCTGTTGCCCTGTGGGACCTCTCTGACCCAGGCTGTGAGCCTATCAGCTGCCACCACTTTCTGCCTAACTTGTCTCTTCTGTTGTCAGCCCCAGCATGGATGGCCACTTTTCTCTTTCCCTGCCTTTTCTAGTGATTCAATAAGTCCATAGCCCAGCCTCTGCCCCAGGGCTAGAAAAATCTAGCTGATGGCTGATCTATTTCATTTCATAACTTCTCATGCTGGGTCTTTATAATTCTCCCCAAACTTCTTAGGAAACTAGACTTAAAATTACCCCAGGAATCAGCGGTCAATCTATCGTGAAGCTGGATAGCTTTGGGGAAAATAAGTTATGTACATGTATGCAAATGGGATGTTCCTCAGATGCTCTCTGCAAATGCTGCACTCGTTGTGTTTGCTTTTCATTAGCAAAGCTAATACCGATCCAGTGTAGTGATCAAAATAAAACTGATGAGATGAGACAGGTCAGACGTTGACCTGATCTTTCTGTAGGCATTTTTAAACTGCTGCTAACATCCCGCAGGTCCATGGGATGCGTTTGTTAAGTACTCGTGTTCTGAATGCCCAAGTAACACTCTTTTGTAAATTTCCCTCTCTCCATGGTCTTTGTTGTGGTTTAGCTCAGTAATTATTGTGATTTCTCAGAAAAGAGATGTTTGGAACACCAGGAAAAGGGAGCAATAAAGGTGCATTTTGAGCACCTCGGATGATTTTATGAAAGAGTTGTATGTGTAGGCTGTGCTAAATCTTAGCTTTAATATTTGATAAATATCACAGATTTAGAATCATTCTGTCAGTAAAAAAAAATAGCATTAAAGCCAAGCATAGAAGAAAAATATTTCATTTCTTAATGATATAATCTGAGGTAAGTGTTTAGGTGAGATGATTCTCTAGAGTTTGTTGTAGTTTAGCTTGTAGATTTAATGTTACAAGGAAGGAAGTTAATGCTACTGAGAAAGGTCAACTAAAAATTCTATAGGAATACTTCGCATCAATTTTATTTTGCTTTCAAGTTCTTATTTTATCTTGATTGTTTCCTGTTTTTCCTTTTTCTCTAGGGATTTTGAGAGGACATTAATAACAGGTCATCCTCGGATTAAGAAATGGAAATTAAAAGCTGATACTAGAAATTGATCATTTATCAAGTATTTATCAAGCACAGCCTTTTGCCAGGTTCTGTGTTAAGGATTGGGGATGACATGCCAGTTTGGCCATCTAGAAGGAATTTACAGTCCCACTGTGTGATAATTATCATGGAAGTGTGTGAATGTAAGAAACAGAAAGTTGGCCACGCCAGAAAAACCATTCCTAGACTTCATTATTATAGGTGGAGCTATCAGAGCTGATGAGTGACCTTGAATTCAGGACATGTAACAGACAAGGCTCCATCCAAGTGCCCACCAAGTCCAGCCCTGCTTAGCTTCTGAGATCCCACAGAATAGGAGACAGAAGGAAGTACATCCTTTGTTGCAAAAATACTACTAACAAATAAGACTCTTAACTAGGAGACAAGTTAGCTGGTCTCTGGTCTTTTCTAGGGAAAGAAAACTGTATTTCTTTCCACAGACTCTTCTTTCTATCATATCTGTTCAGTGAAATAAAAGACATCCCCCCAATCTGGAGTCTGGAATTGCTGTTTTGGACAGAAAAGGGGACAAAGATAGGGCTAATATGAGAGGAAGAAACCTGGCTTGTTATATCTGCCCGTCTTCCTTCTTAGCTCAGCCCAGCCAAGCAAAAGGCCAGGTGGCTTGAACTAAAGCTTCAGCTGTGGGTTATAAGCTTATATAGTGCTTTGTCATTGACTGTGGAGATGGTACAAAAAATATTGCCAACAACAAAAGGTTTCAGAACATTCAAAGACCAATGATTAATCCCAAATAAAACATTTAATGAATCCAATGTGTTTCTAGCAGTGCTTGTCCTACTGTGATGCACAGGTTCTCAGTGGCCTTGATTTTGAACACAGGACATGCACACTTCATACTGTGCATGCCCTGAAGCCACAGAATGCAAAACAACACTGCAAGGATATCTTAGCACAGGGTAGAGACTATTTTATGCTAAGAATGTCAGTGTTTTTGTCTTACATCAAGTTTTCTGCTCTTGTAGGAACAATGACCTAATTACAAAAACAAGATTCTTAAATAATATATATTTCCTACCATCATTTTGGATTAGTGTCTTCAAGACAAGCAAATCCTTGAAGCAAGACACAGATTTGCTTTCATTTTTAACAAATGCTAGTTATATTAATACAAAATAATTTATTTAAATTTATGATTTATCAACAATAAAAATCAATAAAAGAAAAGGTTTGTGTTTAATTTTATGCTTAGATAATTGGTAAAGCATTATTCCTATGTGCTTGTGAGGGTGCGTCTGGAGAAGATCAGCATTTGAAACTGCAGGTTGGGATGGGGTGTGGGGTCATAGAATCTCACCCCTAGCTGAGGAACTAAGGACAACTAATGACAATGAGGGCTGGAGGAGGGAGAGCAAATCTTTTTTTTCTTTTTTCTAGGAATATGGCTGTTGATAGGATGCCCAGCTCTCAGCAGCTGGGCCTCTACCTATGCATACACGAGCAGTACATTGTAAGGGGTTACATTGGCTTAAAACAAGACTATAAGACATTATCAGGGAAAAGTGGTATGTGTGTGGGGGTATGGGAGAAATTGAAGAGTAGGAAGTAGGGTGGATTTGATCAAGATGTATTATACACATAAAAATTCTCAAGAATCATAGAAAATCTACTCTTTCTCATGCGTGTGAGGACTATCCAATCCAGTAAGGACCCAGATGGAATAAAAAGAGAGGAAGCATGAGTCTGCCATCTCTGATCGAACTGGGACATCCTTCTTCCCATGCCCTAATCCCCTTCAATTTTCCCTAGTTTTCAAGCCATGGACCTCTCACTGGGGTTACTATAGCATCAGCTCTCCTAGTTTCCAAGTCTTCAAGATCTGGACTTAATTACACCACAGGCTTTTTTGGTCTTCCATCTTACAGATGGCAGATCATGTGACTGATTTTCCTCCATAAATTTTTTGAGTTATTCTCATCATAAATACACATACACAGAGTTATAAAAATTATTGATTTCTATTGTTCTGTTTATCTGACTGATGATCAGTCCTGCCCTCAAGAGTCCTTTAAAATAATTGGGAAGAGAAATCTAAGATAAAGTGAATATGCACAAGATAGTTTATTAGTAAATGTTAGGTGCTTTTATATATAGCACAGATCATCCAAGGTTGGGGAAGTCTTCACAGACACCTTGAGAAAGGAGACAATGGGAGCCGGGGTTACTTCTGAATAGGCAGAGGACATGAGAACAGTTCATGTAGGGAGAAGGCTGACCAGGATGAGATCCAGGCTCAGATGAACAGTGGTGGTCTGGAACTACAAGAAGAGTGACTGAGCTGGGATGCAGTGGGTTTGTGATCAACAAAGTGGAATCATCTGGGGTGACATAACTGGAGCAGAGGACAAATACCTTGACCAAGAGCCAGAGGCAAGGCGAGGTGTCTTAGTTCCTTTTCTTGGTACTGTGATAAAATATCCCAACTAAAGCAAATTAAGGGAAAAAAGGTTTAGTTTATCTCATAGTCCAAGGCTATAGTCAGTTTGCATGGGGAAGTCACATTACCAAGACCTCCAGGCAGCTGGACACATTGCATCTGAGGACTAAGACACAGAGTGATGAATGCTTGTGTTCAACTCATGTGCACCTTTTCCATAAAGTCCACGCTCCCAATCCAGGGAATGGTGCCTCCCACAGTGGGTAGGTCTTCCCTCCCCAATTAATACAGTCAAAATAATATTCCACAAGGGTGTTCAGGGTCCATCTCCCAGGTAATTTTAGATCTTACCAAGATAGGTACGGGGAGTAGCTGCAATGATGGAGAACATTGAATTGCCAGACATAGACTGTTCAGGCAGGAATAAGCAAAGAATCACAGGAGAAGACCCTGCCACCAGATTTACAGAAGCTTCTCAGGTCCCACTCTTCATCAGGGTACATTATGATTTTATAGTCCCTAACATGTTCCCTAGAAAATGATGCAAAGTTTTACTTAACCACCACAATGGCATAAAGGGCAATATATTGATATTACAGAAGAAAGTAGCTTTTGAGACCACAAATTCATTGTTCTCTTCTGACTCTCAAAGAAGAATTAGCACAGATTTGTAGGCCTATAAAAGCTATGTACAGACTGTGTCTCTCCTACCTACCTGATGCTGAATGGACTCTGGTCCCTGCACTGGGACAAGGTGAGGCCGAACTTAGAACCTGCCAATTCCTATTTTCAGGTTCCCTGGTCTGCACAGTGTGAACATTCAGGCATTGCCAGCATATCTTTATTTGACTGGAAAGCAATATCAGGAGGAAAATATTTTCCTAAATAGGGAAGATCATGTCCCTGGAGGGTTTTAAGACACTAGGTGAGATTATCTTAGCTCAAAAATATTTTGGAAAAAATATTTCATTGTTTAAGAAAGAAAAATAGATCTACTTTGAAAACACACATATACTCACACATTCTTGATAGAAAAGAAACCCAAATAAACACCAGATGATGAAAAGATTTTAACAATTTCCTATGTAATGTTTATAGGAAAAGAGTAAGTCATGTTTGATTAGTAAATAACAGGGGAGAGGAGGTGAAGCAGAAGTGAAGCATTTGCCGAACTTAGAGCAGAGCTAAAGAAACACATGGCCACTCTCTTCTTCCATTCTCAGGCTGAGTTCGAAAGAGTAGGTGCACACTTGTCCTACCTGCAAGTGTTTCAGAAATTTACTTTGTTCTTCATTTCCTTCTATTGACAACAGTTGACTTTGAGAGGAAGTTAGAACTGTGACTTTATTCTATTACATTTAATAATATAACATTCATTATTATATTATACATACATTATTCTATTATTTACTTTTCCAGAAATCATTTGAATGTGGTATGAGTTTCAGTGGATGCTTTCACATTTGTAGGTAAAGGATCTCAGTGGTCTCAAAGGCTTAAGACACATCCTAGAAGGCCTTAACTTCCTTCCCAGCTCCCTATTTCTCAAAGACTAGAGAAGCTGGAATTCTCTCATCTAAGGGTTAGAGAAGAAAGGCCAGGTCAGGGAGAATGAATTTGCCTTTCCTTGATTCTCTGGTTCTACTAGAATCCTGACATGACTGGAGCTCTCCCACATGTAGGAACATTTTCCCTCATAATTCAGACTCATTGCCACTCATTAGACACTCTCTGGACACAGTCCTATTAGTTGTCTGGGGGATCTTTTAGTCTAATTGAGACCTAACAGTCAATTTTTTAGTCTTGGTTTCTGTCATGTCAGATACTCAAGTCAAATAATAATGGCATTTGTAATTGAGGCATTTTTAACCTGTAGCTTTCTCTCTCATGGGCGGCTTTCCTAGCAGGGAGGGAGAACTTGTCTACATGGACTTGCTGTCTTTCTCTCCAGGGTTGAGCATTTTCCCTCAAGAGCACCCAGTTTTCCTCACAGATGACACGCAGCCAGCATTCTGGAAGCCTGCCTGAAGATGCTATGTTCATGTCCATGATGTCATACAGTATCTCCACCATGGGGTGCTCTTTGCTTCCATGGTGCGAAGAAGCTCCCAGATGCCGGAGTTGGTGGAGAGGACATCTTTCTTAGGGAATTTCTAGATAACCCTGTTTACACTTCATCTTTCTGAGGTACTCAGGTCTTTTCACTTCTCAGCCTTCAAGGAGGCTAGAAACACCAACCCAACTTGCCTACATCTCTCTCAGCTGAGAGGGATAGCCCCCCTTTGTTTACCAAGCATGCTATTTTCCCTTTTGCATAGTGGCTTTCTTAAATGTTGCTGTCTTCTCTTATACCCTTTGTTCAGAGCCACTTGAATCTTAATAAAAAAACATTTTCTAGTTATTTTAGGAGGAAAAAGAGGAGTCAGAGTGACCATGCATACTACAACTGGGACCTCTACAAGCTTAATGAATGATATAGCTCCTCAGATAAAGGTCATCAAATAACATAAATGGGCCACTTACAAAGAGTGAAATTGAAATGATTTCAAATAATAAGAATAGTGAAAGAGTTCAGTTTTATAGTCATTGGTTATTTTAAGGCAAAATTGAAATGGTCATTCCTCTCTTCACTTGGGGATAAAATATAGATTTAAAGCATTTATTTTAGTTTACCTTTCAAAAGTCATTCATAATTATTGGATATTAGCACACTTATGTAGAGTAAACTGCCAAAATTATGATTCCATCTTATTTGTTCCTCTATCCTATCATGTAACCGGCACAGAGTTTGAAGATCACAAGAAAAAGGCAGGGATGATTATGCTCACAGTTTGCTATGTTCTAAGTGCAATTCCATTCATGTACAAACCTTTTATTCATTTATATTCATTTTTATTTTTATTGAATTTTTATTCATTTATAAATTGTTATAATTTATAACACACACATATATGTATAAGTATATGAGGTAAATACATTATACCTTGGATGTATTCTTAAGCTTAGTGATATATAAACATATTTTTTAAAAAAATACTTGCATAGTACAATTAAATTGCAATCCTTCTTTAAGTGGATATTTTCCCCTCCTACATTTCATTACCACAAAAATGTAAATACCCTTTTATATATGGATATAATTAAATGAATTATCATAAATGGAATATCATATAATCAAATAATGGGTTTAAAATGGCTCTATTAAACAGTATATAGTAACAAATAAAAAGTCCAGTGCCATGGATGGGTTAACTCTATTGGGGTTGTTGCCTAGTGAGGTCTCATAGACCCCTTAATCATTACAAGCTATTCCAATTCTTTTGATTCCCCTACCCAGAACTAAACAGTAAGACCCCCCCCACACACACACACACTGCTGAAGATACTACATATTTAAATCACAGAACAAGAAGAAATCAAGCCAGTACTCATTAGGGGTCCTTATTCCTCCTGGTTATGCTTCATAGTGCTGGAAAGTGCCATGTATACTACTAGAGCAGAAAAATAATCATCGCTCAAACCCAGTTGTGAATCCTAAAAACTGTAGTAACAAACAGTCTGGCGAGACATTCCCATTAGTACAACAGTGGCATGAATGCCATGGCAGTAACCAGTTACTTTCTGATTTGAAGTTCTGCTTGGCCAGTTGAAATCCATGCCTGACATTGTCACTGTGCTAAAAATCTAAGGTTTCATGGGTCATCAGTAGTAAGAGTGAGCTTACTATTAATGGGCAGAGTATAAAACAGCATTTAATGGCTTATTGTTGTATCTAAATATTAATGAATCTCTCAACCACCATCAGAGAAGCTTCCTTTGGCTGGAATTAGCTCAGAGATCTACCACTGGTCAAGGTGAAGAGATTGAGAAGCTGCAATGTTCATCCCTAAGTGAGACTTTTGTATTATATGCTTTCCAAGACTTAGGGGTTACAATGGAAATGGGGTCAGAACACCTGTAAAACATGGTAGATTACTACAAGAAACCAGTATTTTTCAGACACAGAAGGGCAGTTGAACATATGAAATAAAAAAATTTGTGAAAGCATGTGACCTCCCCCCAGCCCATTGTTCTCAAAGAATGGCCTCCTGAAGAATGAGAAGAATGAGAAGAACGGGTTTCCAGCCTTCAGGGGAGGGGTTTGGCCTGCCTTTGTATCTTGGCAGAGATGGATTAAAGATGGAGAGTTGAACCAGAAGCCTTGTTTTTGTCTCCACGTGTTTTCTCTTGCCACTCGTTCCTATACCCATCTCCTTCTAGGGAACCCACCGTTAGAATGTAGGAGTTGGACTCTACAAAAGCATGGCGCAAGATTTGTGCAAGTCAAGCTAGACAAGATCTCAGCAAAGAGAGGAAAGGTGAACACAAAGTCCTACTACTAGCCAAGAACCTACTGATCGCTGATGGAAGAAGGGAAGCTGGTTCTTGAGATGTAGCCAATGGAAGTTAACATCTTTCTAATAGTAAAGGGACATGTTCAAGAGAATATGAGCAGCAGAAACTGTACTTGATACGTAAAAAAAAAAAAAAGAACATAAATTTGGGAAGAAGAGATGGATCTGGGAGGAGTGGGTCAATATGACCAAAGCCCATTGCATGAAAGTAGTAGAGAAGTAATTTAAAAATGAATACTATTTGATTACCTATTTATCTATCATCTATCTATCATGTATCTATCTAGTGTGTGTGTGTGTGTGTGTGTGTGTGTGTGTGTATGAGTGTAGTATATCAAGGGACACATGTGGAAGTCAGAAAACATGTTGTGGGAACCAGTTCTGACCTTCCACCATGTGGGGACTGGAGTCAGGTCAGCTCTTTGGAAACCACCCTTATTTACCTGTTGAATATCTTGCTGACTCTCGTTTTGTGGATTCTTTTACTCTTGTTTGGTGGATAAGTATTTTGTGTGTGTCATAATTTTTGCATTATCCATTGGCTACAGAAAAAGAAGAATCTGCTGTGGTCAAAGTTCTGCATTGCAAAGGGAGAAGAACTTGGGATGGCCCAATGGGGCCCTGGCTCAAAGGTAGCTGAAACCCTTTCATAGCAATTGGGCAACAGATCAGGAGACAGCAGACCACCCTTCCATCTCCATATAAAAACGCATGTAGTGACATATTTAGATTGTTTCTGTGCTTTGTTTGGATTGGGGATTTCAATCATCAGAAACTCATTCCCTGCACAACCCTATGTCTAGACTAGCACAGACATTGCAGTTCCTCAGAGGCTACTAATCAGTAATTCACAGCATGAGCTTCATCAATAAGGAGGCTCACGGGGCACAGACTGTATTTACTCTGCAAATCACCTTCGTTGTTATAAAACAATCTGAAGTGGTATCTAGTGTCAGAAGAATTTATTTGGCTAGACTCTTGTCCCTTGTTTCATTCCTTTCCTCACACATTTTGAAAGAGAAGTCCTTTCTACCATTAATCCAAAGTCATGAGGACAGTGTGTGTCGGTGCCCTCAACAATTCAAAGAAATGTCTTGTTATCAGAGACTTAGTGTAGAAATCTAAGGTGCAACCACAGTTCTCTCTCTCTCTCTCTCTCTCTCTCTCTCTCTCTCTCTCTCTCTCTCTCTCTGTGGATGTGTGTGTCTTTCTCTCACCCTCCCCTTTTCCATCCCTCCCTCTCTCCCTCCTTTACTTTTTATATTTAAACAAACATAGAGAGCACCAAAGAAGGAGGGGGACAGGGGAGAGAGACTCTAAAACTTCTAGAGGCTCAGTCAATAAAGTGCTTGCCTTATAAATGTGTTTGTGTTCTCAGCTCCCACATATAAAGTCGGGTGGCAAGATGGGAAGTAGGTCCCTGGAAGCTCACAAACATGTTAGCCTCATCTTTGTGGTGAAATTCTAGGTCAATGTGAGGCCCTGTCTCAAACAAAAGGTAGAATGTGACTTAGCACTGATGTCCAAGGTTGTTCTCTGACTTACATATGCACCATGCTATACTTAGACTCCCTACTCTCAAAGTAAACAGATACATATACACAGACAAATACACACACACACACACACACACACACACACACACACACGAGAGAACAAGAAAGTCAAAGTGGATGATGTACATTATCTAATATTCACAGAACTTATAAATTTATAATTGTATGCTAAACATTCATGTACAATATTCTTTTCAGGACACCTGGAGCCTTGGGAGAGCAGTATCTGCAAATGGGAGTGGTGACATATGCCACCATTTTCTCCCAACCACATTCAGGAGTCTATTTAGCCTTTGGTAAGGGAAGAACTGTGGACTTGATTATTAAATGTTACTCATATGTCAAGCTTTGGGTACATGTTCTTACTTGTCTCCCTAATTTGGGGACCTGAAAGTGAAGAAAGGGGCCTTAAATCAACAGGAATTTGAACTCTCTGTTTCTTTGTGAAGACATTCTCTGTCTTTAATGGGCATGATGGTTACAGAACTTTCCAGTGATCAGAAGCACTCAACGTATAGCAAGCTGCCTCCTGCTCCTGAGTTTTTTGTCTGGACTTTGGGTCTGACCCACTGAATGTGTTTCAAAGGAGACCCCAAGCTAGTAAATACAGTAGTGGAAACAGGATCTGTGTCAGCGCTCATGATTTCAGTTTTCAGCTGCAATGTGTGAGCCAGGCATTTTTTCATAATGCAGTTAACCTCTAGGTGCCCTGGTGTTTTATTTTCAAAATAGAAGCAATCAGACCATCTCTTGGAATTACTGTGAGGATTAAATAAAGGCATGGGAACACACTTAGTTCTCTGTCTGGCATCAAAGGAGGTGTTCAACAAACTGTCAGATGAACACAGAAGAATGTAATATCCTTTTCAACCATGAGATACTTTGATTTATGACAAAAAGAGCTTCATGACCTCTTAACAGTTTAGAGTAATTGAAGAACCGTTGAAGTAAGTAACCCAATGACATTTGAATGCTAGGGCAAATAGTGAGAGTGTGCTTAATAGTAAATTCATTCTGGTTGCATGAATAAAGCAGTTTGATATTTTTAGAGGAATTGTGAAGTGCAATAATAACTACACATGGTGCATAATTATTTGGGAAGATGCTGTAAAAAGCTATAGAAGGCAACACTTGTGCTAAGAGGACAGAAGACAGGAACAATAAGCCTGTTTGAAATTTGTAACCTGGTCTGCTATTTGGATCTGATGAATGTAAAGTAATTCATATTTAATGAATTTACAGGATTCTACTAGAAGACAGTCATTGAGGAAGTTAAAGTCAACGTGCTAGACCTATTTAGAAGAGATTTAAATTAGATTCCTATTTTAGAAAATTTATTTATTTATTCATGTCACATCCGAATATTGGCCTCCTCCCCAGTTCCCCCAGACACGGATCCTTCCCCATTTCCGCTCCCCTTTCTTCTCTGAGAAGGGGGACCCCCTCAATCCTCCCACCCCAAGCACACCAAGTCATCGCAGGACTAGGCACATAAATTAGATTACTATAGTAAAACTTTAGAAAGCATTTTATTTATAGTATTATTCATTTTTATTTTGATGAAGAAATAAGTTATGAACTTGTAAAAATATTTGGAATTAGATTATAGTTGGCTTAGACATGAAGAAAATTTGGGTTTACTAACCTTAACTACAGTTGTTAGGGTCTTTCCTTCCTTCCCTTTCCTTCCTTTTTTCCTCCCACTCTCCCTCCTTCCTTTCCTCTCTTCATTTCTCTCTCTCTCTCCTTCCTTCTTTTCTTTCTTCCTTCCTTCCTTCTTTCTTTCCTTCCTTCCTTCCTTCCTTCCTTCCTTCCTTCCTTCCTTCCTTCCTTCCTTCCTTCCTTCCTTCCTTTTCTTTCTTTCCCTTAATTCTTTTGTTTCTTTCTTTTAAAGATTAAGTTTCATATAACTTCCACTAGTCTCGAACTCATTATGTAGCTGAGGGCGACCCTGAACTCCTTCTCTTCCTGCCTCTATCTTCTAAATGCTGGGATTAGAAGCGTGCCACTATACTCAGTCTGTGCAGTGCTGGGGAATCAAATGCCAGGTGGTATGCTAGGCAAGCTCTCTATGCACTGAGCTCTACTCATAGCTTCAGCTGTCAACCTTTAGCAGTGGGGCAGAAGAGAAAGAGAGATGTTAAACATTTGGAGAACACTTAGAAAAGGTCTTGACAATATAGCAGTCACTCTATTTTGTGAAACTTTATAAGATGTTCAAGGATTATTTGCATTAAGATGTTCTAGTAGGTTTTGCACCATAATATGTTGTCAATTGTAGGTTTTTCACTAAGGACATTCTGAGTTCTAGGATATCCTTGACATATAACCTTGAGAATAATCATAACACTTTATATATATATGAAGTAGAATCTCTCCATGTAGTCATTGCTAGCCTCAGACTTACTTTATAGCCTGGACTTGTTTCAAACTTGCCATTGCCATGATCCTCCTGCTTCAGCCTCCCCAGTGTTGATACTATAGACCTGCTATGCCACACCTAGCTCTGAACCTCATAATACTGATGCCTTTTCAAGTATTTTTATACACATCAGCTCATTTGATCTCCAGCCCTGTAAGCTATGCCTCTTACAGAATTGATGTAATTAGTAAAGAAACCAAATGCTGATACAGTTAGGCAATTGTTCAGCTTTCTCCCCAGTTATATTTAGACTGGATTCAAGTGGCTTTTAATCCATTATTCTTCATTGTTATAGCTTCTTATCTGGGATAAACAGAAAGCACAAATTTCTCTGCTAAACACAAAATTAATGTAGAAAACTGTTTGACTGTATTACTGGTCAAAAAGACTGAGTTTGGTTTCTGTGAGAACAGTGACAGGATGATTTGCATATGGGCTAGGATTTCAGATCCTTCTAGATTATATTTGACCCAAATCCCTAAGGAATTCCTCATGCTTTAGTAACTCCCAACCATAAGATTATTTCATTGCTACTTCATAACTGCAATTTTGCTACTGTTGTGAATCATAATATAAATATCTGATATGTAAGATATCTTATATGTGGCCCCCAAAGGGCCACTACCCATAGGTTGAGAAGCACCGATCTAGATGAATCTCAAATCCTAGCCTATATGCAAAGACTTCTTTCTTTTCTCACAGGGTCCAAACCCTGTCCTGTGACTGGCAATGCTATGGGTAGCCCATCTCTATCAGCCATGATGCTTAAGGGCAATGGAGGCCTTGCTCTGGGTTACTTTGTCATGTGGTTTCAGGTTTTCTCTAGTCTTGAATGACTCTATTATATAAGAACGATAGCCTTGGCCTGAATGACTCCATTTGGTGTACAAGTGCCAAGAGCATTTTGTTTACACAAGTAAGCGACAATCATCTGGCAGAATACCAGGAAGCACACACTGCATAATTTGTTTTATGGCAATAAAAATGGCAGCTGTGAATATATCACATTATATTGGAAATGCCAGACACTCGAGATTGTCAGTCACATTCACATTGGCTATAGAGCTGTAACAGGAGCATCCTAAGACCAAAATGTGGTCATGGTCACTTGTCACTATCCCCACCCAGGAAAATTAGCACAGTGAAGCTTTTCTGCCTCTGTCCCTCAGGCTCTAGTTCAAGTGCAGTTTCTCTGACCTGCACATTCAGTCTACTTCCAACTGACCCTTGAAACCCTTTTTACAGGGTTGTTGGTTGTAACTACATGATCTTTTATTTTTACCAAGTGAGTTCTGTTAACTTTCATTGCTGGGAATGATTAATTACTTTCAAGGCCACCTACTGCTTAGTAAACTCAGCCTTTATAAGAGCCATCTAGAGAACACAAGAAGGACAAGTTAAAACATCTTACTCTGTCTTCAGGAGAACTTGAAGACTATGTATTAAAAATGTCAAGTCTTGGGCATGAGAGATGACTTAGTGATTAAGAGTACTGGCTGCTCTTCCGTAGGAACTGCATTCTATTTCCAACACTCATACGGCTGCTTACAATTATCTGTCAATCTAGTTTTAGGGAATTCAATGCTTCTTCTAATTTCTGCAGGCACTGCATATACATGTTGCACAGACTTACATGCAGGAAAAATACCTATATACATAAAATAAAATATTCAAAATGCTAGACAAAGGAAAAGCATAGTTAAGTTTAATAATTTCTGTTCTGTCAATGTTTGGTTATAATTGGGAGGAAAGTAAAAGTAATATGCCCATATATATAAAATCCACAATTGCAAACAATAGAAGTGACTGTATAAATCATTTCAAAGGTTTGATTGATCTGTAAAAAGGGATAACAAAATTGTAAACTTTAGGAAAGTCAGTTTAATGACCCTTGGACTTACTTGGAACCTCAATGGATCCTTGATGGACTCTTGGATCCATCGAGAAAGTAGATTTCTTTTAGCCAAGGGATGACTACAGTGAACCTGATTGCTGAGGCCAGAGCTGCCTGTTGGAAATGATGCACTCACAGAACAGTGGAGTGGGCAAAGTGCTCAGAAGCAACCCACAGACGAAGTACTCGGGAGGACGGGACTGCTGAATGGGCTTGCTTCTAGGGAGCTCCAAGCTCAATTAATTTGAAAAGGAAGCCCTTAGTGCAACTTATGGGTCACCATAGACTTGTGGACAAAAGAAATTCACAGAGAAACCATGGAGATGATCCATGACAAAAAAAGACAGTATGTTGTTATTTTATACTTCACAGTATTTAGTGTTCTGATCATCGTTGGAGAAAGTGAAAGAAAAACACTTAACTTATGTACAAAACACAGGAGAAATCAGTTGTATCCCAAACCTGGTGAGGATTAGCAAACAATACAAAGTTGAAAAAATGTGATTTATCCCACTATCAAAGTGATAGTTCAAAAGCTTTGTCCTCTGCTAGGCTGCTACTGTTTTAAAGGAACTGGCTTTACCCACTGCTGTTTTAAATCCCTTCCTCTGAGAATGGTAATTGGCCATGTTTTCATACCCAGATTTCCAAGGAGAATTCAGGGGAGAGTAAATGCTCTTTTACCACCATAGAGTTCTGGAAGAAAGTCACTTAAACTACTCAGCAGTCACTGAAGCTTCTAGAATTTGGAATCTGGTCAAAAGTTTGCTTGTTTGCATCCTTTCTTCCTTCCTCCCTCCCTCCCTTCTTTCCTCCCTCCCTTCTTTCCTCCCTCCCTCCTTCCTTCCCTCCTCACTCCCTCCCTTCCTTCTTTCTTCCCTCCCTGTTTACCTCCCTCCTTCCTTCCTTTCTTTGTCTTCCCTCCCTCCCTCCCTCTCTCCCTCCCTCCCTCCCTCTGTACCTCCCTCCCTCCCTCCCTCTCTCCTTCCTCCTCTCTCCCTCCTTTTTTCTTTTTACCTTTCTTCTGTCTTTTCTTATTCATCCCCATGTGTGGATTCCTCCACACATCCTTATTTTTTGTCCCTTTACTCCTTTCACTCACTTCCTTTATAAAAACCTTTCTAAGCTTCTTAAAGCAGATTGTTTTTCCGTGCTTCCATGAAACTTCTAAATTACAACCTAAGGTCTGTAGATTTAAGAAATATATTAACAGAGAAGGGTATTTTTTCCCTTTTTGAATAGCACTGTAAGGGGAAAAGGAGAAAGAAATTAATCTCTTTATATTTGTGCCCCTCCCCATCTATCAAATGAAAAAGACACCCATGACTCTCTCTTCCTGTTGCTGGAGGACTGGTCCACTGCTGGAGGACTATGTTTCAGCACTGCGGTTCCCTGGTGGAGGACTATTTTCCCAGCTCGGATTCTTAAAATTGCACAGGCAGACCTGTGAAAATACTCATTGCTGCCAAGAACTTAGCTGTGTTCATGTAACATAAACTTCTAAGATACACAAAGGACAAATTTCTCTCTCTCCTCTACCCCACCTGTTTAAAAATATTTTATATTAATTGATTTTCTTTAGAAGGTTTTTAGTCAACTCTATTTACAGCGTAATTTGTGCCAGGAGCCTCCTGGCCTGGAGTGGTGGGGGTTGGGGGGATAGGGTAGGTGGGTGTAGAGTAGGACTCTGGTGTGGCTTTAAAGTCTGGGGGTTTCCAGATGGTCTAGCTCTGTAGCTGTACTGAAATGCTGATGGTAACTTCTAAAAAGTCCTAAACACTTTTTTTACTAGATATTTTCTTTATTTATATTTCAAATGTTATCCCCTTTCCTCATTTCCCCTCTGAAAAAAACCCCCTATCCATCCACCTCCCCCTGCTCACCAACTGGCCAACTCCCACTTCCCTCACCCACTCCTACTCTCTGTTCTGGCATTCTCCTACCCTGTGGGGAGTGAGCCTTCACAGGACCAAGGACCTCTCTTCTCATTGATGTCTGACAAGGCCATCCTCTGCTACATGTGCAGCTGAAGCCATGATTCCCTCCATGTGTACTCTTTGGTTGGTGGTTTAGTCCCTGGGAGCTCTGGGGGTATTGGTTGGTTCACAATGGTGTTCCTCCTATGGGACTGCAAACCCCTTCAGCTTCTTGGGTCCTTTCTCTAGCTCCTCTTTTGGGGACCCTGTGCTCAGTCCATTGGGTGACTGTGAGCATCCACTTCTGTATATTTTAGGCACTAAATTCTAAGGCAAATGGATGGAACTAGAAAATATCATTCTGAGAGAGGTAACTCAGCCACAACAGAACACACATGATAACACTCACTGATAAGTGAATATTAGCCCAGAAGCTCAGAATACCCAAGATACAATTCTCAGACCACATGAACCTCAAGAAGAAGAAAGACCAAAGTGTGGATAGTTTGGTTCTTCTTAGAAGAAGGATCAAAATAACCATGGGGTGAGATACAGAGACAAAATGTGGAGCAGAGACTGAAGGAAAGGCCATCCAGAGACTGACCCACGTGGGGATCCATCCTATATACAGTCACCAAACTGGGACACGTTAGTGGATGCTAATAAATGCTTGCTGACAGGAGCCTGATATAGCTGTCTCCTAAAAACTTTCTTGCTCCTTCTGTGGGTAAAAAGTTGCTGGTTTATGGGATTGACTCCTGTAGCCTAATAGCTGGAGATTGAGTAATGTGGCCTTTGTTCTATCTCAGAACAAAGCAGGAATTGTACAGTCCTAACATTCAGCCTACTAGTTGGAAGTCTTAGGGAAAAAAGGGACACCTTGAAAAGTGATTATAGCGTTCATTACTAAGTTGTAAAAAGTTTCCCACTAAAGCTAAGACAAAAGGGGAAAAAGCACAAAGATCCTAATGTGGGAAAGGGAAAAATTCTTCCATGTGGGAAAAGAGAAAAAAAATTCCTCCAAGAGGGGAAAGGGAAAAAAAATTCTCTGGGAGGGGAAAGGCAAACGATTCTCTCCTCATCTCTTTGTCCTCAGTACTTATACATCTTTCAGAATACATGATCACACATTAAAGAGTTCATCATAAGTTCCCACACAAAAAAAAATCAAATCATAACTTGAAATAGAAGTTTACAGTAGAGGATACTTACCTGCATATCCATTAGGTGTAATTATCTGGCTAAACATCCATCACCTGTCTCAGCTCCACAGGTTCATAGAAAGTTGAAAAGCCATAACTACGTTATTACTGAAGTTTTGTATAGATAAACCCAGTCAATATTTTATCTTTTGTCCTAGCACCTATGATACATTGTTAATTTCCTTTTTATGACCTTTGGTTAATTGTTTCACAACTTCTTGGAATGTGCTCTGACTAGTAGAAAGTCTATTTAAGAGCAATTAACTGGTGACACATTGGAGACTGGCAAGCTTTCTAATTTTAGTATATGTGCTGCCGAAGCGAGCACATTGGCAAGCTTTCTTATTGAGGTTTTGACTATCAGGAAAGGACTATAGCAGTCCCAATATAAAAGAGCTTAATAATCACTGATATAATTTTAGGAATTCTTAAAGGATTATCATTAAGATTTAAGAAGGCCATCTATTTGTCTATATAGCATGACTATAAGACAGTACGTCTTCATAGATCTGCAGAAATCTGCTCAAAAGAGGTGGGCTAATAAATAGTAATTGCTATATGTGTTTATAAATAACAGAAAAAGCATATTAATAGCAGGAATCTTTCCTAAAATGAATTCTCTACACCTTGTCCAATAAGAGCGAATCTGTTACAGATTATATTATAATCTGAAGCAGACCATCTCAGCAAGACCTGCTAACTACTCGCTTGTCCTATTATGGCTCCTGACAAATTCAGTCATCTGAATTTACTATGGCCTCTGAGTTCAATAAGGTGGCGGAGAAGATGACTGACTACTTCAAGAAGTAGTCTTGAAGTTACTTTTGACCTGCCTGCCTCCTCCCACCCAACAAGAGGGAGGGTAAATCTATGCATTAGAAGTCAAACCTGGACTTGAGGCTAAAGTTTCCATCAGTAAGGAAGGAAGTAGGAACTTCTTTGGTAACTCAGTTTGGCTCTGACAAAGGAGTGCTAATGGATGGCTAGATAGGATGTGGTGGGTAGTGCCTCTAGGTTCAGCTTCCATGATCTTAATCCTTTGGTACTTAGGCAACAGAAACTCCATTCCATCTTTAGAATACTGTTAATGGGTCTAATATTAACTAGAGGAGTTATTTTATGATACTCCCATTGTTCCTGAAGTACTGAAGCAACAATTTGCTGCTCTATAGTCACTGAAAAGATGCCAAATACACTTCTGACTGCAAAATATTCTAGGGAAGTCTTAAGAGATGGTATGCTTTAATGTAAAAATAAAAAATGTTAAAAAGAAGGCATGGAATTCTAAGAATAAAAACTAGCATTTGCCATTGTACTAAGTGTGTTAAATTCTCTGTTGGTAAATAAATCTGATTATTCAATGTCATTATCAGTCACAGTGGCCTCAGGAAGTAGATATCACATATTCTTGAAAACGAGGCTCAGTGGTATTCAAGTTTTTCAAGGTTATAGCAAATGGGTTAGAAAGGACATGGGAATAGTGATTATTACTTCCTATTATTTTTATATTTGATGTTATTTGTATATTTGAGTGGTTATCTTCTTTTGGGTTTGGTGAAAGAAGGTTACTATCTTGTTTTTTCCAGGGTGTAGTTTCCCTCCTTGTATTGGTGTTTTCTACCTATTATCCTTTGTAGGGCTGGGTTTGTGGAAAGATATTGTGTGGATTTGGTTTTATCATGGAATATCTTGGTTTCTCCATCTATGGTGATTGAGAGTTTTGCTGGGTATAGAGTAGTCTTGAGTGGCATTTGTGTTCTCTTAGAGTCTGTATGAGATTTGCCCAGGATCTTCTAGCTTTCATGGTCTTTGGTGAGAAGTCTGGTGTAATTCTGATAGGTCTTCCTTTATATGTTACCTGGCCTTTTTCTCTCCCTGCTTTTAATATTCTTTCTTTGTTTAGTACATTTGGGGTTTTGTTTATTATGTGACTTGAGGTATTTCTGTTGTGGTCCAGTCTGTTTGGAGTTCTGTAGGCTTCTTGTATATTCATGGACATCTCTCTCTTTAGGTTAGGGAAGTTTTCTTCCATAATTTTGTTGAAGATATTTGCTGGCCCTTTAAGTTGTAAATATTCACTCTCATCTATACCTATAATCCTTAGGTTTGGTCTTCTCATTAGAAAACCTAACACCAATACTCTTCAAACTATTCCACAAAATAGAAATAGAAGGAACACTACCCAACTTGTTCTATGAAGCCACAATTATGCTGATACCAAAACCACACAAAGATCCAACAAAGAAAGAAAACTTCAGGCTAATTTCCTTTATGAATATCAGTGTAAAAATACTCAATAAAATTCTTGCCCACCGAATCCAAGAACACATCAAAACGATCATCTACCATGATCAAGTAGGCTTCATCCCAGGGATGCAGGGATGGTTCAATATAAGGAAATCCATCAATGCAATCCACTACATAAACAAACTCAAAGAAAAAAAAACCACATGGTCATTTCATTGGATGCTGAAAAAGCATTTGACAAAATTCAGCATCCTTTTATGCTAAAAGTCTTGGAAAGAACAGGAATTCAAGGCCCATATCTAAACACAGTAAAAGCAATATACAGCAAACCGGTAGCCAACATCAAACTAAATGGAGAGAAACTTGAAGCATTCTCACTAAAATCAGGGACTAGACAAGGCTGCCCCCTCTCTCCATAGCTTTTCAATATAGTACTTGAAGCTCTAGCTAGAGAAATTAGACAACATAAGGAGGTCAAAGGGACACAAATTGGAAAGGAAGAAGTCAAACTATCACTATTTGCAGATGATATGATAGTATACTAAAGCGACCCAAAAAACTCTACCAGAGAACTCCTACAGATGATAAACAACTTCAGCAACGTGGATGGTTATAAAATCAACTCAAGCAAATCAGTAGTCTTCCTATACTCAAAGGATAAGCAGGCTGAGAAAGAAATTAGGGAAATGACACCCTTCACAATAGCCACAAACAATATAAAGTATCTTGGTGTGATTCTAACCAAACAAGTGAAAGATCTGTATGACAAGAATCTCAGGTCTCTGAAGAAGGAAATCGAAGAAGACCTCAGAAAATGGAAAAATCTGCCATGCTCGTGGATTGGCAGGATTAATATATTTAAAATGGCCATCTTGCCAAAATCGATCTACAGATTCAACACAATCCCCATCAAAATCCCAACTCAGTTCTTCACAGAGTTAGGAAAAGCAATTCTCAAATTCATCTGGAATAACAAAAAACCCAGGATATCTAAAACTATTCTCAACAGTAAAAGAACTTCTGGGGGAATCAGTATCCCAGACCTCAAGCAATACTACAGAGCAATAGTATTAAAAACTGCATGGCATTGGTACAGTGACAGGCAAGTGGACCAATGGAATGGGATTGAAGACCCAGAAATGAACCCACACACCTATGGTCACTTGATCTTCAACAAAGGAGCTGAAACCATCCAGTGGAAAAAAGATAGCCTTTTCAACAAATGGTGCTGGTTCAACTCATGGTCAGCATGCAGAAGAATGCGAATTGATCCATTCTTAACTCCTTGTACTAAGCTCAACTCCAAGTGGTTCAAGGACCTCCACATAAAAAACCAGATACACTGAAACTAATAGAAAAGAATCTTGGAAAGACCCTTGAGGACATGAGCACAGGGGAAAAGTTCCTGAACAGAACACCAATAGTTTACGCTCTAAGATCAAGAATTAACAAATGGGACCTCATAAAATCACAAAGTTTCTGTAAGGCAAAGGACACTGTCAAAAGGACAAAATGGTAACCAACAAATTGGGAAAAGATCTTCACCAACCCTACATCCTACAGAGGGCTAATATCCAATATATACAAAGAACTCAAGAAGTTAGACTCCAGAGAACCAAATAATCCTATTTAAAAATGGGTACACAGCTAAACATAGAATTTTCACCTGAAGAATTTCAAATGGCTGAGAAGCACCTTAAGAAATGTTCATCCAGGAAAGGGGAAATCATTTGGAATGTAAACAAAGAATATAGAAAATAAAAATATTAAAAAAAGAAATGTTCAGCATCATATGTCATTAGGGAAATGCAAATTAAAACAACCCTGAGATTTCACCTCACACCAATCAGAATGGCTAAGATTGAAAACTCAGGAGACAGCAGGTGTTGGCGAGGATACAGAGAAAGAGGAACACTCCTCCACTGCTGGGGGGATTGCAAGCTGGTACAAGCACTCTGGAAATCAGTTTGGCTGTTCCTAAGAAAACTGAGCAGGACACTTCCGGAGGACCCTGCTATACCACTCCTGGGTATATACCCAGAGGATTACTTGACATGCAATAAGGACACATCCTCCACTATGCCCATGGCAGCCTTATTTATAATAGCTAGAAGCTGGAAAGAACCCAGATGTCCCTCAGTGGAGGAATGGATACAGAAAACGTGGTATATTTACACAATGGAATACTACTCAGCAATTAAAAACAATGAATTCATGAAATTCTTAGGCAAATGGTTGGAACTAGAAAATATCATACTAAGTGAGGTAACTTATTCACAAAAGAACACACATGGAACACAGTCACTGATAAGTGGATATTAGCCTAGAAGCTAAGAATACCCAAGACACAACTCACATATCAAATCATTTCCAAGAAGGAAGAAGAGGACCCTGGTCCTGGAAAGGCTTGATGCAGCATTTTAGGGGATTACCAGGACAGAGAAGTGGGAGGGGGGTTGACTGGAGGACAGGTGGATGGAAGAGGGCTTATGGGACTTATGGGAAGGGGGGAACCAGGAAAGGGAAAAATCATTTGGAATATAAACAAAGAATATAGAAAATAAAAAAAAACAGTAAAAAAAAGATGATTTGAGAAGTCAAAAAACAAAAACAAAAACAAAAAACAAACAAACAAACAAAAAAAGAACATCGGATTCAAAGCCAGACCTAATTCCATCATCCATTTCTAAGTAGAGAGAGCTGTACTGGCCATTAATGATAGATACAGATCCTAAAATCTTAGTCAGTGTCACAGAACTCAAGAGGGAGAGGAGAAGTGCTCATCCACAGTGCAGAGGTTGCACATTTGTGTCGCCTTAAACAATGGAAACACTGATGACTGAGCTGCCCGCCGTCACTCAGCAGTCTCATGACTATGAGCCTTCAGAATTGACCCTATCTAAGCAACAAGCAAGTGAAAGCTTGAGAATAACATAGAGTCTCTAAAATTAGAAAATGTTTTAAAAATCCCCTACCTCTGCCAATGGCTTGTTGACTTTGGCTAAGCAAAGGGATCATTAGGAAGTGTTTTTCACTGTCAGAGAGATATAGGTCTCACATGTGTTGCTATAATGCACTACAGGATGTTTTGATTTTGAATAAACCATTAAAATTTTCTGAGAATGTCATAATGGTCAGACTAAATGACACAAGCAAAGCTTCCACGCACATTAGAAGTTTACTATGTTTTGCATATATCTTTGGAAACTCGATCTTCACTGAAAATGTGTTGACAAATAGGATGGGGGAGATGACTATGTCTTCAGGGTTCTGCCTTCCTGAATGGATTAATGCAGAGAGGGTGGAAATGAGTTAGTTATCTTGAGATAGGATTTAGATGAAAAGGTTGATCTTGGCTTTCTTTATACTCTTGGGATTGAACAATTTCTTTCTATTTTTCTTCCTACCATGACTTACATCATGAAGATGCCCATCAGATGTGGGTCACTTGATCTTGGACTTTCCAGCTTCTAAAACAATGAATCAAATTATTGCGTGTAATTATTAATAAAACAATCCACACTAACCCTGGCTCACCATCGCTATTCCCATATGGTGGTCTGCCCAACTTCTCGTGGTTTGCCCACTCATTGGTTCACCTGATCATATTCTCAGTCATCTTCCCCTTGAGGCTAGCTGTCACAAATCCCTGTAACCCAGTAAAATCAAAACTCTAGAGGTTTGTAATTTATTAGTCAGATTTATAACAGTAAATTCTCAACCCACAAAATGCCCGCCCAATGAACCCAGAACAATTGATATTGATACAAGCTGCCCACCTCGAATGGGTAAACTACCCTATATAATTCTATTGCCCTTCTATGATATTCATAGCTACCTGTGGCTATTTCAAGCCACAAAGATTTAATTCATCCTCTTCCCCCATCTTGTCTCCTCATCCCTTATGCTTTCTCTGTCTCTGTCCCCACTCTAAAACTCTCAGCCCACCTTCCTTTTCCACTGCCCAATCCCAGGCTCTAGCCTCATCTTTTGCCTGCCCTCACCTGTGTCTAGACAGCAATCCACATCAAATGAATTTCTTTCTTTTTTAAAATGCCCAGTCTGGGATGTTCCAGTATAGCAGTGCACATAGACTACTGACATTCTTTAACTGCTAGTTAAATAAGTTTATATATATATATATATATATATATATATATATATATATATATATATATATATATATATATATTAAATAGTTAAATAACACTTATTTTTCAAGACTCTAGAGAAGAATTCTTCCTTGCGTCTTCCAGACTCTGGTGTATGCCAGAAGCTGTAGCTTTGGACCATCACTTCAACCTCTAGCTCTTTTATCCATGTTGCAGTATGTCTCCAAGTCTTCCCCTCTTCCTACAAGGACTGTCATTTAGAATTTAGACTCTTTCCTAGTCAGTTACATTAACCTTGAGCTGTGACTGCCAACAAGGAATACTCTACGATTCCAGGTGAAGATGAATTTGGGGCTCCCATTAAATTCCAAAAATCTATTAATTCCATTTTCTGAAATCACACAGAAGACACATAGAGATTATATATATCAAACTATGTTGCATATTTATGATTTCTGTTAAGAATGGCTTTAGTAGCCATAATATATTTGTGTGTTTGGGGTTTGACTTCCCAAGAAAGAATAGGCTCAATTAGAAAAAAAACCCAAACTCTATCTTTGCCACAGTTAAGTAACTATTCATTTGGTTCCCAATGAAGGTTGAAGATATCATTCTCACAGATACATTTGATTTGAAAACTGGTATGACTTCTGATTCTGGGAGTATCTAGGCCTTAGTTAATGAATTCTTTTTTTTTTTTTTCAGATCTCATCTCAAACCTATCAAGTGTTTACGATTCTTTTTTTCAGCTCAAACAGAGGGCTACACTTTAAACATTTCTTTTTTTTTGCTTTTTTTTGTTTTTATAAATTTTATTCGATGTATTTTTTATTTACATTTCAAATGATTTCCCCTTTTCTGGTTCCCCACTCCCCGAAAGTCACATAAGCCCCCTTCCCTCCCTCTGTTCTCCCACCCATCCCTTTCCACTTCCCTGTCCTGGTTTTGTCTTATACTGCTACACTGGGTCTTTCCAGAACTAGGGGCCACTCCTCCATTCTTCTTGTACCTCATTTGAAGTATGGACTATGTTTTGCATATTCCAGTTTTCCAAGCTAATATCCACTTATTAGTGAGTGCATACCATGATTGATCTTTTGAGACTGGGTTACCTCACTTAGTATGATGTTCTCCAGCTCCATCCATTTGCCTAAGAATTTCATGAATTCATTGTTTCTAATGGCTGAATAGTCCATTGTGTATATATATATATATACCACATTTTTTGCATCCATTCTTCTGTTGAGGGATAATGGTCATTTTGCCAAAAGCAATATACAGATTCAACGCAATACCCATCAAAATCCCAACTCAATTCTTCATAGAGTTAGAAAGAGCAATTCTCAAATTCATCTGGAATAACAAAAAACCCAGGATGGCTAAAATTATTCTCAACAACAAAAGAAATTCTGTGGGAATCAGTATCCCTGACCTCAAGCAATATTACCGAGCAATAGTTTTAAAACTGCATGGTATTGGTACAGTGACAGGCAGGCGGATCAATGGAACAGGATTGAAGATCCAGAAATGAACCCATACACCTATGGCCACTTGATCCTGGACAAAGGGGCTGAGAACATCCAATGGAAAAAAGATAGCCTTTTCAACAAATGGTGCTGGTTCAACTGGAGGTCAGCATGCAGAAGAATGGGAATTGATCCATCCTTGTCTCCTCGTACTAAGTTCAACTCCAAATGGATCAAGGACCTCCATATAAAGCCAGACACTCTGAAGCTAATAGAAAAGAAACTGGGGAAGACCCTTGAGGACATCGGCACAGGGGGAAAGTTCCTGAACAGAACACCAATAGCTTATGCTCTAAGATCAAGAATTGACAAATGGGACCTCATAAAATTACAAAGTTTCTGTAAAGCAAAGGACACCATTAAAAGGACAAATCGGCAACCAACAAATTGGGAAAAGATCTTTACCAACCCTACATCAGATAGAGGGCTAATATCCAATATATACAAAGAACTCAAGAAGTTAGACCCCAGAAAACCAAATAACCCTATTTAAAATGGGGTACAGAGTTAAAGAATTCTCACCTGAAGAACTTCGGATGGCAGAGAGACATTTTAAAAAATGCTCAACTTCACTACTCATCAGGGAAATGCAAATCAAAACAACCCTGAGATTTCACCTTACACCAGTCAGAATGGCTAAGATTAAAAACTCAGGAGACAGAAGATGTTGGCGAGGATGTGGAGAAAGAGGAATACTCCTCCACTGCTGGTGGGGTTGCAAATTAGTACAACCACTCTGGAAATCAGTCTGGCAGTCCCTCAGAAAACTGGGCACATCACTTCCAGAAGATCCTGCTATACCACTCCTGGGCATATACCCAGAGGATTCCCCAGCATGTAATAAGAATACATGTTCCACTATGTTCATAGCAGCCCTATTTATAATAGCCAGAACCTGGAAAGTTAATGGATTCTTAAAGAGTTTTTCTGAGTAATGGACCTGCCTCATCTGAGTG
Source organism: Apodemus sylvaticus (assembly GCF_947179515.1). NCBI lineage: Eukaryota > Metazoa > Chordata > Mammalia > Rodentia > Muridae > Apodemus > Apodemus sylvaticus. Next base: position 71,923,354 of record NC_067473.1, on the reverse strand, counting down.
AAATGGATGCTGGCTGGTGAATACCTTGAGACATTGGGAAAGCCATAGTTTTCTAAAGACAGATGATGTGATAGATTGTGTGGTCTGTGTGAAATCTGCTCCCAGAGTGCCCCCTGTTTAAGATGCATAAATGCCAGAGAGAACTAAATGATAATTCTTTGGATGTTCATTGAACAGCAGGCTGTTTTAAATGCATTGAGAGATGGATTTTCAAGAGTAACTTAATTATCATCAATTTTCACTCAACATGAAACTCATTCATTCCAGATAACATGACTAGATTATACAATAATTTCTAGTTAATCAGTAGACATTTTCTCATCAGAGACAGCTACTTCTTAAAATATTCCCACTAAGAGTTCTTCCTTCTACTTCTTTTCCCAAGAAGAAAAATAATGAAATCATAAATAACATATCATTGAGTGAAGAATATAAAATATAATAAGTAAGCAAAAGCAAGTTTTAAAAGGTTCACTCTTGTCCTCTTTCTGCAAAACAAAAAAAATCCAACACCCACAGTTATCTTTTGTTATGTCTGCTTAGTTTGCTTTACAATGTGTGTATAGATGTGTGTTCAAAATGTTTTTTTTTGTCATTTATTTATGTATATGTCTCTGTGAGAGAATGTGCACATGAGGGCAGGTTCTTGCAGAGGCCAGAAGAGGGCACTGGAACACCTGGATCTGGGATTGCAGGTTGTCAGCTGCCTGATATGGATATTGATAATTGAATGTGAGTTTTTTTTCCCCCAAGAGCAGCAAGTCCTCTTCACTGCTGACCTGTCTTCTTCAGTTCCTACTCGTGCATTTTTGAAACAGAAACAGGTAACTGGGTTTCATATGCTGTGTTGAGACCAGCTGCATTAACTTAGAAAATATTGGGCATTTTCTACATCTAAAGCATGGAAGGATTACTTCAGAAGTACCTTAATTGAGGCTACCATTTTTCTAATGTGTTTAGTTGTAGTATCAGTGGGAGGGTGGTCACAGGGACTGCTGTACAGGTATGAGGCTCCCAGGGTGTTGAGTCCTGAGAAGACAGATGGAGAGCTAGAATGGAGGTTCACCAAGAAGACAGTCATTGACACAAGATGAGGCTTGCTGAGTACATAAATTGGTGTGGCTGCATCTTCTGTCTAAACTAGTATTACTGTCACCTTAACCAAGGCAAGGAGGAACTTATCTCCCAGAAGGATGCTCACAAATGCTTTTCAAATATACTTACAGTTTTCAATTAAAATTTTGTTGTTAAAACCATTGAGCAAAATGTAAATTCATCATAGTAAGCTGCCAGTAGGAGAATATTTAGATGTCTTTTTTTGTTCAAAGCCTTTGAGATAATGCCAAAGGAAATATATAGCCTGTATTTACCTTTATCTCTTATGCTGGCTAAAGGGAAAGGGAGATGCCCCTTATTGAACATTGCCTATTAACCCCCAGAGGTTTGGTGTGAACTGCTGTGTTTAACTTAACTCTCCAGTAAGAAGGGGAACATGATTTGCTTTAAATTGTTACTTACATAGTGCAATGTCTCAGGCATTAGCACTTACTTGATTGCATTCAGACATTACGTTGGCAAAGGAATGGACTGCACTAAATTAGCATCAAGCACAATGAATGGTAATTGCAAGACTGTCATTTCTACAAGTGCAAAATTGATGTGTTCTGCAAGCCTATTCCATTGTATGCCACAGGAAAATCACAGAAGCATGTTGTTCTGAGCAGACAAAACGCAATGTAATGGCCCTGTTAATGTGTCTTGGTATTTTTCAGCAATGGTGTTCCTTTCCACCTTTGTTCTTGTCTCGAGTTCATTCTTCAAATCCTGTCTGATCTAATTTGTATGCTCATATTCTAGTCCTGCCAGACAGTAGCCTGGATGTACAGGCAAACATTGTGGAACAATTTCTTCTGTGTGTAGCATCTTATGTGAATAATGCCAGCATAAACAGCCCTCCATGTATTCATGAAATTATGAATGAGTACTTATGTAAAGCTTCTTAGAGACACAGAAACAGCTTACAGCAAACTTTCTCCAAATGCTATACATTCATTTAGAAAGAGAAGAATGATTTACAGGCTTTTGTGGCTTAGGAGAAGTGCCAGCTGCCGTTCTTTGTACTCTTCCTGTTTACATATGGGAAATTAAGCTTTACCAGTTGAGTGAATTTCTTTCAGTCACATGTGATCACAGAGTATATCTCAGTCAGTGAAAACATGTTGTCTTAGTTAGGGTTTTATTGCTGTGAAGTGACACCATGACCACAGTAGTCCTTATAAAGAAAACATTTAATTGAGGTTGGCTTATAGGTTTTAAATGTTTAGTCCATTATTATAACGGGAAGCTTGGCATTAGGCAGGTAGATATGGTGCTACAGAAGGAGCTGAGGGTTCTACATCTGGATCCAGGGGCAGCTGGAAACTGCCACACTAGGGCTAGCTTGAGAATATGTGACCTCAAAGCCCATCTTCTCAGTGACACATTTCCTTCAACAATGCCACACTTACTTCATTAAGAACACACCTAATAGTGCCACTTCCTGTGACCAAGTATTCAAACATGAGTCTATGGAGCCATTCCTATTGAAACCTCCACACATGTATATGCATTGGGTTCTTGTATTTTTATTGTCCATGTGGAATTTACTACAAATTCAAGGGCTCATTAAAGACTAGACTAATACTGTATTAAATGATGCTCTGGGTTGACCAATCATATTTCAGTATCTTTGGAGGTTGAGGTAGGGTGATGTAGGTTGAGAACCACTCATAAAAGTGTTTTGAATAAGAATAATAAAGATAATAACAATAGCAACGATCTGAGCAGAGACAATCTCAAGCTTTAGCAGCTGGTGGGGCGGGGCACACATGTATCAGCGGGCTGTGTTTGACCATCCATACTGATGAGGGATGGTTAATACCGAGTTCCCTTTACAGTTCCTGTACTTTGTCAATCATCATTACAACGTGATGAGACTCTTTATATTGTAATGTTTCAGCCAGTGGGATCAGGGGAATTTCCCAGGTTCAGATCTCTTACCTTAATAAACAACAAAGGTAAGGTGGAAGAGGAATTCACCTTTCCCTTAGAAACAAGCACAACCATTTGCATCTGAAGAAAAACTAGATAGATGATTTAGTCTTAGAAAGAAATATAAAGATTGGACTGAAGTTGTGTCTACCATACCTTTGTTGCAGAATGTCCCATCATAGGCTGTGGTAGAGCAGTCGCAGGAGTAGCCATGGTATTTTTCGATGCATTTGCCTCCATTTTCACAGTTAGCCCCATAGCTGGTGCAGTGGCCTGAGCATCCAGATTTGAACCCAGATGTGACCTTTGCCCTTTCTTCTAAGTCCAGTGTCACTCCATTCATCCTCAAGGAGCGGATGCAGCCCAGGAAGCCCTGCTGGCCCCCAGCACCACCTGGGGATGACAGAAAGCACAGTTCAGATGGGTTCTTTGAACAGAGTTCAAAGGGCTTCTGCAGCTGCCTTTTCTCATAGCCTGGTTGGGAAATTGCAGCAGGAGAGAGTTGATAAGTACAACTAGTTTTTTTCCCTTTTGAGTTGGTCCTGTCTAAACAGAAAGAGTTGAAGTTTTTCCCTTAGGCTGTAGTGTCTAATTAAAAGAGGCTGTCTTCTGAGAAGAAAAAAACTTGCCACCAAAACAAAATGTTTGTAGATATGTAAAAATGTATAATCTGGATTCTAATGGAAAAGAGGCTTACAGAAATCTTTATTTGTTCTTTAATCTCAGAGTGTTCAGCTCTATAGCATTATCTGCTGAACTATAATGGCAGAGAGACACGAATACATTAGCATAGTTAAGTAAGTCAATTAGTCAGGAGGCATAAATGCATTTGAAATGTCATTGTATTTGGTGATTCTTGTCTCATGAAATGTTTTGCTTTGAAGTTCACATTAAGGTACTCAGGACATCTTGGCTAGAAGTATGAATTAACAACATAGAAATCAAGCATGTTACAGTTATTAATATTTGAGGTTGGATTTCATTGCTTTTCTAAATGTCACTTCAAAACATAGCTGTGAAATGCTGTTTACAGGATAATATACACACAACCAACACACACACAACACACACACACACACACACACACACACACACACACACACACACACACCAGGCTAATGAGTAATATTTGAGCAGCATCTTGGCCCTTTTTAGCTATCATTGATTTTTTCTTTAGCTCATAGACAAAATGATGGATTTTATTATGACGCCTACACATGTATCATTGTATGTTGTTCAGAGTCACTCCCCACAACCCTCCCTCATCCATCCCTATCACTTGTCCCCTTTCCTTCAACAATAAAGTTCCCTTTCTGTTCTCTGTTTTTATGTCATAGTAATGTATGTGCTGTCATCATGAACATCCAGCAGCTGTGGATACCTGCATTAAGATATGCATAGAATTGAGCCCCTCAGCATTCTAACATGGATGGGGAAGAAGCTCTTAAGGTCCTACCCTTCCCGGACCAGCTACTGGTCGTTATTTTTGTTGGAAGAGGAAGTATCATTTCTTCCAGTAGTGTATCCATTGGTAAGTTGCCAATGTCTTCAGTAAATGACTCCTAACCCATACTCATGCAAGTAATCCTAATTAAACTCAGCAGGGCAAGAGAAGACATGAAAGGATAAGAAGGACTAGTTGAGATGAAAAAAGGGAATGGATGAGGGATAAGAGAGGGTAAATATGATCATGGTACATTTATATTGTATGAAATATGAGGTAGCTTATGCTCTGAGATCAAGAATTGACAAATGGGACCTCATAAAACTACAAAGTTTCTGTAAGGCGAAGGACATTGTCAAAAGGACAAAATGGCAACCAACAAATTGGGAAAAGATCTTTACCAACACTACATCCGACAGAAGGCTTATATCCAAGATATACAAAGAACTCAAGAAGTTAGACTTCAGAGAGCCAAATAACCCCCTTAAAAATGGGGTACAGAGCTAAACAAAGAATTTTCACCTGAGGAATATCAAATGCCTGAGAAGCACCTAAAGAAATGTTCAACATCCTCAGTCATCAGGGAAATGGAAATCAAAACAACTCTGAGATTTCATTTTACACCAGTCAGAATGGCTAAGATTAAAAACTCAGGAGAAAACAGGTGCTGGTGAGGATGTGGAGAAAGAGGAACACTCCTCCACTGTTGGTGGCGTTGCAAGCTGATACAACCCACTCTGGAAATCAGTCTGGGGTTAGTGGGGTTGCAGGCTGGTACTACCACTCTGGAAATCAGTCTGGCGGTTCCTCAGAAAACTGGGAATGATACTTCTGGAGGACCCTGCTATATCACCCCTAGGTATTTACCCAGAGGATTCCCCAACATGTAATAAGGATACATGCTCCACTATGTTCATAGCAGCCCTATTTATAATAGCCAGAAGCTGGAAAGAAAGATGTCCCTCAACAGAGGAATGGATACAGAAAATGTAGTATATATACATGATGAAGTACTATTCAGCCATTAGAAACAATGAATTCATAAAATTTTTAGACAAATGGATGGAACTGGATAATATCATCCTAAGTGAGGTAACCCAGTCTCAAAAGAACACGCATGGTATGCACTCACTGATAAGTGGATATTAGCCTAGAAGCTTGGAATACCCAAGACACAATTCACATATCAAATGATGCCCAAGAAGAAGGAAGGAGTGGCCCCTGGTCCTGGAAAGGCTCAGTGTAGGGGAATACCAGAACAGGGAAGTGGGAAGGGGTGGATTGGAGAGCAGGGGGAGGGAAGAGAGCTTATGGGACTTTCGGGGAGGGGGGATCCAGGAAAGGGGAAATCATTTGAAATATAAATAAAGAATATATCGAATAAAAAATAAATTTAAAAATAAATAAAAGAGATGCATGTCACACAATGATGTTCATTTTGACTCTGGAGTTAGTTACAGAGTAGAACTGAGGTTTACAAGCATGAATATAATAAAGAGGTTTTATTACAAGAGGTTGTATTTACATACAAGGACCCATAACAACATTGTATCATAGGTAGATTTAACTGAATCTGCAATATCCTTCCATAGCTGTGATTTTCTTTAACAACTGATAAATTGGTTGCTATTATCTGTATCTTATAGCAGACTCATCTTTGGATATGAGTCCAAAATGGGTCATATGTAGAATTATGGGAAGGCATATCTGATGATGGTTTTAAAAAGAAAATAATTATTACTAAAACCAAAACCAAGTTAGGCTTTTGCTGTAATTTTGGTTTTGTGTATTTTTATTATTAATTTAATTTAATTTTTCATTCTTTGGATAATTTCAAATGTGGGTTCCATATTTGCATCATTTCCACTCCTCCCTCAAGTTAGAGTCTAATCAACTGCTATGCACCTTTTATTCCAGTAAATGTCATTCACCTGATCCTCGCCATAACCTGCAAATGAAAGCATTATCACTAGTATTCCCATTGTACAGGTAATGACGATTGAGGGCTCAAGAAGGTGAAAACTTTCTTCAAGGACTTTGAGCTCCCAAACAAAAAAGGTATGTCAGATTTGTCTTATTCCTCAGCCTATGTCTGGTTTCATGGGCTAGTGATAATCATCTAATACAGAGACAAAGCATTTGACTAGGTACCACACATTTATAGGACATATATCTAAATACTTTAAAAATGAAGCAATCTATATTCTGGGTGCAGATTTTAATACATATGACTCTATATTGCATAAAATGATACTATTACATATGGCAGGATATATTATATATGACCTGATATATTATGATATAAATACGAATATATATTACTATGACATAAAAACAGAGAACAGAAAGGGAACTTTATTATTATTGAATGAAAGGGGACAAGTGATGGGGATGGATGAGGGAGGGTTGTGGGGAGAGACTCTGAACAACGTACAATGATACATGTGTAGGTGTCATAGTAAAATCTATCATTTTGTCTATGAGCTAAAGAAAAAGTCAATGATAGCCAAAAAGGGCCAAGATGGCTGCTCAAATATTACTCATTAGCGTGGTGTGTGTGTGTGTGTGTGTGTGTGTGTGTGTGTGTGTGTCTGTCTGTCTGTCTAAAACAGTGAAACATCTCCGTCACTAGGCTGAGTGCAGGAGAGCACCCTTGACAATGCATGCCAGCTTCATCTGTAAGTCAAGGACAGAGGAAGTTTGAATTTTCTCTCTCCAATCTGAGACATCTGTTTTCACTGCCCTCAGAAATGGCATTTCTTATTCTTGGACTCTGGAGCTTGTAGTGAATTATATTGCCAATTTTCTTGTTTCTCTAACTTCCACATAGCAGGCTGCTACATTTCTTAGTTTAATAACCTCTCAAGTCAATTCCTTAATAAAACTCCCAATAAGTTAAAAAAAAAAGTGGGAGGTTGTGGAGATGGTAAAGTGATTGCTGCCTAAGAACCCAAGTTCAGATCCTTGGCATCCTTTTAAGAGCCAGGCATGGCAGCATTGTGTGTAACAACCAGTGCTGTGCTAGGGGAGACAGGTGGATGTCTAGGGATCACCAGTCAGCTGGTCTGTTCAAAATGCTGAGCTCCAGGTTCTGCAAAAGACCCTATCTTAAATGCAAGGTCAGAAGAAAGAGGAAGATAAGAAATGTCAACTTTTGGTCTCCACAAGTACATGCATCAGTGCATGTGTGCCTGCGCGCGCACACACACACACACACACACACACACACACACACACACACACACACACAAACACAAACACTATATGAACAAAACAAACATGCACATAGACACAAATGGAAAGATCAATCGGGCTTTATTGTTTAGATGAAATTATCCAGGTAGAGATGCAGTCAAATAACTTGCCTGTCATCCTGGCCAAAAGTGCGTGGCTGTACTTCATTCCTAGGGTAGGACTAGAGAACCAAAGACTCCATCTTGGGATGGATCAGAATCTGCTTGTGCCCACACATCCTCACTAGTGAAGTGGCAAATGAATCCTTTTACTGCCTTTTTGAGCCCAAGCCTTACAGTGCTTTCCTTGGGTCATATATTGATTTGAATAAGCACTCTCCAAAGTAGCATCTTGTTTTTATAAAATATTTGAATAAAGGATGAATTGAAGAGAGTCCACTGCCCTTTTGGATCAAAGCTATGCAATAGTAAATAGCAAACCAAGTTATTAAACACAACTACTTTGAAAGATTTCCCATCCCGCCATCTGCTAGTCAGCACAGCCTCACACCTCTGTGCTGGAGAGAATTAGAGCCTCTGTCTGATTTGGAAGTAATTCAACCCATTAGTCACCCTTTGTGTGTTAGAATTTCAACTTGGCTCCTACCACTTTTCCTGCTCTGGTTTTTGTTCTTGCAGTGAGGGATTTTCCAAAGGCCCTTTTATTACATAAGTGCATAGCTATTTGAATTTTTACCACCAGTCAATTAAGACAATTAAATCCTGTCAGAAACACGCTGAAAAAAAAAAAAAAAAAGAGTGTCCTAAGTGTTCCTCTCTCATATTTGCTTAGTTATTAATGGAGTAGTTATAGGTTGTTTAAGTCATCTGTCAGTCTGTCTGTCTGTCTATCTATCTATCTATCTATCTATCTATCTGTCTGTCTGTCTGTCTGTCTGTCTATCTGTCTGTCTATCCATCCATCTATTGATAAGCAGAACTAAGCCTGGTCTCCACTCAGACATAACTATTTTTAGGAGACAACCTTAAGCACTTAAAAATATTTTTAACCTTTATTTTTATTTTATGTGTATGGTGTTTTGCCAGCATCTATGCTTTTGTATCACCTGACTGCAGTGTCATGGAGGCCAGAAGATGTCACTGGATCTGGGGAACTGGAGTTACAGATAGTTCTAAACCGCCATGTGGGTGCTGCAAATTGAATTCAGCTCCTCTGGAAGAGCAGCCAGTGGTCTTAACCACTGAATACAACCTCCCTAGCCCCTTCCCCACTTTTATCTGTGAACACACAGGAGTGTTAAAAAGAAAAGACATGAAGAAACCATAAAAGGCATTGCCCCCCAAATTTGCCTTCTCTACTCATGACATATTTTCCCTAACAATGCAACTTAGACAGAACATATTGTATAATATTTCACAACACAACTTTGGAGGGAAGCTGTCACTCCTTCTGCTATTCCATTGCCACTGGAACTTTAATTTTATAGGCTATTCTAATAATATAAAGTTTGTAAACAGCTCAGCATAGTTGCCCAGTTCTTCCTCAGATTTAACAATTGTGCTCTCTGTCTCTGTCTCTGTCTCTGTCTCTGTCTCTGTCTCTCTCTCTCTCTCTCTCTCTCTCTCTCTGTGTGTATGTGTGTGTGTGTGTGTGTGTGTGTGTGTGCATGCTAGTGTGCACACACAATATATGTGCAGGGGCTGATGCATGAATAGAGACTAAAATTCTCTTCCTCAGTTGCTTTTTATTTTATTTTTGAGATAGGGTCTCTTTGCACCTGGAGTTCACCAGTTGGCTAAACTGATGGCCAGTAAGCGCTATCTCCAATGTCTCACACTGGGATTACAGGTACATGCTCCCAAGCATAGCTTTTCCCAATGGGTGCTAGGGTTCCAAACCTAAGTCCTGATGCTCATGTAGCAAGTACATTACTGCTAGTATATTTGAAAGTCTCTTAAGGACAATGAACCATTTTATATTGTATCAAAATAGAATGAAATGCATACTTGCTTCACATAATCCTGATATGTGATGCATCAGTTCAACTAAATGGGAGAAAATTTATTGTTTTAATTATTAAAATGATTTTTTGTATTGTTCTTTTCTTAATTTTAAACTGTTACTTCATTGTTTTGCTTTTGGAAGTAGATAGGAGATGGCATGTTTTTATTGATTGATAATAACAGTTTGAGTTTTGTCACATTGCTGTGAACTTTGTACTCATTTCCTCTAGTTTATACAATCTAAATTGTATATTGTACTTTATTTGCCTGTAAAAGTTTTGAATGGTTGTGAAGTAACACCGACCTACTTATTTCTATGATTTCTGCTTTTGGTATAAGATTTATAAAGACTTTTGGCAACATACTTTGATTACTTAATTATACATATTATATAAACATATGTATTATATATAAACATATGTGTTATATATATGTATTATATAAACATATGTATATATATAACATATATATGCCCTTGTAGCGCATATATATATATATATATATATATATATATATATATATATATATATATATATATATATGTAAAACACCTTTGAAAATTTATTTCTCTTAGCACTTTAATCCATACTTCCCCTCTTTGCCCTTTGCTCTCTTCCTTCTGCCCCCATCTCTTTTTCCACTTTGTAGAGTACTATGGATTAAATCCAGATGACATGCCAGGCAAACACTCTGAGCCATATCACAAGCCCTGTGGCCATAATATGTCAGTATAGGGTAATTTACATTTATTCACTCATTGAACTAAGTTTGAGAAAATTCCCTCTTAATTTATAAATCAGGTGAGTGAAGTGCCATTTCTGTCTGCACTAAGTTAAGCTCATTTCTTTCCTAGGTGGCCTCCTGATTTATTTAAATGGATCAGTGAGCTAGAAAGTACATTTCCTGATCTACTTGATATGAAGAAAAATCTTTTATCCTGAACATGGTCATTATATATTATGCAAAAGTTGTTAATGCACCAGAACCAGTAGAAGTTGAGTTTAATTTACTGCTTTGTAGAAATCTTTCTTGGTGGCAAATGTCATAAGTTTAAATTATAGGTCTTCAACTGAAAATGCTACTTAACCTTTGTTTAATTAGAAAATCAACACATTGTCATTGGGAAGAGCCCCCTGCCACGCCAGGCCTTCATGCACATTAGTCAGACCTGTGATAATTATCCAAGGTGAGATGTGGGTTTAATTTGTATATCATTTTTCATCTGAAATGCTATGCAAGTATTGCAATTAAAGATTAATTATGAAAGTGTTGCAACTACTCATAATGAGTAATACAACCGTCAAATGAAAAGAACATTTTGGGAAAATAATCAACTGTTCTATTTAAAATAATGTTGGAAATGATTGAGAGGAATTATAAAGAACACATCATCTTCAAACCTAGGGCTTAACAGTATCTAAAGGGGTAAGTCTGACCTCAGAATATTCATGATATTAAAAAATCATATTAGATGTTGTACACTTGGACCAGTCCCTTTGGAAGTGTGTATGAGTGTGTGTGTATGTGTGTGTGTTTAATGTGTGTATTTTATTACGGTGAAAAGGTCTCTGCCCTTGTAGCATGGAGAAATTTAACAGGAAACTCAATATATAAATCACGTTAGAAGGTGGCGACCACTATGGGAAAAAGAGTCAAGCAGGGTTAAATGGGATGTGGAGTTAGAGAAGGATCAATCTTAAGCAGAGCAGTTAAAATGGAGCACTGAGAAGGGTCAGAAACAGAATAGAAACCTTTCCATGGAGAGAGGCTCCATGACAGGGTTATGGGATGTTCCCCTGCAGGGTCGTGGGCAGGAGGGAAGGAGAAGGGAGAAATGGAGGCAGCACAGGATGCTCAGAGGAGTGAAACCATGGATAATTTTGTAGATTTTGTAAGTAAAGTACAAAGAAAAGCATTTCTAGAATGACTCATAAGGACATTCCTCTTTTAAAGGATTTTTATGCATATAAGTGATTTGCTTGCATGTATGAAGGTAAGCCAAGTATATGCTGTGTTCAGACTAAAGGGTGTCAGATCTCATGGAATTAAAGTACAACAGTTGTGAATCCTCTGCAAGATCCACAAGTACTCTTAAGCTGTTTTTCTAAGCCCTAGACTGTTTTTGCCCACAGGTTATACTGATGGAATTACAAATAGACACATACCACACTGATGTTGGGCACAGTTTGACATGGGTAGGTAAACAAACAACAATAAGGAAGCATGAACTGATTGTTGCTGCAGATGATTGACTGTGTAGTCTCTCCAAGTTCTCCTTAGGTCTTAGTCTTTTGACATGCAACATCAGTACAACAACATGCACCCTGAAGGGGAATGTTAATAATAGGTTATATATTCTATACTTTGGGCCGAAGCCCAACTAATGGCAGATATTATGATTGCTAATAATGTTGAATATAATCAAAATTCCATAGGATCATAGAGATGAAATCTTAGAATTGATGTAAAGACATGAATTTGAAACCAGGGAATGTGAACTGTTTTTTACATTCTTTAAGCTTTTGAAGCCTTAAACCTCAATATGAATTGGCTACTGGGGCCTTTGAAGAAGGGTCAAGGCTAGACAAGGTCATAAGAATGAGAACATAATCCAACATAATTGATGTCTTTATTAAAGAGGGGACAGTTGTACTCACACATAAGAAAGGCTCCAATTAAGAAACATCAAGAAGATGGTGGTATCAAAGCCAAGTAGAGGCCTTGGAAGGAAACACTGATACCTTGGTTTGGTCTTCTAGACACTAGATGGTTAGAAATAAACTTTTGTAGGGCCAAGTCACCCAATCTATAATATTCTATTTTAGAAGCCCTAGCAGAAAGAAAACTAGCAAAGGGTTAATATTGAGCTCCCGATCCAGCTTGCCTGTGGGAATGACCTTGAAGGTGATCTTCAAACATCACTCGTTTTGTAGAAAGCCCAGGTTTAGGATGGGTATTATCTCTTTTTTAGGGGACGACATCTGAATTACAGAACCTGTGAGCTTGTAGGGAGCCTTTAACCTGTCCTGGAATGATATCAAGGAAATAGCTATTATTGATATGTCTGGATGGCCTACTCTGATCTTGCCCCTTGTGTGTGACAGCAATAACTGTTCCAAGTGTTGACAGTTAAGGGGCAAAGGCAGCTATGTACTTGGATAAGCTTCTCAGAGCTGCAGCTGCTGCAGCTGCTATGTCTCCTGTTTTTTATGTCTTATGTATTGATCAACTTGAGTCTCCCCCCACCACTACCATACCCCCCAAATTATGGTGTCAATGCAGGCATGAGAAATAAAATCCCAGTTTTCTGATTATTTCATAACCTCAGGATGGCTATAGTCATCAGTGGTGGAGGGAGTTAGGGGAAATTATCTCCATTTTTCAGTACAGAGCTGTATGATTGACAAGTGTTGATTAATGATGCCTCTGTCAGCTAGCTACTGAAAGCAATATGTGGAGAAAGCTTTTACATACCTAGAAACTAAGTTGTAGAGAGTTGTTTTTTCATGAGTGCCCATTCAGAAATTCAGTAGAATGGATTTCAAAGGTTCAGTATCACTGCATGGGTTTTCTTAAGTCCTCAGAATAAGGGATACACAGAGTATGTGACTTCGGATTACAAAACTAGCATTTAAAGTGCTGAAGGTATATGAATTGTCTAGTAGCAAAAAAGCAATCAGATTTGTCTAAGTTGTTGTGTGATGACAATGGGGCTCAGAGGTTCTAGGCACAAACATGAGAAAATATTGGCCATTTCAATCTATTTTAAGCTAATAGTAGCCATGTCAGATACTATCCCAGCTTCATGCATTCCCGTTGACAGAGAAAAGCTGAATCATGATCCCTCTTGTACAAGTGGGGAAACTGAGGTCAAAAGAATTTACCTACCCTTTCTCACCTATAGCCAGATTTATGGCTAGATGACCTGCCCTCTGTCCATGTCATATCTTCTGTTTGCACTTGGGTCACACGATGCTCTTCCTTCTTCTACACCTGACATGTTTCTAGGCACTGCTTTGCTTAGGTATGCAGAATGCTGACTGACAGTGCAGTTAGTACTAGAGACCCACTCAGCAGAACTCTCTGCCCAGCCACAGGAACAGTTGAAATTGACAGTGGAAATGCAATGCTCACAATTCAGAGCTAGAAAAATAGATATTAGAATCCATTTTTAGGTCAACATAAAGGTGTTTTGGTGATGTTACTACTGGCTCTATGATTTTAATTAAAAGCTGAATACTTATTGTGGGTATGAGATTTAGCTACTGTGTGCAGCTGATCTTTCTATATTTGGAAACTATCAATTTCAGAGGTCATTGCTCTGTACAATGCGATGTACAGAGGATCTACTTTTCTGAGTCCATCATACAATTCAGGATAGGAGAGGACAGAATCTTTCTACTTGGATCTAAATTCTCACGTATTAACATGTATTTTAGTAAACTCAATGTAAACTGAAACTGTATATTACTGCATATGTTGTGTGATCAGCTAGTGTGTTCTCATGTTTGACACAAAACAAACATCTTATTTTTTATGATCTTAATCTTTCTCATATCCTTTCTGCTGTCTGTTTCTCTTCATCTTTATTACCAATCTTTAAAGGCACTTGTTTAAAAATTATCACACACAGTCTCTTTCAATGCAGAGTGAAGAATCCCTAGTGTTGTTCAAGGTGACCACCATGATTTGCTTTGTGCTTTTTATTACCTCAAGAGAACAAACTTCACACACATCTTTGTGAGGATGAGTCCTGGGTCAAGGTTGCATTGAGGGAACTGAGAGGAACCATCCCAATTTTGATAACTAGTCTTCCTAGATACGTGGGTTCTTCATGGCTAAGAGAGTAGATGGAAAAGGATTTAAGAAATCCTTTTCCATAACAGAAAGAGCTGAGAGAACAGATTATTGTAAGATGTGGATTTCAAAGATAGTAAAGTCATAAAATGTTAAATTGTAAGAGATGTTAAGGAAAAATGAAACACAAGTAAAAAGCAATTAGATTTGGTCGGTTTTGAGACTGGTTCTTCAATGCCCTAATGAGATGTTTCATTATGAGATGAAGAAGTGGGTAGTGAGAAGATGGATTTAGCGTGTGTAAACATACCACTGATTTAAGAATAGATTGTAGCAGAAGATGATTTTCCCTTGCCTGTGTGTAAAGGAGGATTTGAATTTGGGGGATGGAGAGACACTTGGTGTGGAGACAGGAAAGGCTGGTGGAGGAGTAGAACACCAGGAGCCCCATGTCCTGAGGCAGAGGTTTTCTTTGTTCCCTCATTTTCTGGGAGGAATATGCTTTGAATCCAGAAATATGATTTTTCCTCTGAAGTGGACAGTAGTAGAAACATTTGTAAACCCTAAGGGCATTGACCCAAGCTCACAAAAATGTGGCAAAATCTTCAAGAACAGTAAGTACCACAAGGGAAGAGTTACATTCAACTTCCTATGTATTCTCAGAGGCACAACCAACAAGAGAGCAGAGATATAGATATTAAAATAATGGGCATTTGAACTATGGGTATTAGACACATGTTCATGGCATGATATACATAACAGAGTAGCAGCAATGTGAACAAAACATGAAGATGGTTTTGTCAAAACACCATCTGTGGCCTTACAGAATGCCTTATCCAATGTCATGTATTCCACACAACATTGCTTCTGACCAGGGAATTCAGTTCACAGCCAGAAAAATGCAACAGTGGGCCCACAATCATGGAATACATTGGTCTTACCATGTTCCTCACCATACTGAAGCAGCTAGTCTGATAGAGAGATGGAATGGCCTTTTGAAGACACAGTTATAGCATCATCTAGGTGGCAGCAGCCTGGAGGGCTGGGGCAAGTCTTTCAGAAGGTGGCATATGATTTGAGTCAGCTGCCAATATATGATAGATTTTCCCATAGACATGATTCATGGGCCCAGAAATAAAGGGGTAGAAAACCGAATAGTTTCACTCATTATCACCCCTAGTTACCCACTAGAAAAGTTTTTTTTTCTGAGCCAGAGCTTCTCTGTGTAGCCCTGGCTGTCCTGGAACTCACTCTGTAGTCCAGGCTGGCCTCAAACTCAGAAATCCGCCTGCCTCTGCTTCTGCTTCTCGAGTGCTGGGATTAAAGGTGTGCGCCACCACCGCCTGGCTAGAAAAGTTTTTGCTTCCTGTTTCTGGGACCTTAAGTTCTACTGGCATAGAAGTTTTGGTCCAGAGAGGGAAACACTTCTGTCAGGAGCCACAGCAAACATTCCATTTAACTGAAAGATCAGTTGTCTACTCGGGCCACTTCAAATTTTTTTCTAATTAAACCAACGGGCTAAGAAAGGAATAACAATGTTAGGAGGAATCATTGATATAGATTATCATTGTATTGATTCTCTACAATGGAGTTAAGAAAGAAAATGTCTGGAGTGCAGGAGATACTTTAAGGCACCTGTCTTTTGGTATTACTATGTCTGTGGTCAAAGTCAGTAGGAAACTACAACCTAATTCACTCAGGATGACAAAGGGTAAGACCCTTCAGGAATCTCCAGGAAAAGAGCCAAGACCTGCTGAGGTTCTTGCCAAGGGTAGAAGAAAGATAGAATAGGTAGTAGAGGAATTTAGTTATAATTTTCAGCTAAGGCCATGTGACAAGTTAGATAAATGAGGATTATAGTTGATGTGAGTGTTTCTGTTGTATTTTGTTGAGACTGCATTTGTACAGATACTTGAGTAATCTGTCCTCAATATATTTATCATATGATGTAACATCAAGAGAATGTCAATAGATATTATACTTAAGTTTGAGATACTAAAAGAATTTCCCTCATGGGCCATTACCACCTATTCTAAATTTACAATGCATTTGTAGTTGTATAAGGGATAGCCATATCATATTATATGATATATATATATATATATGTATGTATGTATGTATTTATTACATATAATATGTATATATTATATATAATATGACCTTGTTGAATATATAATGCATTTGTGATTTTATATGGGGTACTAGTAATAACTAAATAAAGTAAATGAACCTTCTGCACATGGTGACTATTAATGGAGTAGGGTCACTGCTGGATGTAGCCTCCAAGGCTGAGGAAGTTCTAGAGAGAAGAGTACAGCTAGGCAGAGTTGGATCAAAGATGGTCTTGACCAAGACAGGAGTAAGAGGGCTGCTGTGAAAAAAAATCAGACATTCCACAGAGGAAAACCTGCAGTTTATTTGCATTGTTGCTTTGCAGAAGGTTCATTTACTTTATTTAGTTATTACTAGTTTTCATATTTTCTTTAGCAATTTTGTTATTAGCACTAGTTTCTAGTCAAGACCTCATTTTTCATTCCCTACCTATGAGCAAGCCTGAAACCTATTTTCATAACTGGGGCAAAATATTTGCATCAGGGCCTCAGCCAATAGCTCAGCTAATGCCAAACAGGCAGACGTCAATTTGATACCAGAAAGATTGAAAACTGCAAGGTCTAAGCTGATAGGAAATGGCATCTTTCATAGTATTCTGACTTTCTCTGCAATTTTATATATTTATTTATTTTGGCCTCTGACATGCTTGATTTCAGTCTGTGATACTTGGTGGAAATGGTATTTCCAAAGAAGGTAAATAAATAGCATTCTTAAGAAAAAAAAGTTAGAGAAAAATTATGTGGGAAACTATTTGGGAAATGGGATGTCTTAGCTTTAAATGTTGATATTAATTCAGAGAAATAGAAAAAAAAAGACATATAGTTTGTGTATCTACTCATTCAGCTGTCAACTCCACAAGTATTTATTCTTTGGGAAACCACTGGCCAGGAGTCAGCAGGAACTCCAGTTTCTGTATTATGTAGTCTATTTTCTAGTAGAGGAACACAAAAGCCACATGCATCACAGGCCCTAAGGAGAAGTGGATATGGCAATGATTAGCTGCCTCAGTTGATGTGCTCAGAGAACATCTCTGCAAGGAGATAACTGAGGCTTAGAAAAGGACAAATAGTGATCCTGGCCAATGTCCTGGGATGAGAGGAGATGATACAGGAGCAAGTTTTGAAAAACTAAAAAAGCATGCTAAAGAAAAGTGTCAAGACTGCAGAGACCACTCAGTCCCTACTTGCAGTCATTCAAGCAAGGCTCAGCCATGGCTTTGAGGATGGTGGAAACTAATAAAAGGCAGTAGATGCATTGGTGGTAGTTCTTGAGAATCAGTCAAAGACATATTATTGGATGGTGAGTGATTAAGGAAAGAGAAGAAGGAAAGGAAAGAAAGGAATCCTAGTTAACTCTGAAATTTGTGCATGGTGATGCTATCTACTGAGACAAGGGAGGCTGGTAGAGGCAGAGCCTTGGGGTAGACATCAAGATTCTTCTTCTTCTTCTTCTTCCTCCTCCTCCTCCTCCTCCTCCTCTTCCTCCTCCTCCTCTTCTTCCACTTCCCCTCCTTCTCCTTCTCTTCCTTCTTCTCCTCTTCCTCCTCCTCCTGTTGTTCTTTCTCTTCCTCTTTTAAAAAATTTATTTTATGTATATGAATATACTGTTGTTGTCTTCAGACACACCAGAAGAGGACATCAAATCCAATCCCATTACAGATGGTTATGAGACACCATGTGCATGCTGGGAATCAAACTCAGTACCTCTGGAAGAGCAGTCAGTGCTCTTTACTACTGGGCCATCTCTCCAGTCTTGCCATCAAGATTCTTTATTGCATGTTCATTCTGAGATGTCTACTAGAGGTGTATGTCAAGGTTCCAGTTGAACAGGCAGATCTGGAATTCTTGAGAAAAGCAAAGTCTGAAATTTAAGTCGATGTGCTTAAACAGTATTTTGAACCATTAGAAGTTAGATGGGATATAATTTGCAGGGCAATGTATGGACTGAGAAGACATTTCAACACGCTTCTCAAGTGAGGAAGAGAATTCAGCAGACACGAAAGTGGATGCTAATGAGCAAGAAGAAAAGTGAGAGAGTGCAGGGCAGTGGAATCCATGAGAAGCAAATATTCCAAGGAGGCAAGAGACCAGAGGCTGTGATGCATACCTGAGATCCATGCTAACTTAGGCTACCTTTGTAAGGACTTTAATGACAAGTTAGATAAGAAAGGAGGAAGGAAAGAAAGGGAAGAGAAAAGGAGAAGGAGAAGCAGGAAGGTAAGGAAGGAAGAGCATATTTCTGTATCATCGTGTTTCATGTGAGGAGTCTCATCAGGAAAAAGGAAGGGAAATGCTTTTGCATGGCGTTCTTTTGTTAATCGTCTATCTGGCTGACTGTGATCCTCTGTCTGCCTGAGCCCTTTCCTACTGAGATTTTGCAGTCCAGATAATACCTGCCAGGGCTGCTTCAACCCCTGCTTGACTTCCAGCTCTTAGACAGCCCAAGTTCTTACTACCGACTCCACAACCAGCTAAGAGCAGTGCTTTGCTACATTTGGGGGTACACAAAGCAGGGTCAGGGTGGATTCTTCCAGGAAGCATGGGTAGCTTTTGTTTGTAGTGTCTAAAGCTAAAGTGAACACCTGCCTTTGCCACATATTACCAAATATCAGTGAGCCACTCTATTATCTCACATGAAGAATTCTCTAATAGACTAACTGACTAGATGACTTCAATGTCTTTCAGCTTGCCTGAATTAGAGGCAGGCTTTTTCTACACTCTAGACCACTGACCTCTGATTTAAGCATGTTTACTTTAAAAATCTCAGAGTAATTGTTTATTTTTCTCTTATCCTTTTGCCATGTGAATCTTTAAAAAAAAAAAAAACCTTTGGAGGGAGTTTTGCAACCCAAGAATATCTTCCTCTGGGAGCTATTCTTTGAAATATAAATATCAGTGAAGGTGACATCTCATCTCTTGTTCCAAGTTATAAAATTACCCAACTCATGAAGACGGAAGAATTTTCACATTTTGATGATAAACAAGAGTCAGCCTACAAGCCTCCCCATCACAACTTTTAAAAGACTGAAACATATGTTTATGAATTTTTAAACATAATGGAAAGTAAAATTAAACCCAATCAAAAATATATTTCTCTTGCTCTCCTTGGGATGGAGTTGAACCTTGACCAAGTCCAGCCTTTTATCTCCTGTTGTAATGGCCTTCTGTAGAATTCTCCTTGCCTGGGGAATCTTTACCAAGTATAATCTTTGCTTTGACAAGATGATAAGGGCTGAATTTCTGGTCAGACTATCTGCCATCAAATCTCTTCCTGTTTTCCACTTGGCATGTGACCTTAGGTAAGGTAATTAATCTTTAGCTTTAGCTTCTCTCTGTATAAGTGAAACAGGAACAGCAATGGCTTCTACTCTATAGAGTTCTGAGATAAGGTAAAGCTATGTGTGTTGATATGGCCTTGAGATTTCATCATGGACCGCCTAGCTAGCATTCATGCTATTGCTATTGGGCCATGCTTGCAGGAAATGAGGGCATAAGGATATATTTTACTATAATTACTGCAATTAAGGAAAAAATATATGATTTTTAAAGTCTGAGAGATGACTATTTTGGTCATCTACAGATTTGAGTATACTTCATGACTGTATTTCCAACTTTCGGCCTTGTGCCTGATCCTCACTTTCTGCCACCCCTGCCCTCACCGCTCTCCCTCCTCCCACCCCAGTTAACTTTGTCTTTGCTCTCTCAATCGCTTGGCATTCAGATGGTGCTAAAACTATCCATCTGTGAATTTGAAATGGAGATGCTTTAGGAGCAGCTGACCAAACAGGCCCTCTTATTGGCTTGGTGGAAACCGGGTTGTTTTATGGCCTTGCCCTCCAAGCTTAGCTCAGAGAGCTTTCTCAGGCCTCCAGTCTTCATTGACTCATAAATCATACAATGAATCTTAGTTTTTCTGTGAACTTGCATTGCCATCTAGGTGAGAGAAGGCAGTAGATTAATACTTTTAGGGGATGAGGGGCATCCCCAAGAGTTGTTCTGTAAATGGTTCTCCCCCAGTATATTCAGTTGGGCTCTTCACATATCTCAAAAGAACTTGAGGCCTATGAAGGATTTCTCAGCTCCTTAGAACCACATGTTACACAGCGATGCCGCTGTTTAGCGTCTGAGGAAGTCTGAGCTATATGACTTGAGCCTAGAAATTGGAAGTTAACCCAGCCTT
This sequence comes from Apodemus sylvaticus, assembly GCF_947179515.1. Lineage (NCBI taxonomy): Eukaryota > Metazoa > Chordata > Mammalia > Rodentia > Muridae > Apodemus > Apodemus sylvaticus. The sequence goes on along the minus strand of NC_067473.1, from coordinate 71,902,594 downwards.
TCTCTTTAAGAGCCTCTGAGCAGTCAATGTCTGTCTGAAGCTTGGGAAGCAAATTCCAGATCTCTGACTTCCTCTTTAAAGTTCTGCTCAGAGCCACCCACAGTGGCTCAGGTACCTTGCTGACTGAAGGATGACCTATATCCTAGCCTGTATCCTAAAAAGCATGCTCAGCTCCCTTCTGTGGCAAATACTTGCCAACATGGCCAACAGCTGGACTTCCATACTGGAGCCCAGCATATACCTCCTTCTTCCTCAGCTGTCACTGGGGTCCTAGCTGCTTGGAATTCAGACTCTCTGGTCCGTCTCTGTTCCAGAGAACATGGGCTGACCTAGCTTCTTTCGGGCTTAGATAATAGTGTGTGTATGTTTTCTTTAACCAGTGGGTTTGGTACAGGATTCTGGTCTGAACACTGGGCCTGGTTTAGACTCTAGCTCCCATCTGGTATAAATATATCTGCCAGAGGCCAATCTGGGATGTTATGTGCTAGTTTCTTATTTTGTGTTGTAAAATGGGTAAAAGTTTCTTGCATTATTCAGAAGAAATACCAGCAACTGCCTGTTTCTTCCTGCATCACTTTTAATTTATTTTTTCCCTCCTACTTTTCTACTAGACTAGAATCATGGCTGAAATCTTATCTCATCCAAATGACCTGCGTTAGCTCTTTGGGGATGTCAGGATCCAATTATATTTAGCTTCACAGTGAGAACATGTCTTTTTTGTTTTTTCAATTGCTTTGAAAAAGGAGATGTGAATCTGGCCTTGCTAGTATGGGGAGTGGTGGAGACCAGACCTCTGTGGCATCCACTCTGTGTGCAAAGCTAAGAACTGGCTTCTGACTCTTTCAGACTTAAGTGGTGTCATAGTTCCTTTTCCTTAGAACCCAGGGGAGCCCATGGGTGATGCTGCCCTGTTTTAGCTGTATTCAGTGGCACTGGGGTAAAATTTTCTGGTGGACTTTGTTTGCTTTGTTGGCTTACTGGGGGAAATCCCTAGGCCCTGGCTTGCTACTTTGTGGCCACTGTGGCAGGTGTAGGTGAAGTGCTTGAGGGACTTATTGTGTGAGAGTATTCTGCTAGAGCAGACACAGAAAGATAATTACATTCCAGGTCGGTCTTTTGAGAAAGAAGAGACTAAACTAGTTGGAAGAGGTTCCAGGGGAAGAGGAAAATAAAGGGGATAAAGAAAGGGGTGTGAAGGAAAGTATCTCACATTAAACTTGCATTGTCTGTATACCAAGTATCCTGCTGAGAAATTTATATTCAATAATCTCATTGTATCCCAAGTTACATTTAATAAACTCATTGAATACAGAAGTTGTATTCCCATGAAATACACAGATATTAAATGAATTATCATTGGTCTTAAAAGTTGGCAGAGGCAGGATTCAAAGCCCATGTTGGTAACCACAACAACACTGTGGGGAATGATAACCACTTAGCCACCCCTGCTAAGCACGTGTTCATAAGCATATAAAGTTGAAAGACCCTTTTGGATAAATTATATAACTCTTTTCTGGACAGATAAGAAAAGATAGAGGGTGGTGGTAGTTGTTTTAAAATAGGAAGTTTTTTATTAGAGTTGAACTGAGACCAATGCCCAACTTGCTCACTGTAGAGCTGTTAAACTTGTCTGTCTTTTGGGGACAATGCTCCTCTCTGCTGACCCTGGGCTGGGCATCTACTATAGAAAAATATTCCCTGTGTTGCCTCAACTAGCTCATGCCTGATAGATGTGCTTTGTGCCCACTTCTAAGATAACAGGAAATTAAAAACTGGAACTGGGGACTTAGCCTTTGTTATCAAGTGACAATAAATTGCTAACCCATCACATTAGTTCACTCTCTGGAAACTTCCCTTTGTAAGGTCACCAATGGTTTCATTATTGTTAGATCCAAAGATTCTAGCTTTAAAAAAATTAATGGTCATTGATATAATTTGATACTGTCTTTTACATAAAACTTCTCTGGAGATATTACCTTCTCCTCATTTTCCTTAGTTCGTTGTGTTTTTCTTTATTCTAGTAAGACACTTATTCTCCTGCCCCTTGAATTTCATTTCTGTGAAGAGTTCAAACTCTTTGCCTCCATTTTTTCTTTTCTAATGAATTATTTTTAGGCTATCTTCTTAAAATGAACTAGTATGTCTTCATAGTAAATGCTCCCATTTCTATTCATTTTACAGCCATGCCAAGTTTTCAGCATTCTTCTAGGCAACTATAGTGAGTAGGGGGAAAGGAAGAAAACTAGAGTTGGACTTTTCCATCCAGGAGAAAGGTCAGGAAGATGAGTCAGGTTGAATCTCATTATGATGTAACCTAAGCAGACCATGTCATGCATTCTGGGAATGGGTAGAATTTATGAAGAAACTCATCAGGTCACCAAGGCATGATATATTGACGAAGTAAAATGTATTCACTACTTTCAGAAGGAATCATTGGACAATTTAGTTAGTGTAAAGGAAAATGTGTGATTTGTCACCCACTACTCAAGGGAAAAAAAATGGAAGGTGTTGAGTTCCCAGTGGGTTTGGGGGCTTTTTAGCATCGGTGTGTATTCCCTATAGATTGTGATGGGTTTCTTGAACTCTATCATGCACTTGGACTATGCTCACCTCTACTTTTTCCTTTCTCTCTCATGCTTCATTCCGCTATTCCTATTCATTTTTCCAGAGAAACTTATTTGCTTTTTACTTCCATGTCAGATCTATAAAAACGACTCTTACAAAATATAGGATCTATAAACGAGAAAAAACATGATATTTATCTTTCGGTGTCTGATGTATTTTGTTTAATATGATGATCTTCATTGCATCCATTTCTAGTAACTGACACAATTTTGTTCTTTCTTATAGCTGAATAAATCTCTGCTATGTATATGCCACATTTCCCTCCATCTGTTGATATATGCTGCTGCTTCTGTAACTTTGCTATCATGAATAGTGTGACAATAAACATAGGTATATTGACTTAGAGTCCTCCATGTGTATATGGAGGAGTGACATGGTTGGTGGGTATTTTTAAACCTATCACTCCTTCCATGGCCCCTGACTCATGTGATTTATTCACAAAACAGTATCACTTTCAAAGCTCACTTTTTAAAATTATATTTGTCCTGTAGTCTTCCTAAAACATATCAAAGGACTATATAGCTAATTTTGTCTTTTAAAAATGGCTTTCTAATATTTTCCATGTACCTGAACACAGTCATGAAAGATACTGTAGACATTCTGGTCCTTCTAACCCTTAACAAGCCTTTGGAATCAAGAACGATAAATTGACTAGTAACCTGGCCACACCAATGTTTTCTTGCTGGGAGATTACTAGTGGTGAAAGAATTGATCAATGAACTCTCAGAAACCCAGAGAGGGAGTCTGAGATGGTTCATATCCACCAAGTCTTTCCGTTTCTTTTTATACAACTAAGGGAATATTGCTAGTTTTCTAAAGTATAAATAGTATTAGAAGAAAATATCAGAAATGCAACTAACCATGTGAATAATTATTACCTAGAAGTAATTTTAAGTTAATCTGGAGAGTGTTAAAAGTAGAAATTTCAATTCAGGGACCATTGTGAAAGGGTGGGTAGAAAAAGAGTCAGAGGTTGTGGATAACTTCAGTGGAACAATATTCTACAGAAACAACAGTTCCGTTGCACACGTGAACTCCCAGCAGCTGTGACTGCATACACAAAATCTGCATAAGATTAGGCCAGACAAAAATCTCAGCATGAATGAAGGAGGGGTGGTGAAGTCCTTCTCCTTTCTGAGAAGCTATTACCAATTGTCGACTGTTGTGAGGAGAGCCAGTTTTCTTAGGGATACAGCAAAGAGGGGCTGCCTAGCTCTAGAAGATGGCCCTACAGCCTTCCAGATACCGGCAGCACTAAGTGGATTCACTGGGTTTAAAAGAGAACATGCGTTTGGAAAAGGAGAGGGGTTGAAGGATATGAAAGAAACTAGAGAGGAGGAAATGGAAGTGTATTTGATCAAAATACATTAATATTCATGTATGAAATTCTCATTTTTTTTCCTAAAGCAAAGCATTGGTAAATCCAGTGTGGCTGGATCCAGTTTTTTTATAGCTTTTTTTCCCTGTGTCAATCATCAACTCCTTTTCCATGATGAGAGATACTATACTAGGTGAAATCGGCATTCTTTCCTGTCTAGATCACTGTGCAAAGAAAAATATGAATTCCTATTTATCTTTTAAGGCAAATTTGAACTTGGCTTATTTTTTTCTCTCCTTACTTTCCTCCTTCCTTTTCTCAATCATTTCAAGTACATTTAAGCTAATAAAACCATTCAGCTTTCTCTCTCTCTCTCTCTCTCTCTCTCTCTCTCTCTCTCTCTCTCTCTCTCTCTCCCCTTTCTTCCTTCCTGCCTGCCTTCCTTCCTTCCTTCTTTCCTTCCTTCCTTTTCTTTTCTTCCTTTTTTCCCTTCTCTTCCATTCATAAGTTCTATAAATGATAAATGATTTTATACAATTTTGGAATCATAAGCGTAAAGTTTCTGAAACCAGAGAAGCTCTGAGAGATGTCTTGCCTACATTCTGATTTTATAGTTGAGGACTCTGTGGTACAGAGAATGGGGCATGGAGCTAGATCTGGGCATCTCAAGTTTCTTCCTTATTTCTTTATGTCTGTCTTGGAGAAAAAATGGGGCCTAGACAGTTTATTGCCAGAAGGGCCTCTATTTCTCCATAGGCTCTTTGTTTTGTCCATGTGAAGTTCCCTAAGAACTTCAACCAACAGAGAGGTAAGGTCGTGATTTTATTTTGATTCACTCACCAACAAACAGCTGGCTGTAGAGTTCCAGGCGGGTGTGACCTTCAGTTGGGGCTTTTCGGATTTGCTGGGGTAGGCGATCCACCTGGAGACTGGCCTGTTTGACATTCCTCTCTGCAGTGACTCGATGCCACTGGTCATCATTGAGAGGAGAAGGTGACCTCACCACGACCTCCACTGGCCCATTTCCAACATCAAACGAAAAGGAAACTTCTGTGGCAGCTGGAGGAGCACAAAACATGAAAGATACATGAGTATTTCTCCAAGTTACCAAATAACAGTGGATTGTTGAGGGAAGTTACACAGGTCAATGGCAAAGCCAATGGGGGGAAATAAACATGAATTCATTATTGTCAGTAACCAAGAAGAAGAAGAAAAGCACATTTCTCTTGGAGGGTGGTATGTGTGCATGCATTCATTTAATTTCTTCATTTAATTCTTAGAAAACTTCTAAGAAGTTATAACCATCAACTCCACATAATAAAGCTGAAGCCCAGGAAAGTTAGCAATAAGCCAACTTATTACCAAATTATTACCAAATGTGCAAGATACTTGTATCTTTGAGGTAACTTAATTAAATTTAAGTCCTGCTTAACAGGGGATAAATCATACCTGGTAGTAAAAACTTAACAAAGTACCCAGGGGTAGGGAAGTCATAGATATTACAGGAGAACCTACTACTGTTACTTTACTAGACCAGCATAAACCTTAACTCCATTCAAAACACTCATTCTTATACCTACAGATAAGTATAGTTCTCAACTCTCATCAAAGAAGATTCTATTTGCAGCAGATGAAGACATAACAGAAAACCAAGATGTATAGTACCAGTTGATACATCTAAAACATACTCCTACACCTAAGGCTCAGAGAACATTGAAGAAAAGGGAGCAGACAGACTTTAAGGGTCAGAGGACCTGAAGGTCTGCTGTAAAATTGTGCCTCCTAGAAATGGCAGGGAAGTTAGGATAACGATATGGCTGCTTAACAATGTAAAATTACCTCAAAGCAGTAGCCTTCTCACACTCAAAGGATAAACAGGCTGAGAAAGAAATTAGGGAAATGACACCCTTCACAATAGTCACAAATAATATTATATGCCTTGGTGTGACTCTAACCAAGCAAGTGAAAGATCTGTATGACAAGAATTTCAAGTCTCTGAAGAAAGAAATCGAAGATGATCTCAGAAGATGGAAAGATCTCCCATGCTCATGGATTGGCAGCATTATTATAATAAAAATGGACATCATGCTGAAAGCAATCTACAGATTCAGTGCAATCCCCCAAAAATTCCAACTCAATTCTTCATAGAGTTAGAAAGAGCAATTTGCAAATTCATTTGGAATAACAAAAAACCCAGGGTTTCAAAAACTATTATCAACAATAAAAGAACTTCTCGGGAAATGACTATCCCTGACCTCATGCTTTCTTACAGAGTAATAGTAATAAAAACTGTATGGTATTGGTACAGAGAGAGGCAGGAAGATCAATGGAAGTCCCAGAAATGAACTCACACACCTATGGTCACTTTATACTTGACAAAGGAGCTAAAACCATTCAGTGGAAAAAAGACATTTTCGTCAAATGGTGCCAGTTCAATTGGAGGTCAGAATATAGAAGAATGCAAATCGATCCGTTCTCATCTTCTTGTACAAAGCTCAAGTCCAAGTGGATCAAGAACCTTTACATAAAACCAGTTACACTGAACCTAATAGAAAAGTAAGTAGGGAAGAGCTGCCAACACGTTGGCACAGGGGAAAATTTCCTGAACAGAACACCAATGGCTTATGCTCTAAGATCAAGAATTGACAAATGGGACTTCATAAAATTGCAAAGCTTCTGTTAAGGCAAAGGACACCGTCAATAAAATGAAATGGAAAACAACAGATTGGAAAAAAAAATCTTTACCTATACTACATCTGATGGAAGGCTAACATCTAATATATATATAAAGAATTCAAGAAGTTAGACTCCAGAGAATAAAATAACCCTATTAAAAATGGGGTACAGAGCTAAACAAAGAATTCTCAACTGAGGAATATCAAATGGCTGAGAAGCACCTAAAGAAATGTGCAGCATCCTTAGTCATCAGGGAAATGCAAATCAAAATAAGATTTGCACAAAATAAGATTCCACTTCACACTAGTGAGAATGGCTGAGACCAAAAACTTGGGTGACAGCAGACCCAAGCTGGTGAAGATATGGAGAAAGAGGAACACTTCTCCACTGTTGGTGGGATCGCAAGCTATTACAACCACTCTGCAAATCAATCTGGTGGTTCCTCAGAAAATTGGACATAATATTATCTGAGGACCCAGCTATACTACCTGGGCATATACCCAAAAGATTCTCCAACATGTAATAAGGACACATGCTCCACTATGTTCATAACAGCCTTATTTATAATAGCCAGAAGCTAGAAAGAACCCAGATGTCCTTCAACAGAAGAATGGATACAGAAAACGTGGTACATAGTACTACTCAGCTATTAAAACAATGAATTTGTGAAATTCTTAGGCAAATGGATGGAACTAGAAAATATCATCCTGAGTGAGGTAACCCAATCACAAAAGAACACCCATGGTATGTACTCACTGATAAGTGGATATTAGCCCAAAAGCTCTGAATACCCAAGATACAATTCACAGACCACATGAAGCTCAAGAAGAAGGAAGACCAAAGTGTGGGTACTTTGGTCCTTCTTAGAAAGGGAAACAAAATACTCACAGGAGCAAATATGGAGACAAAGTGTAGAGCAGAGACTGAATAAAAGGCCATCCAGAGACTGCCCCATTTGGGGATCCATCCCATATACAGACACCAAACCCAGACACCATTCTGGATGCTAAGAAGTGCTTGCTGAAATGAGCCTGATATAGCTGTCTCCTGAGAGGCTCTGCCAGAGCCCGAACCACCTAGAGGGCCCAGGGACTAAGCCACCAACCAAAGAGTATGCATGGAGGAACCCATGGCTCCAGCCATATAGCAGAGGATGGCCTTGTCAGCCATCAATGGGAGGAGAGGTCCTTGGTCCTGTGAAGGCTCAATTGATGCCCCAGTGTAGGGGAATTCTAGAGCGGGGAGGTGAGAATGGGTGGATGGGGGAACACCCTCATAAAAGCTTGAGGAAGGGGAATGGGGTGGGGATTTGCTGCGAGGGGTGGGGGGGCAGACTGGGAAAGGGGATAACATTTGAAATGTAAATAAAGAAAAAATCCAATAAAAATTTAAAATAAAGAAAAAAGAAGAAAATTCAAAACAAAGGAACAAAAACAGTACCACCAACAGACATATCATAGGGTCCTACTTCTAGGCAAGGAGCTGTAGTCAGATAAGGCATGTCTAGAGTGGTAGAGGTAGCTTTGCTCAGGGACGAGAACCTCTAATTGGTCATTCAATACCAAGTCATCAGCCCTGATGTCATGTATATAGTAGCAACACAAACTGGATTCATCAGGTGGTATGCAAATGTGTGCATACATATAACCACCCCCCCAAAAAATACAATAATAATCATAGAAAAAGAGGCCATGGGTTTAAGAGAGATTTTTGGGGTGTGTAGGTGTGTGTGATATAAGAGGAGTTGTAGGGGGGAAGACATGGGAAAAGTATAAGGGGAGAAAAGGAAGGAGGCAATGATGTAATTATACTCTATATGGGTACTTTAGATACGCCATTGCCTAGATTAGACACTATTATTACCAAAAGCTCCCCAGAAAATGTTACTGTGGAGATAGAATTGAGAACTACTCCTTTAAGAGAGCTTCTAAAATTATTTCACTCATCTTTGTCATCCTTATTGAACATTAGGGTCTATGAGTTATTCAGAAAATGGTGATGGCCAGCATCTTTTATTTGTGACTGGATATCACAAAGACTGCATAGCTCCACCCCAACTCTGCTTCCCCCAATGGTAATCAGTCTCTATGTGATGCTGCAAACTTTGGCTAGTTCACATCTGGGAGGTTAGATCTTGCTCACAATCTCCCTCCCAGCACTCACCACAAATCATTCTTGTTTTCTAGATCTCCTCTGTCAACCCTGTTTTGTAACAAATCACCTTTAGACAATAGGAGAATAGGCTTAATGGTTGCTTTGTCAAATTTATTTATAAGTAGCTTTTTAATTTCACATTTTAAACTTTATATGAGGTCTCTCAGTGGCCACCCAATGCTTTATAAACACTTTCTGAATGTATATTTTTCTCTGGACAGGCAGGAAAGGCGACTTTCTGCTGAAGCAGCAAACATGTCTCTCATTCCCTTAGGCTTGGAGAATTCTTTTTAGCATTAAAGATGTGGCACACCAGTGATTTTTCCGGCTTTGCGTATAGAGATATCCACCCCTCTATCCATCAAAAAGTCTTCTGCCTAATCTCTAAGCCATTTAATTAAATATCTGTCATTTTTTTCCAGGGCTAATGGAAAATTCAGTTTCTTTGGGACAGTGTCACAAGCAATCAAACTTCTAATTTAAATCCACAGTAGGCCAGATTCTCTCAGGGGCTCCCCTGTTCTTTGCCTCCGTGTCGGGGTCCCTGGAAAGCTGTGGTAACTTTATTGAGCTACAGGGATATTAGTTATAGAGCTCAATTTAATCAACCTAATTGTACCAAGGAATTTTGATCCTTCATGTCATTAGAAAGAGAACGTTCATTTTAACACCTGCAGCGATAGTGATTCCACACACAGTCCAGTAAATCGTCTCCTCCAAATTAGAAGCCCCTGCCTCCAGGATCATCGTGACAGGACTTAAGTAGCATGCTAGTGACCTCGATCTCTGTTGCCATGGTAGTAGAATGGGAATGCAGGTAGTCTATCACATGACTGCAGACTCACTGATGGGGGGAGAGAAGTCAAGGTTTCCCATGGAATCTGTTCTGTTGAGGTGCATGTGAGGAGATACATTGCTAAATGTGAGTTGTCAGAACAGCAAGAAAACGAGGGCTCCTGGGCTAAGTAGGAAAGATTGTTTTGCTTTAAAGGAATCAACTGCCATCAGGGAAATAGAATTTAGTAATAAATTGAGTTTAACCCTCAGGTTCAACTTGAAGGGATAAACGCTGGTCGGATTTCCTCAGCTACTGCCCTTCTGCTATGACAAATTCTTGTCTGGCTCTTAAACCGTCACCATTTGGAGAAATCCTGGGCACCAGCAGTATCCTGTATTTTACACCTTCTGTCACAATAGGTTCCTGTCTATTCCCTTGACTCCATCTTCTTTTATTTGAACTGTTTATTTTTTGAGAATTGCATACCTGCATACAATGCATTTTGATTGTACCACCTCAACAACTTCTCATCATAAAATAAATAGTTGGAGTATGGTCAACATACCAGAGCACATCCTTAAAGAAAACCGACTCTCTCTCTCCCATAGTAACCATCAACTCTCAATATTTTTCAGCTCTGGGTAGGGACCTATATAGGGGCTTATACAGTTAGGGTTACTCCATTAACCATGCTAAGATGTTGACTGGCTTGATCTTGTGCAGGTTTTATAAGAAGACCACAGCAGTCATGGGCATTTAAGAGTGAGGGTCCTGTCAAGTCCAGGGGATACTTTCTCTCCCAGACCTCTCCAACCTCCCAATCTTACAGCCTTTCCATTTCCTCTTGTATGTGATGTGATCTAAGTCTTGAGTGGAGGGGCTGTGACACAGATGTGCCATTGATGGTTGAGCACACCATAGTCACTGCTGCTCTGTACTTAACCAATTGTGAGTCTCTGAATAACTGCCAAGCACTGCACAAAGGAGCTTCTCTGAAGAGCTCTGAGATCTGCACTCATCCATGACCCCTGTGCTCTTAGGAGCAATCCTTCGATCTAGAGGAGGGGAGATGATTTCTAGGACATGACTGTTGCTCCTCACTCTCATGAGGGTTCAGGAAGAGGAGCTCAAGACCTAGAGCGTTTACGAATCATGCTGTTCCAGGACCTTTCCCTTCCAGCTCTGCTGCAGGAGGTGCAAGAGAAGGGAAGGGAAGCGAAGCAGAGGGAAGGAAAGGGAAAGGAAGGAAGAAAGGTAAGGGAAGAGAAGGGTTCTTTCCTCTCAGTCATTCAATGTCAGCTGCCCTGACATTGCTAAGGGACTCCTTTGAGAAATCCCTTCTTCTAGGCAGACAGCCAGTGTGTTTTAAAAGCTTCTAACATTCAGTTTGTGGCTGATTGCCCTTGGCCTTCTGGGTGAGAGCAAGTGACATTTCAAGAAAGATAATTACAGAGAGAGTCAGTGAGCGAATAAAGAGGGGCAGCATAGAAGACACCAGAGCCGGTGACACTGTTCAGTAACGTGTGTCTTCACTTGGAGGCCGAAGTGCTGCCCTGACTGTCTTTGACTGTAGGGAGGGGGTTTCTTATGTAATGAAGATTCTTCTAGAAACAAGCATTTAAGAGTTGGGTTACTTATAGCATGTCTCACTGGAAAGAACACAGTAGCAAACATGAATGACTACCTTTCCAGGAGAGTTGAAGATTGCTTTTGTTTTTGTTATTCTTTTCTTGAGGCTAAATAAGTTCCTTGGTCACTGTTTCATGGAGCCTGGGCCAGAGACAAAGCACTTACAGTGATAACACAGCAAGCAGCAGGAGCTTCAGGTTGGCAGTGACTTCCACCCCAAAGTCCCATAGATCAGCCAGACAGGTGCTGCACATGAACCCAAGTCTGCACAGTGGAGGGACTCTGCGCTTAGAAAACTGTGACCATTCAAAGGCGCTGTTAGTAAACCTGCCTCGTATCTGCACTTGGAGAGGCAAGGTTTGTTGTTCTCCTGATTGAAACAAATCTAGTCTCGCCTCTGTCTTCTAAGGATGCTGGCCACCCTCATAACCTTAAAGAGGTAACCAAGCTGCCATGTCTCCTGCTCAGAAGGCGGACAGAAATGGAGGAACTGTGGAGAGCCTTCTTTTGCCAATTAGTTACTCCTGTTCATTTGTTTGTTGTATTTGGTTTTTTTTGTTGTTGTTGTTTTGTTTTGCAAGAATGAAAGTGATTTTAGTTTCAGCCTTCAGAGGAATGAGAGTGTGGGACAGTGAGAGGCAGCCTGTTTTCAGGTTGAGCTAGGTTTAAACCCCAGTGACCCAGCAGGAGATTATTCTGCAAGGAAAGGAAGGCATTTTCCACACTCTTAGATCCAGGCTCCTAACTTGAGGCCTCAGCTCTCCATAATTCTGTGGCCATCAGTGACATAGGGCAATACCCCAAGCCCCTCCCAGGGACACTACAGAGTAGCCTCAAGACAGATCTCCATTTTAAAGAGGAACCTAAAGGCCTGAAGGGTGTAGCAAATTAAGCTTTCCTTCCCAGACACTCCTCCCTGCCAAAGGTATTTAGCCTCAGATCCGCCCTGAGAAAGTGGGGTACTGTTTTACTCATCACAACTCTTCATCATGACAATAAATGCTGTAAAACTACGACTGCCTCTTCTCATGGGGATTTGCAATGGAGGCTCCCAGCCTTGTCTCCACCAAGTTGCCCGCTGAGCAAGACAAGGACACTCTCCTCTCCATGGGAATCAGCTAGAGCTCTCCTCCTGCCCTTTCCCCTTGGCCCGGGGGCTAGAGCTAGCTGGAGGGCCTATACTCTGTTTTCAGCTCTTTGTAGTCTGTGGTATCCTGGAGCCTGAGAACTTGTGGGCCTCTGTGCCGGCCAGGACTCCTGAGACCGACTCTGGTGTTTCCCCAGGACTTCAGACTGTGTCTCCCCATCCCCAGAGCGGGGTCCTGAGGCTTTTCACAGCCCAATGCCCTCCAGGCAGTTTGCGGTGCACAGCAGTCAAACTTCCTGCGTCCACCTCTATGCGCAGCCCTAGTCCTGTGACGGGCCGGACTCGGGCCACCATTTTAACTCACGTGAGAGGAGCCCCATCCCAGACTTCACAGATGGGTCCGCATCTAACTAAGGCAAGTATGGCCTCTTCTTGCTCCTTCCAGGAGCCCACTTAGGATGGGACATATCCTCTCTTCCAGCCAACGGAAACAAGATGAGAGTCTTTGGGGAGAGGTTTCTTAGCTCACAAGAGACATAGGGAAAAAGCAATCCTGATTCTTCTCTTAATGGAGGTGGAAGTTTGTGAGTACTAAGATTGTTAAAACCATTTTTACAAGCATCAGGCATACTGAGGAGAAACAGAGAGAATGACATGATTTCTCCCAGTCCTTGGTGACATTACCCAACTCTTATATTATCCTGAGAGATATATGCCCCAGGATTTTCTTCTTCTATTTTCTAAATTAGTAATTTTTTAAAGTAAAAATTTAAAGATTAAAAAATATTATGTGCATATGAGTACAGGTGCCTGCAGAGTGTTAAGATGAGAAATCCTCCTGTTGTTGGAGTTACAGGTATTTGTGAGATGATAGATTTAGTTTCTTTAGAGTCTTTGTATCCAGAACTACATGGCTACAACCAGTGATCCAGAAAACCCACATCTGTCAAATTCCAACATTCTGTAACGATCTATAAGAGATGCTAAGAAATAAATGAAACAACTAGTTTTCACCATAGTTTTAGATACTGAATCATCACATAGAAAAAAAAGAGAAGTACTGAAAGAAATGCCAGGTGGTATACTGGCAAAGGAATAGCATAAATGGCAGGAAGCACCTCTGCACATCTTAAAACACTGAGCAGAACAAAGCCCTGGGTAGCTCTTGCTGTAGCCCTCTCTCTCTCCATTGAAGTCTAATCCCAGCAGGTGGCGCTATTGTGTACTCATTCCAACTCCACAAGCAAATGACCGCAGGCTTGCCTTGCTGAGATACTTTCCACAGGGCAGCCCCTTGGGCTGAGTTCTGCCGGTATTTGAGGCAACATTTAGACAGCAGATGTGACGAATTAGTTGGGGATAGCAGAGAAAAGACTTGGAAAGGCGCACATAGCACGATGAACTGTTCAGCTACCACCGGGATCGCTGTCGTCAGTTCTAAGATGAACTCCAGAGTATCCCTGTAACTGAACTTCACTTGATTCATACAAAGAAATGGATCATTGGCGCAATAGACAATTTATCCTCATGAGAAACTCGAGAAAGACATGAGAAAGGATGAGGGTGTGTGTGAAAATCAGGTCACTGTGGGCTTCACAGAGAAGAGGCTAACTGGTCCCACCTAAGGCCAGCTGTTCGCCCGATCGATCCTTCCTGGTTAAGGGTGCCACTCCTCTATAGGAGGATGCTATGCACACAACTCTATTCTTCACAGCCTCACCACCTCAAAGTCCCCGCCCCGTCCTTATTACCCTCCAGTTTCATTTCTCCTTTTTCTTTCAAAAATGCCTTGAAAGAGCTCAGCGTATCTGCTCTCTATTTTTCGAATTCTTACGCAAGTCTTCCTCCATAAGTAGGCGAGGCCGCTCTGCCTTCAGGCACTATTGCTTGCTCTTTCTATTTTAGAGGCAGAGCTTTTCTTTACCTCTCCACCCACAAGTCACCACGTTTAAAATTCCATCTTTAAACATTCTATGTTAAATAGCAGACACCTCTGAACTCCCCTTCCCTCTTCATCTTGATTTTAAAGATGAAAATGTGCGTAACTATCTGACAGCACAGGCGTGCGCCTGTTGTTGACTTCCCTACGGCCGAGGATTTCTAACTGTGGTCATTTTTTTCTCTCCTTAGAACAATGCTTGCCATAGAGCACACACTTAACGTTTTGTGAAGGAATGAATGAATGAACACGAGTTACAGTAATGGTGCCCGAAAGAGGGAAAACGAGGCATTCTCAATACCTCTGAACACTTGGAATGATACCTAGTATTCCCCAAGCATCTTCCCTAAGAGCACAAAGTCATTCCCTCATCCTAAAACACCACAGAGTAGCTACATCTGTTCGAAACAACTGTCACTCAGTGTTTTCCCCAAACACTTGCAGAAATGGGTAAATACCCATGTCTGTATTGGTTAAACGTTTTCAGATATGTCAGCAATTCTATGTGTTAACATTGCATTAAACGCCAGGGCACTATTGGTGCCCTAAGGAGACAATTTTCCTCCTAAAAGAATGGAATCTACCTCTGGATGGAATTGTGCTGTTGTATTGTCTCCTCCCTTAAGAGTTGTTTCTCTTGGATTGGTCATTCACCTGGCCAAGGGACAGTCAGGAAGGCTGATTCACCATAAGCCATGCCAAAGACTTGTCATGAATGATGATTGTGTTAATGAGGTTTACCTTCTTCAAATTCTCACTTCTAGTTGTAGTCACTTAAAGAGCTAAAGCCAATATCCCTGCATAAGAGAGTAAAATAGACTGAACTCTGGGGCTCAGGGAAGCTCCCTAGGTTTCCAATACCATATATACCTTGTCAATTTAGGAAAAAAATATGTTCCTAATTCCTTGGGGAGAGGGTGACTTGAAGTTCAGTCTCTGGGGCTGTTCTTGGACTCTATGCTGCGTTCCTCTGCTTGTCTGAATCTCATCCTTTCCTCCTAACAGCAGCTGTGAGCACAGAGGCCTTTTATAAGTGTTGTGAGTATTCCAGAGCATCCCTCAATCGGGGTAGTTGTGTGAATCCATGCTTGCAATTGATGTGAGAAGTGTGTATCACTTTATGGAAATGATTGCCTTTGTAATTTGTCAGTTAGTTCTAACTGCATGACTCCCAAATTCTCAGCACTTCAATTCAGAAAAACACAATAGATGGACCAGGCAACATTAAAAACTAAAGATTTCAGAGAATGTGCTTCAACCTCCAGTCTCACTCTGGCTGTCTAGATAAGGACATCCAGACTGTGAGCCATTAGAATGCAGGAATAGTGAAATATTGAGATTTTGTTTTCCTAACTCCATTGCATTGATTTTTGTACCAATATTTTTTCTTTCAGTTTTGTCAGTTTGTGAATGTAGAGAGGTTTAAAGCCACCCATACATATTCGCACCAGAAAAAAAGGTGTTGAACACATCTGAAATGGAGCAAGAGCCAGAAAAATCTATTTGAAGATTTTTTTTGGAAATTCTTCAAGGAAATAGTCCAAGCTTATGAATCAATGTTATAAACTTGCTTTAAAATCTTCCATATCCTGATAACCTCTCGAGTATGAGAACTCTTTCTCTTCATGTACCTTCACCTTTAAGCTTTTTATTATAGCTAAAAACCTGACTTCACAAACAAAGGCATCTGGAGAGGAAAGGGAATGTGAATGAGATGCCATTGGACAGGCAGAGGCAGAGTGCTGCTTTTAAAATGCAAAGCCTTTCTAATTTTAGTTTCCTCTATGCATTTAGCCACCTCTGAGAATAACTTTTTGAATATTAATGGACCTATATGATTTAAAGATAAAAATCAATTGAAAATGGTACATGACTTGAAACACTACTACCACATGGCTGGTGCAGGACAGGCAGTAAGTTTCTGATATCCCCTGGATGGAGTGAGCAGAGGAACCAGCACTGGTCAGAGAGGGTCCAGATGTGGTCAGAGAAGGTCCAGATGTGGAAGAGTAGATGGGAAGCCCAGATGGTGACTCCAGAGTTACAGTGTTTGTGATAGAGGGAGATGCAGCTTCTACAGAAGAGCTGTAAACCAGATGCCTAAAGATTCCGCAGGTATAGAAGATTGTGAATTAAGAGGGTGGGCACCAGGGAAGTCTCCTCTTGACACTATTCAGCCTTTTATTCCCCAAACAGAAATAGTTCCTGGATGATACTTGTGTCAATAAAATAATGGGTAATTTGTGAAGTTTGTTTAAGGTCATGTCAGAGATAGTAGGCCAATTAAATGGCTTTGGAGAGTTAAAGTCAAAGGGATCATGGAATTTGGGGTTCACAAGAGGTAACCCAACCAGAAGCTGAAAGGGCTTGAATTGGGAGAGACATTAATAGAGGGAAGAAGAGACAAGACAGAGTTTATGAAGAGGCAATGTTTTAGTTAATTAATTGACCATAACTTTTAAGTAACTGTCCTGTGAATGGTTGTTCCAATGCAGGCATTGACAATGAGCAGAAGACAAGAACAGGAGCCCAGCATGGGAGGGCGCATTGGCTTTGGGAGGGGTGGCTGCTAATGTGAGCTGTGGATATGTCTACCAGAAGGAGGGTCGTGAACGAGGCGCCTGTTTCCTGGTTGCCATGAACTAACTGTATTTTCACCCTATAGGTCACCTTTGTTTTGTAGAGCTTTCACCCCCCTCCCAGAAAATTCTTTAAATCCCTGATAAGACTTGAGACAAGGTTTCTTTAAGAAGAATTCTAAAAGTGTTAAATGAAGACTTATATTCTGTATGCTACAGGCACACAATGTAAAGTCAGACTTATGTTTTGTTTTCCACCAAAGCACCAAATATACTAGCACCACAGAACACAGTTCTGGATGGTGGGGCAAAGTAAAACCATGGCATGAGGCCAACATGGACTCTAAATGCAAATGCTGACACATACGAGTGGGTGATAACACCAGCTGAAATGCCAGTGTAGATGGGGGAATCTCACATGACTGCCTCTTGATGAAGAGCTACAGACAATTAATGACTACAAGACAGGGAGAACCAGTCTTCCCCATGGATGAGCCTCCAGCTGGTTCTCCATTCCTAAAAATGTAAATTCCTGTCTGTCTGTCTGTCTGTCTGTCCGTCTATCTATCTATCTATCTATCTATCTACCTACCTATCTATTATCTATCTATCTATCTATCTATCTATCTATCTATCTATCTATCTATCTATCTATGTATCTATCTATGTATCTATCTATGTATCTATCTATCATCTATCTATCTATCTATCATCTATCTATCTACCTATCTATCTATCATCTATCTATCTATCTATCTATCTATGTATCTATCTATGTATCTATCTATGTATCTATCTATCATCTATCTATCTATCTATCTATCTATCTATCTATCATCTATCTATCTACCTATCTATCTATCATCTATCTATCTATCTATCTATCTATCTATCTATCATCTATCTACCTATCTATCTACCTATGTATCTATCTACGTATCTATCTACCTATCTTCTATCTATCTATCTATCTATCTATCTACCTATGTATCTATCTACCTATCTATCTATCTACCTATCTTCTATCTATCTATCTATCTATCTATCTATCTATCTATCTATCTATCTACCTACCTATCTATCTACCTATGTATCTATCTACCTATGTATCTGTCTACCTATCTTCTATCTATCTATCTATCTATCTATCTATCTATCTATCTATGTATCTACCTACCTTTCTATCTGCCTATCTACCTTTCTATCTTCATCATCTATCCATCTATGTTAGTGGACGCAATGCTAAATGAAAGTTCTTTATTATGGTATGTATAATAATATTAGTTAAAAGGAAAACAGAACAATAGAGAAGGATGCATGGAAGTAGAAGGTGGGCTTGGAGGTGAACGAAGCGAAGAAGTGTTGTAGGAGTAGAAAATGATAATAAGGATTTAAGATTATAAAATTATAATATATGTATAAAACATCACAATGAAACCTTAGTTTGTAAAAGTAATAAATGCTAATAAAATGGAAAAAGTTCCTTCTGCTTATGAACCACTACAAGAGAGACATAACAGATCTGAATTATTTTGTTAGGTTTTTTTTACTAGTTATGATTATTTTAATTTGTTTTTAATCTTAAATCAGTATTGGGTATTAGAGGAACCTAGGGGTCATATGTTAAAAATAGTAGGTCTTTGAAGCTCAGTGTTGAAGTTTCCTAGGATAAGCGTTCCCTGAAAGCTGTTTGAAGAGTGAGATCCTTGAGGTCATATATTTCCACATCTGAGAAGTGACAGAAAGCACTGCACAAATTCCCGATGGCTATATCAACCAAACACTGCTTGAACAAAGCATTCCTCTGGAAATGGAAACTGTTAAATAATGATAATGACAAATCACAAAACACCCTTTGCTTCTGACTGTGACTGCTGAACACATAGTTTTCCTTTATATATTGCATAAATAAATATTTTGTCTTCCTAAAGTCTGCACATATAAAATTCAGGAGAAGTCTTTTAGGACCAGTTGTATAATGCTCAAGCAGCCATATTTACAGGTTTTGGTTTTTTATGATTTAGTGAACTAGGGGGGCATGATTTTTTTCTAGAATAGTTACTTTGAGAGATAGGTTTCAGGTCTGTTTACACTGCTTACTTCTGACTCAGGATGACTCCACATACTTGTACCAAGTATACTAATGGAGGAAGCTTAGGGAAAAGGCCCCTCCATTAGCAGCACTGTCCTACTGGGTAGTCTTCCATTGCTCCTGCCAGTTTCAGTGTCCTGTGCCATCATTCCTCCTTCCCTGATGTTTCTTGCTGTGACATAGAACAAGAGAACCCTCTCTCCTAAACCTAAGGTGGAAAACTGATGAAGGAAGACATTCAATGTTGTCTTCTTGCCCGTGAACACATATGGGGTAGTGTGATACATACCAAGATATGTAGCATAACATTGTATAGTATGATGGTGAATTAGGAAAAATAAGGATATCAAAGTTTGTAAAATTCCCTTAAGATTTAAGGTCATGTTTTCTTCCAGAAGTTCTCAGGTTTCATGTGGACGTCTTTGATCCATTCTGAGTTTATGTGTATGCAGAATGATTGATATGAGTCTAATTTCATTTTTCTACATGTGGGAAGCCAGCTTTCCCAGTACTATTTGTTGAATATGCCATCTTTCCTCCACTGTGTACTTTTGACCTCTTTTTCAAATATCAGATGGCTGTAATTTGACATATTTGCATCTTCCATTTTTCCTTTGATCTACATGTCTGTTTTGTGCTAATATCACGTTGTCTTTTTTATTACTATAGCATTGTAATTTAGCTTTAAGTCTGGTAAAGGAATTCCTCCAGCATGTTCTTTTTACTCAGAATAGTTTTGGCTATTTGGGGGTCTTTGCACTTCCATGAGCAAACTAGGAAGAATCACACCAATTTTTAAATGTCTTTCTCCGTGTCTTCCTTTAGAGGTTTAAAATTTTCATTATAGGGGTCTTTTGCATCTTTGGTTAGGTTTATTTCTAGATTTTTTTGAGGCTATCGTGAATTCAAGTGTTTCTATGATCTCCTCAGCATGCTTGTTATTGGTATACAGAAAGACTAATGAGAAGTTGATTTTTGTGGCTTGCCAGTTCACTGGCTGAAAGTGTTGATCATTTCTAGAAGTTTTCTTTTGAAATCTCTTATGTATGAACTATCTGCAGTTAGGGATAACTTGACTTCACCTTTCTCTATTTGTATCCCTGTAATTTTCCTCTGCCTTACTGCTCGAGCTAGTGCTTCAAGCACCATATTGAAAAGCAGTAAGGAGAATGCACATCCCTGTCCCATTCCTGACTTTAACAGGGCTGCCTTAAATTCTTCTTCATTTAAGATGATGTAGCTTTCTCCGACATTGATTACCCAAAGAATGCTCCAGTGCCAGCTAGGCATGGCAAACCTTCCTTTAAGTTATTGGTTTGGAGAATACAAGAGATTCCCCAAACAATATAGGTTATTGTCAATGCATTTGTCTGCCTTCAGGAACTTGAAGGTCAGACTCTATTATTGACAATTCCACACAGTTTGGACAGAAGACTTGGAAGAATTGAGCTGGAACTGACCTGGAAGTCTCCATGAAGACTTGCTCTGATATTACCAAAAGGAACTTTGCAAGCTGGCAAGGGAAAAAAAACAATCGATAGTCCAATACTCCGGAACTGACTTTAAAGCCTGTGAACCACAACAATGAGCACCCCAACAAGATAATCTCCAGTGTTACAACAGTAGCATTTTTATCTTGGGGGTAACCTATAGCAACCTAATTAAGGACCAATCCTCAATAAAGGGGCTCATGCCTGGTACTATAAAGTTAGCAATAACTCATGGCTGGAAACGTCATAGAACCTAGAGAAAAAAATACTTCTGCCATTTTCCTAAGTCAATATAGTTTCAAAGTGTATCTAAGTACTTATCTTTAACCTCATAGATAAGGTAGTTCTCAGATTTTATTAAAGAACCTTCTTTTAGAAGCAGGTGAAAATTATTCCAGTGATCCACAGCTGGATAAAGTTCAAAAAAGTAAGTGAGAACGGGGTGCTCATCCCCAATAGATATATCTACAGTCCTTACAGCAAAGGCATGGGAAACATCTTGGGAAGGGGAGAGGAAGTATTGTAAGAGGCAGAGAACCAGGCTGACTGTTGTGAGATAATGTCTTCTAAAAACATGACAGGGAAGCCATACCCATTAAACCTCCACAATATAGTTGCCTAAACATGACCTGCATAATCACAACACACCAAATGACACAAGGATGTGGATGGGGGAAAGTTCACAAGGTTTCATTCCTATATTATTAGCAGAGAGAAGGAAGATTGGTTTTTCTCCAGAGATGAGCTCCTATATAGATTATGAAACTCCTAAACACATGTGAATATAAATAACACTAATGGACAAAGGAGTTATATGCATATGTGATATAATAATTAAAGAAGAAATTATGGATTTAAGTAAGAGATGGAGGACATAGGTACACTTCAACAGGGAAAAATGTGGGGTACAAATGATGTAAATTTAGTGCTCAGTATGGCATTTAAAAATACATTAGAAATGAGTTAAGTCCAGCAATATGGATTTGCTGGTAAAGGGAATACTTAGTAGTTGAGGTGCTGTTCATTTTCAATAATCATTTTAAACCTACACTTCTATTTCTTGATGTAATAATACATTTATTTCTGTTCAGAAAGCCAGTGAATAACAGGATATACTCCAGAAGATCTAAGACTAATATTCTACCAGCCAATAGTAAATCTCTTGAGAAAGTGTATTACAGAAACATCAGTTTTATTTTGCTGCTGTGTTTTAAATGTAAATTTTAATTCTTTCAAACTATATACTTTGACATTTGACATAGTTCTTGCCTTTAGTTAAAAATTTGTTGTAGAGGCTTAAAAATGACATAAAATGTATTTTAGCATATTCTTAAATGAAGATTGGATTATAAAAGGTATTCCTCACATATTTTCACTTTTGCAAAGAAAATGCTATAAATGTGCTATAAATGAATAGAAAATATTTAGAAATGTAATCACCAAATGGTAATTCAAATACATTAGAATACAGAATTATGGTTCTTAAAAAGTCCCCATTACTTCTTTGGATTTTTAAATCACTTGACAACATGGAAACAATATTTGTTACTTTTAAAGTTACAATCTAATAATTTTCATGTCCCTTTGCAAAGATTGGTGGCATTTTAAGCAACTTAATTTTATCATTTTAACAAGCGTTTAATCAGGGCAATTAGTTAATCAAAATGCAGAGAACAAGATTTCATTTAAATCTAGACCCTAGAGGAATTTTAAATGAATCCATTTCTCTATACTTCTTTCTAATTTTTAGAAAATTAAGAAAATTAAAAAAAAACGGTTAAATTCTACTATGAAATATGTTTAAAATCAAAAGCAATGGTTTTTCTATTAAAATTGGATAAGAATGCACTGGGGATATGCTGCAGCTCAGTTGGGAGTGTGCTTGTCTGTCAGTCATAAAACCTGGGATCTTAAGTAACCCAGGCTCCATATATCAAGCTGTACTCCAACCTGGGGGAGGAGGAGGAGGAGGCAGAAGATCCCGTTTTTGGGCTACATGAAACTCTGCCTCAAATAAAAGAGCTAAAAATAAGGGCATACTATTTTCAGAGTAAAATCCTCGCAGGTCTTTAGCCAGCGTATTCTAGTGTTAAACTAATGTATACAGGAAGCCGAACGCGGGGTGAGCATAATTCACTGTTATAATTACACTCGACAGATATGCACCACTTCTATTATTCATGGGCTCTGGTTGCACTCACCCAGAAAGACTTCATAGAATACTAAATATCCACACTCTTCATGAGAAGTCATTTGGAATTCGCATTAGTTCTCATCAGAGGAATCAAAGATGCAGAAAACCAAATTTGATCATCTTAATACTATTCACAAAGACAAGAACAATGAGTCATTTCCTAGGAGGCCCTGGGTCTAATCGGCTCCCCTTGTGAAACTTAACACAGCTGTATGGAGGGTCTTTTTTTTTTTTTTAAGAAAAGTATCTTTTAACTGTTGTTAGAGTTTCAGTTCTGTGATTTCTGGTTGCTTATGGGTGCCTTGACGAAGCTCCTCAGTTTCTGTTACTTATCCTCTCCTGGAAAAATGCCCGCGTTGTTTATACGCCTGATGTCTTTAGTGTGAGGCAAAGGCTATATCATCTGGAAGCCTGCTCGGATTTCTTCCGGTGAGGTCCAGGCTCACCGTCAGGGTGCCCTAGTACTGTAACTGCTCACTCTTTCCGTGATGTAACTCAGCTACACTGCAAAGCTGACATGCAGGCAGGAGCTGCACCACAGCCCCCAATTATTTAAGCAGAGACATGTGACAAGTTTCCAGCCATGAACCAAGAGCCAAAGAATGTGTTAAGAAAAGAGAATGTAAAAGAAGAAGAAGAAGAAGAAGAAGAAGAAGAAGAAGAAGAAGAAGAAGAAGAAGAAGAAGAAGAAGAAGAAGAAATGTAATAAAGAAAAAAAGAAAAAAAGAAAAAAAAAGAATGTATCTCATGGACACCTTTTATTTTTGTGTTTTAAAATTTTTTTTAATTATTATTATTGTTTTTATTTTTAACCTGCCAACTGAATTTGCATGTTTTTAGGCAGGGACACAGTGGGACCACATAATCTACCCTGTAGAATCTTTTCACAGACCAGTGAGTGGCAGTCATAATAGACTCCCATCATGCCAGTGAAACCTGGGTGTTTGTTACAGCAACTTACCTCCTTTCACAATAAGATTTCTTATTTCTAGCTCTTTTATGGCTTTATCAAAATTTTTCCATTTTTAAAGAGGATACCTCCCAAAATTATTATATTATCCTCACCAAACAACCAGAATTCTGATAGCATGAAATTGATATGATGATACTTTATTTCCAATATTAAGCTTTGAATGAGAAAATACAATATTTCTTTAAAATTGAGGCTATAATATTATATTTTTTATTCAATATATTTTTATTTACATTTCAAATGATTTACCCTTTTCTGGCTTCCCACTCCCTGAAAGTCCCATAAGCCCTCTTCCCTCTCCTTGTTCCCCCATCCACCCCTTCCAACGTCCCTGTTCTGGTATTCCCCTATACTGTTGCACTGAGTGTTTCCAGAACCAGGGTCCATTCCTCCATTCTTCTTGGACATCATTTGATGTGTGGATTATGTTTTGGGTATTCCGAGTTTCTAGGCTAATATCCACTTATCAGTGAGTGCATACCATGACTGATCTTTTGAGACTGGGTTACCTCACTTAGTATGATGTTCTCCAGCTCCATCCATTTGTCTAAGAATTTCATGGATTCATTGTTTCTAATGGCTGAATAGTACTCCATTGTGTATATATACCACATTTTTTGTATCCATTCCTCCATTGAGGGACATCTGGGTTCTTTCCAGCTTCTGACTATTATAAATAGGGCTGTTATGAACATAGTGGAGCATGTATCCTTATTACATGCTGGGGAATCCTCTGGGTATATGCCCAGGAATGGTATAGCAGGGTCCTCTGGAAGTGACGTGCCCAGTTTTATGAGGAACCACCAGACTGATTTCCAGAGTGGTTCTACCAATTTGCATTCCCACCAGCAGTGGAGGAGTGTTCCTCTAGGAAATGGAAGAAGACCTCAGAAAATGGAAAAATTTGCCATGCTCGTGGATTGGCAGGATTAATATAGTTAAAATGGCCATCTTGCCAAAAGCAATCTACAGATTCAACTCAATCCCCATCAAAATCCCAACTCAGTTCTTCATAGAGTTAGAAAGAGAAATTCTCAAATTTATCTGGAACAAAAAACCCAGGATAGCTAAAACTATTCTCAACAACAAAAGAAATTCTTGGGGAATCAGTATCCCTGACTTCAAGCAATACTACAGAGCAATAGTGTTAAAAACTGCATGGTATTGGCACAGTGACAGGCAGGCAGATCAATGGAATAGGATTGAAGATTCAGAAATGAACCTACACACCTATGGCCACTTGATCTTCGACAAAGGGGCTGAAAACATCCAGTGGAAAAAAGATATCCTTTTCAACAAATGGTGCTGGTTCAACTAGAGGTCAGCATGCAGAAGAATGCAAATTGATCCATCCTTATCTCCTTGTACTATGCTCAAATCCAAGTGGATCAAGGACCTCCACATAAAGCCAGACACACTGAAGCTAATAGAAAAGAAACTGGGGAAGACCCTTGAGGGCATTGGTACAGGGGGAATTCCTGAACAGAACACCAATAGCTTATGCTCTAAGATCAAGAATTGACAAATGGAAAGTCATAAAATTACAGTTTCTATAAGGCAAAGGACACCATCAAGAGGACAAATCGGCAGAAGATCGTCACTAACACTACATCTGACAGAGGGCTAATATCCAATATATACAAAGAACTCAAGAAGTTAGACCCCCAGAAAACCAAACAACCCTATTAAAAATGGGGTTCAGAGCTAAACAAAGAATTTTCACCTGAAGAATTTCAGATGACTGAGAAGCATCTTAAAAAATGTTCAACATCAATAGTCATTAGGGAAAAGCAAATCAAAACAACCCTGATATTTCATCTCACACTAGTCAGAATGGCTAAGGTCAAAAACTCAGGAGACAGCAGGTGTTGGTGAGGATGTGGAGAAGAACACTCCTCCACTGCTGGTGGGGTTGCAAGTTGGTACAACTACTCTGGAAATCAGTCTGGTGGTTCCTCAGAAAACTGAACATGTCACTTCTGGAGGACCCTGCTATACCACTCCTGGGCATATACCCAGAGGATTCCCCAGCATGTAATAAGGATACATGCTCCACTATGTTTATAGCAGCCCTATTTATAATAGCCAGAAGCTGGAAAGAACCCAGATGTCCCTTCACGGAGGAATGGATACAAAAAATGTGGTATATATACACAGTGGAGTACTATTCAGTCATTAGAAACAATGAATTCATGAAATTCTTAGACAAATGGATGGAGCTGGAGAACATCATACTAAGTGAGGTAACCCAGTCTCAAAAGATCAATCATGGTATACACTCACTGATAAGTGGATATTAGCCTAGAAACTTGGAATACCCAAGACATAATCCGCATATCAAATGATGTCCAAGAAGAATAGAGGAGTGGTCCCTGGTTCTGGAAAGGCCCAGTGCAGCAGTATAGGGCAATATCAGAACAGGGAAGTGGGAAGGGGTGTATGGGGGTACAGGGGAAGGGAAGAGGGCTTATGGGACTTGCAGGGAGTGGGGAGCCAGGAAAGGGGAAATCATTTGAAATGTAAATAAAAAATATATCAAATTAAAAAAAAAGACATGGGTGTCCTTTTCTTGAAATATTAGGAATATGTTTCAGCCGTGACCTTAGTCTAACATGAGATTGTGAAGAAAACTAAAACTGGGAGCATGGTCTATCCTCCCAGTCACTTTGGAGGCTGAGGCAAAGACAGTTGAAAGTTCAAGGCCATCCTAGGTAATTGTGTGAGACTGTGTCCTGAAAAATAGAGAGGGCCTTGGCTGTGGCTTGATTCTTGCTAGTCTGTAAGAGGTCCCTGCTTTCATCTGAGATTCCAGGTAAGACTTTTCTTTTTTTTCTCTCCTCTTGGGACTGTTATTAAAAGTTATCTTTTAATATTAGTGAGTATCTTTAAAAGAGATAAATTCTCTAATGCTGTCATTTGTAATCTTTCTGGTTAACCTCAGTGGCTAATGTTTCCATCCATGATTTTAATGACACAACGTTTTTCTCATGCCTTGTGAAAAGCTTCACATGGTTGTACTTATCCTTAGATCTCTTTGGCCTTTTGAGATATTTCTTGGTTTTGAGTTGTTTTAAGTAATCTATGCCAGTCACTCACTGTATTTAAATGAGGCTCGGCTCCCGATTTATTGTATCTTCTTCTGTTTTATTTTAGAACCAGCTTTGAATTAATTGGTCCCGAGTGTCATCCTTGGCTGCATCAGCTTCCTGGCATTACTAACACACACTGGCTGACTATAGCACTAACCCTTCTCTTGAAGGTCTTATTTTTATGAAAATATTGAGCCTGCAGAGACACTATTGACTCTTAGAATGGCAGATGGATGGTGTTTGACCTGATTCCAGTTTAAAATCCCCACTTTTCTCACTAATTCACACACTTATCCCGGAGCGATAATGACACCATGTTTCAATGGTTTTCCTATCTCTGCCTCAGAATGTGGGAATTCATGCTTGGTTTATCCCTTAGCTAGTAGCCCTTGGTCTTCTAACTGGTCAGTCATAGGCAAGGTGATGCTGGTTATTTTTTTGGTGTGTGTGTGTGTGTGTGTGTGTGTGTGTGCGCGCGCGCGCACGCGCGCACTTTAATGTGCCATCTTGTTTCAAAGGGAAAGCTTTTATGAACTACCACATGTAGTAAATAATGGAGAAGACATTAAAATCAGAGCCAGTGAGGTAGAAGAAAGCGTCTATTTTTCTATAGTGATGACAAACAACTTATACTCTATCTAGACAGACACTATAGGAAGACACTAACAGAAGTGCTTGCTATCTTCCAGAGGATGCACCAAAGTGTAAAAAATTACAGAATTTTAC
This sequence comes from Apodemus sylvaticus, assembly GCF_947179515.1. Taxonomy (NCBI): domain Eukaryota; kingdom Metazoa; phylum Chordata; class Mammalia; order Rodentia; family Muridae; genus Apodemus; species Apodemus sylvaticus. The sequence goes on along the minus strand of NC_067473.1, from coordinate 71,875,245 downwards.
TTTTTTTTTTTTGGAAAATGAAGGCTCTCTTATTTATTTCTATTTTGTCTTTCAAATAATGATACAATGAAAATGGATTTTTTTATGTTCTTAGGAAAGATTGCCTTATCAGGGAAGAAGAGAGAATTCTAGAATAGGCAATTCCACAATAAGTCTCAGGAAGGTACCAGGGAATGGCAGTAGTGGGAGGTGGCCAAAATCAGGTGGGTGAAATCATCCAGTGCAGATGGGTAAAGAGCATGTGTGCTGTGCAAAGAAGGCTAAGATGGAAGTTAAAGCTTTGGTCATCAAACGTGATGGTTTGACTATGATCTCACAAGGCGTGAGAAACCGTTATGACTTATAAGAACAGGAGCATGAGGATCAGATTTGTAGAAACTGGGCCACACTGGGGAAAGTGGATGTCAAGAGGAAGGCACAAGATAAAGGGAGACACCTCATGAGATATCTTGAGTCAAGAGTCCAGGGATATCAAGGGACACAGCCATCATGGGAGACAGAGAAAGGAGTGTAAAGTTTGGGGAGGTTAGTAAAACTTAATGATGACTTTGATTTTCAAGTCTGGGTAATGAAGAAAACACAGATGATGTTAATGAGTGATGTGCACAGGAGAAGGCTTTAGGTGGAGACTGGGGACTTTTTGCTTTGATGTGCTAAGCTCAAGTCCTTCATGAACCATTCTGTAGGGGGTTGGGCTGGGATGCTGTTAACACCGTGTATAACCAAGCATCAATGGTAGCCATTGGGATTTCTATAAATACATCATTAGTTTTGGAAAATCCCTTCTCTGGGCATTTTCAGGAGACCTGGAAGTCACTGCATGAGCAGCAAAGGCCTCACTTAATCATGAATCCATTGAAGGTTGGAGGTAGAAAATGACACACCAGAGTTCTATTTGGTTCAACAAAACAGGTAAATGTCAGGGTTGAGCTGGGTACATGTTTCCATTTGTATTCATTTCCTGGATAAAGATAAAGAATATTATTGAATACTTGGAGGTGATTCCTCTCTTGGCTTTGATCTCTGCTCATTATTTTGGATTATTCTTAAATACTACATGGATGAAAACACACGCATATGTATATATAATATATACATATATATTAATATATGTATAACTGAGGAAATTCTATTTCTTCACATTTATATATTTACCCTTCTAAAACACTTTTAATTTTGCCAAGTAAGTAACTACAGACTTACTAAGGATATTCTAAGGCATCATTCAGTAAGGTCTCAGAGAGTCTGTTTCCTGAACCTCATCTTCTAGAACAGAAATTAGGCCCTCAAAGAAGGACAAGCTCTCACTTTGAGTGTGACTAGAACGATCTACCCTTGGATACTCAAAAAGTCCAGGATCTGAGCCAGAGACAAAGAAATTGTCACCAAGAAGGTGACTGACTTTTAATGGAAGAATCATCACGGTATGAAAACAAGCAGAACAATCTCATGGTCTCATGGTGGAGAAGAGAGGGTGCTAGTTGGCAAGTGGTTGGCCATCTGAGGCTAGCAAAGAGCTGGGCTGTCTTCTGAGGTTACCACTTAAGTATTGGAAAGGAAGTCAAGACCACAGACTCTGAGGAGAGGGAATTCTGTCTGGCCAGCTTAGAATGAATCCCCAGCCTTATCTGAAAAACTGTAGACTAGCAGGCATGGGTAGACCCTAAGGTAAAAATTTCATATCTAGGCGACAATTTGTTTTGAAATTTATCTTTGTCATCCCAGCATGTCTATAACATACATGCAAAGAGCTTTCATATCATCTAATAATAGTGTAAAAGTCTAGAAAAATAGAATTCATCTATATCTACTGATTATTCATATATACATGTCCCAATATTGATGTGCAAATAGCTTTAATAAAACATACATCTCATCTTTAATTTAGGTGAAGATTTTTCTCCATAATCTAAACTAAAAAACTTAGAACAAGAATTAGAGAATTTTAAAACATCTTCAAGTGTTGTGAGTAAATATTTAAATCTTTAAATGGGTAATTCTTCTCTTATATATAACAATGACCAGTACAGAGCTCTTCTTTAGATTTTGAATCTTGAATACAAACTGAAGCCACAGCTAGACTTGTAAAGGAATAGAAATGTTCACATTCATCCTAAATTCATGCCCATAGCCTGGGTTGGCTCTAATAGCTAAAAGAAAGAATCCAGGTACAAACACCTGGCTTTTATTAAAAAACAAAACAAAACAAAACCTCATAGTATTTTAAGAATCATACCAAATAATGTCCCATCACCTTCATCCTAGTTAAGTGGAATTCCACATTCCTTGCTTTGCACGCATGAAGCTTTTTTTAACACCCAAAATTGCTCCAATTCTGAAGTAGTGGTAGATAAATTGCCATTAATTTACTGTTTCTGATTCATCACATTCTACATATTGCAGAGTAATTTCTTCTATGACTTCCTGGAGCATGTGTGCAGCAGAAGGCTGCATGCTGGAAATGAGCAGTTTTCTTTAATACCTCTTCCTGAGATTAGGAGGCCATTAGACTGCTGCCTCCACACTTTTTTGAGTAAATCTGTCTGCTAAAGGCAGACTCTGACTCATACTGGTATCTGAAAAAGCTCAAACTTCTCCAACATGGAAGCTTAAAGTTTTACCATAGTTTCTGATTGCTGCTCCTATGATGTTTCCTGTTCGATAATCATTCCCTTCAAAAATCTTGTCTCTTTTTAAATTTCCTCTGATATTTTTAAAAATATCTTCTTTTGCCTTAAAAACCCCTTTGTTTTTAACTAAAACTTCCCTCTGTTCACTGTAGTTAGTTCACCTTAGTTAACAGGATCCTAATGCACAGTGCTCAGCATGGCCCGGCTAGCTCCAGGGTCCATATCCTGGGCCGGGAAGTGGTTGGACTACAATTCCTTTCCCCATGCCCTTTCTATCGCCTCAGAGTCTTAAATTTAGTGTTGCAATATCCTGTTGTTTAGAATGCTTCAATAACTCATGCCCATTGCTATTATTAACTTATTGTATTTAAGTAATCCAAACTATCATGTGAAATCATTTGACTAAACTCTGTTCTTCTCTTTCCTTATCTGTAGATTATGAATAATTTTTAAAATGAAATCTCAAAGAATTGTATCATAAAACTTTAGAACAATCATGTTCTAAAAAGCTTCCAACAAATTAAGAAAGCTTCCAACAAATTTAGCATCCATGTCGTCATGAGTAAGTTTGTCTCCTTCACTAGAGAAGGTACCTGGTCCTCTTTCCTTACCCTGGGAAGAACCTGGGTCTTTGTATCTTCTCCAGCACCAGCATGCAACAGGTGCTGAGTGAAGTGATGCTGTCATACTGGGAACATAGTTATGGTTATTGCCATGGTCAGGAAAGGGGAAAAGCAGCTTAGAGGAGTCATTTCTTTAAAGAAAATGTCATAAAAGTTAATGCATGCCCATGGTTAATAGTGATGGACAAGGTTCTGCAATCTGGGGTTTCTAGAATATGCTCTAGTAATCTTTTCTTAAAGTACCATCTTCTGGCCATCTCAAAAATACAAGAGCAACAACAATGGAAGGTCTGGTTTGTGACTTATGTTCACCCCCTTCATTTGACCATTTTTCCCACTGCTTTCGGGTACCAGGATGCTCATAGTCTATGTCACCCATGCTGATCTCCTCAAAGGACCTCATTCCTTCTGTCTTACCCCTTGGGTCTCTGATTTCTCTTTTGTGGCAAGACTATCCCTGTAGTTTACACATGCACTCATGTCTCTTCCATCTTCAAACAAGAGGATAATAAATAAAATAATTTTCCTTTAAGTTCCAAGACCATTTCCACTCATTTCATTGAAGACTTAATTTTTTTTTCAGCACTGGGGATTTAAGCTGTGGTCTTGCACATGCTAGGCAAGTGATCCATGCTGAGCCATTTCCCCCACATTTCGTTGCTTGTTGATACTGATGTGTCCAATGTGTCCATGTTAAGCCTAGCAATCACTTCCTGTTATTGGCTTAGTGGCTTCTCAGCAGCAATGTATTTAATTATATTTTTATTCCTCTCAAACTGGAACATGGTTGTCTTTGTCTCTGTCTTGTGCCAGCTATTTTTCATCCCTGAACTTGGATGACTTTTCATTCTTGTCTCATTTCTCTAAATCTTTGTTTTTAGATACTACATCATGCTCCATCATTCTTCTGTGATCTTAATACAGGACATCACTCCTTGTCTAAGTCATAGTGTGGTTTTACCCTCTGAAAGCATATGTACTGGAGGCTTAGTTCCCAGTTGTTGTGGGATATGGAATGAGACCTTAAAGAGTAGGGCCTAGTGGGTAGTCCTTAGGTCACTGAGAGCCAGCCAGTGGAAGGGAATGTTGGGCCTCAGGAATGAATTTTCAAAGATGGAATAGGAGGCTGAGCCTGACCCCGAGGTTCCCTCTGACTTACTGATGGCAATAGATGACATTCACTCTCTCAAGGGTAGCCACCATTATATCTAACATGAGCTACCCAACCGAGAGGGGCCCTTGTAAGAACCTGAGCCATGCAGATTGGACTTTCTCATCAAAATATGAACTAGTAATGTACTCAAACACTCAGCCTTCCTCAGGCATTTCATTAGAGGACACAGACCAATAAGTCTCATTTCTACTAATTGTTCTGATGAATACCAGTCTGCTCATTTTACAGTCCCACTTACTGTAACTTTTATTTTTTTCAAATCAAGCCAAATTGTGGACCAGAAAAGAGAGCACTGGGCACTAAGCTCGCCTATCTTCTAGCTCTTATGCTCCCACTCCCCAATACACTGCCCTGCCCCCTTCCGAGCCCCATTCCCGTCTGAGTCTCATGGCTCAGTACTCAGTAGTTTCTTTCCTTTGGTGTTATCCTGAACCGCCCTTCCTTTCCAGATTCCTGCTTTCCCCTCATCTTTACCTTATCGACTCCTGCTCATCCATCAAAATTTAATTAAAGCATTACATTCCCTGGGAAGAACCTGCCACTCTACTCCGCTTTAATATTCTCCATGAGCGCTCGCAGGCAGCTGCCGTCTGGAGAGAGAGGTGAAGCACTATCATGGTTGCAAGGGTAACTCGGGCAAGAAGTTGAGGCCAAGCCCTAGCTTCGTACTTCCTAGCTTTGTGACAATCCTCGCCTTATGCCTCAGTTTCCTCTTTTGTAAAGCGCACGTGTGAATGGTGCGTCCAGTTCAGAGGGTTGCTAGGACCGGGGTGCAATTTCTAGAAGGGATCTGGCACAAGGCCTAAGGCAAAATGCCCTGAGAAGGCTGAGTGGGCCAGTTAATGATCAGGCACCCACCTACTTGCCTGCTTTCCGAATGGCCACATCTGCTAAGAGAAGAAAGTGTATTTTGAATACGGTCCCTCAGCCCTAATCACAGTACCAGAAGCCTAGTAAACATCTAGGAAAAATTCACTGAATGAATGAATAAACATGAAATGGTAAGTGAGAAGGAGAGTTAAAATTTTACCTTAACGTATGCTAATGAGTAAGATCGCTCTGATTTTATCTTGTGTTTTTCTACTTGTGCAAAGGATGCTGATGACATCTCATTAACTTGTGGTACACAAGCTCACCGTTCTCCTAGTCAAGAATCCTCTACTCTTGACAGAAGGGCACAATGTAGTTAATTAACGGGACTGCTATTCTGGAAAAGCAACATGTAGGCATACACTGTGACGGAATCCCTCTGAGACACACGAAAAGAAACAACATTTAAATTCCCATCAGAAAGCCTAACAAATGAAACGGGGAAGAGGAGAAGGCGTGTAAGCAAAGTTTGCCTGCAGAAAAACACCTTTTCTGAGCTTCCTGATAGTCAGCTACTAGAAGGCTCTTCTGACGGATTCTTCACCTTCTGCCCATAAATCCAACAAAGAAAAGTGGAAGTGGATAATTGTGAGGTACTAGTGAGTGTCAACTGTGCCAGTTTTTCCCTCCACGTTGTAAGTCAGATTGGATGAACATACAGATGGAAGCACAATGTAACGCATTAGGCTAAGAGAATGACAGACAGCTTCAGTCACATCTACTGCAGGGACCTTTTACTCCTTTACAGATGCATGCCCCTTTCCTAGCACATACTCAGGCTCTACGAAGCCGAAAGCCACTACATCCTATTGCTTTTCTGCAGAGGGCTATTGTTTTTCTGTACCTAGTCACCAGAACTGTCAACCCTGTAACCCTTACCTCCAAGAAAATTTAAATATAATGTTTAAAATACTCAATTCTTTCCTTGGGAGATGTCTTTCTACCTTGTCTGTTTTAATTCATATTCTTGACAAACGACTGATATGATACCATTTGGTGGTTAATCTTCATTATTAGCTTGACTGTATTAAGTGGAGTGCACCTGTGTATGCCTGTTGTGCTTTCAAAAACAATTAGTTTGCTGTTTATTGCTCTTATTATGTGCCTTGAATTCCTGATCTTTCCAAGACTTAACATGAAGGGGTGTTGTATTTTGTTGAAGGCTTTTACAGTATCTAATGAGATGATCCTATGATTTATTTTCCTTGAGTGTGTTTATATAGTAGATTACATTGATGGATTTCCATATATTGAACCACCCCTGCATCCCTGGGATGAAGCATAACTTGACCGTGTTGAATGATCATTTAGATGCATTCTTGGATTCATTTTGTGAGTGTTTTTGCATTGATTTGCATAAGCGAAATTGGTCTGATGTTCTCTTTCTTTGTTGGGTCTTTGTGTGGCTTACGTATCAGCATAACTGTGGCTTCATAGAAAGAATTATGTAGTATTCTTTCTGTTTTAATTTTGTGGAATAGTTTGAGAAATATTGGTATTAGATCTTCTTTGAAGGTCTGATAGAATTCTGCACTAAAACCATCTGACCCTGTTTTTTGTTTGTTTGGGAGACTTTTAATGACTGCATTTATTTCCTTAGGGGTTATGGGACTATTTTGATAGTTTATCTGGTCCTGATTTAACTTTGGTACTGGGTATCTGTCTAGAAAATCACCCATTTCATCTAGATGTTCCAGTTTTGTTGAGTATAGGCTTTTGTAGTAGGATTTGACAAGTTTTTGAATTTCTTCAGTTGTTGTTATGTCTCCCTTTTCATTTCTGATTTTGTAAATTTGGATACTGTCTCTGTGCCCTTTAGTTAGTTTGGCTAAGGGTTTATCTATCTCGCTGATTTTCCCCAAAGAACTAGCTGATTAGCTTTGTTGTTGTTGTTGTTTTTTTTTTTTTTGTATAGTTCTTTTTGTTTCTAATTGGTTGGTTTCACCTCTGAGTTTGATTATTTCCCGCCATCTGCTCCTCTTGAGTACATTTGCTTCTTTTTGTTCTAGTGCTTTCAGATGTGCTGCTAGGCTGCTAGTGTAGGATTGCTCCAATTTCTTTATGAAGACACTCAGTGCTATGAATTTTCCTCTTATCACTGCTTTCATTGTGACCCATAAGTTTGGGTAGACTGTACTTTCATTTTCGTTAAATTCTAGAAAGTCTTTAATTTTTCTCTTTGTTTCTTCTCTGACCAAGTTATTGAGTGGAGAGTTATTCATTTTCTGTGGGCTTTCTGTTGGTTTTGTTTTTATTGAAGATAAGCCTTAGTTTGTGGTGATCTGATAGAATGTGAGGTATTATTTCAATCCTTTTGTATCTGTTTAGGCTTTTTTTTTTTTGTCTGATTGTATGGTTAATTTTGGAGAAGGTACCATGAGGGTCTGAGAAGAAGGTATAGCCTTTTGTTTTATGGGGAAATGTTTTGTCGATATCTGTTAAACCCATTTGGATTAGTTTCACTGTGTCTCTGTTTAGTTTCTGTTTCCATGATCTGTCCATTTCTGAGATTGGGTGTTGAAGACTTCCACTATTATTGTGTGATGTACAATGTGTGGTTTGATGTTTAATATAGTTTCTTTTACAAATGTGAGTGCTCTTGCATTTGGAGCATAGATGTTCAGAATTGAGAGTTAATCTTGGTGTAGTTTTCTTTTGATGAGTATAAAATGTCCTTCCACAATTCTTTTGATAACTTTTGGTTGAAAATCTATTTTATTGGATATTAGAATTGTTAATCCAGATTGTTTCTTGAGATCATTTTCTAGGAAAAAAATTTTTTTCCAGCCTTTCAGTCTGAGGTAATATCTGTCTTTGTCACTGATGTATATTTCCTGTATGCAACAAAATCCTGACAGAAGCTGGAACCAAATCAGATGTCCCTTAGTGGAAGAATGGATACAGAAAACATGGTACATCTATCCACTGGGATACTATTCTGCTATTAAAAATGATGACTTCACTAACTTTGTAGGCAAATGGATGGAACCAGAAGATATCATCTTAAGTGAGGTAACCCACCCAAAAGAACATACATACTATATACCCACTGATAAGTGATTATTAGCCCAAAAGCTCAGAATACCCTTGATAACTCATATACCATATGAAGCCTAAGAAGAAGGAAGGCCAAAGTGTGGATGCTTCAAACCCACCTTAGAAGAAGGAACAAAATAATCACAGGAGGGAGGAACCTGAGTTCGAGAAGGGAGGAGGAGGAATAAAGGGGGGGGGGCAGAACCAGGTATGGGAAAAGACAGGAGAACAGTCCAGAGGGCCAGGAGAACAAATAAAAATAAGTATCAGTGCAGGGTGGGGAACTTGAGGAACCACTAGAAAGTCCCAAACACCAGGAATTTGAAAAGCTCCCACGACTCAATGTGATAACATTAGCCAAAATACCCAATAGCAGGGAGGTAGAACCTGAAGAGACCACCTCCAGTAGATATACATGACCCCCAATGGGGGACTGGGACCATCCACTCTTCTAAAAATTTTTAACACATAATTGCCCCTCGCTAAAGGAAATGCAGGGACAAAAATGGATCCATTCCATCCGCAGACACCAAACCCCAACACTATTGCTGATGCCAAGATGTGCTTGCAGACAGGAGTCTGGTATGGCAGTCCTCTGAAAGGCTCTGCAAGCACCCGGCTAAGACAGATACAGATACTCACAGCTAATTATTGGACAGAGCCCAGAGATCCCAATGGAAGAGTTAGGGGAAGGGCTGAAGGAGCTGAAGTGGATTGCAACCCCATAGGAAGAACAATAGTATCAACTAACCAGACCCCTCAGAGCTCCCAGAGACTAAATCACCAACCAAAGAGTATACATGAGCCAGTCCATAGCTCCTGCTACAAATGTAGCAGATGACTGTCTTATCTGGCATTAGGGGAGGGGAGGTGCTTGGTTCTGTGGAGGCTTGATACTCCAGAGAAAGGAGATGCTAGAGGGGTGAGGCAGGAGTAGGTGGGAGGGTGGGGGAGCACCCTCTTAGAGGTAAAGGAGAGGGAAATAGGGTGCGGGGCTCATGGAGGGGAGTCCAGGAAGGAAGATAACATTTGAAATGTAAACAAACAAAATAGTTAATTAAAAAAACAATTAGATAGTGGGGGCTCTGAACTAATGAATGCATGAACTAACTTGATGGGTCATAATTTGATGGCACTGTTGGGAAGTGAGTAAAAACATATAGGAGATTGCACTTACAGAAGGATCTAGGCCACTAGGGCTACCCTTGGGGCTCTGTCTTACCCTGATCCTTTCCTGCATGCCTTTTCTCTTCTTTCAGGTCATTTCAAGTCAGCAGCTTCCAGGTGACATGGATTCTTTCTGCTGTGATGTTCTGCACAAGTGGGGTCACCTGGCCATACATCCAACTCTATGAAGTCTTGAGCTGAGCTAAATAATTCCCCTTTTAAGATAGCCTCAGGCAATTTGGTCACAGATCACACAAAAATAACAATACCTTTCCTTGTACTTTTACTCTTTGCCTTAATAGTCATATGAAATTGTGGGAACTTGTGTTATGTATTTAAGACAGCTTAGTTCAGTCTTTTTCCCAAGCTGTAACACAATCATTCCAAGGAACATCATGAACTAATTTGTGCCTCAGTTTCTCTTAAGGGTTGACAGTTTCACAGAAGCATCACTTTTTACTTTCTTTGAAGAGGTTTGTCTCACGTACACATGTCTGTCATCACCTACAGCACACAACACACTAAGGCACCTTTAAACTCTGATGGAGATGCTCAAAGTGATGCTTTCTACTGTCTGCTGGTCAAGGGTCTTTAAAAAAATATGTTCACTTTTAGTGGATTTTAGAAGGTAGTTCTCTAGAAGAGGCTGTTTCAAGCCTGCATCTTGAAGATTCTGTACATCTTTACCCCATACAAACAATATGACAGAAAGGTCAGATATATGACAAGTTGGAGGCTGGAATCTGCCTTCTGCCACATTTTTGCTATTGCAGAAAGACCTTCTAGGAAAGAGCCTTAGAGCAGTAGGTGAAGGTCTAGGCTTACAATCCAAAGATCTATAGGCTTTGAAAGCATCTCCTAAGAATCTCAATAAGAAATAAATGAAATTCTTTGGTGCTTGAGGAGAGTCAATGCAATCTCTGAACTAGGCTTATCCCCTGTTTCTAAGTCACAACTATACAAAACACAAGCAGGTTAAATAGTCAGAGTACCCAAGGAACAGTATAGAAACATACAGTATAGAACTGCCCGTTTTTAGGCCATAGGATATTTCTAATATGCCCTCTAACTAATGCAGAAGTAAGAACATAGTTGGTTAAATTAATTTTAACTGAAGGAAATGAAAAATCCCATTTTAATAATTATGAACCCTAATTCAGTGGAGAGGGCATTTTAATCAATAAATTAATTAGTTTTAATTCTAGAGCCAGACTACTTTCTACTTTCAGTCTTCTTTTTAATCAGATCTTGTCTATGGTGAAAACTATAAGTTGCCCATGCCTATTGCAGTGAGAACAGAGGCTGGAGTTAAAGAAAGGGAAAGGGTTTGCATAGGGAGGTCTGAACAAACAAGGGAGATGAAAATGTGGCCTGTAGTTGAATTTGAGATATCAAAGCAAGATGGAGAAAAGGAAGAAGAGGGCTAGTGATGACAGACCAGTTGTTTCCATGCCCAAAGCTCTGGAAGAACATATTTATCATCCTTTCCTAAAGTCTTGCTTCTAATGAAGCTGATTGTAACAGACTTGAGTAAGCATGGCTTCTAACAATAAGCTTCTGCTTAGGAAACTATCTCAGAGCACCAGCTTAACATGGGGCAATCAAGAAAGACTGCGGCTATACCCTAGTGGCTGGGATAGAGTTCATGCCCTGTCATCATAAAGCTATCCCTGATTATGTAAATATGAGGATAAAGAGGGCATAGATAATTAGCTACACCTGAGGTACCTGCAGAGTCCATGTAGTAATGTTGGCCAAAAGACTAACAGCTATTGACAGTCAAGTCAGTAACTAGCAAGTTTGGAGTCAGAGATGAACAGTACATGAACAACACATGATCATTGCCATGGCTGATCCAGGGGGACAGGCATAGAGCATGTGGACCCTCAATGATTGACTCAGTTACTAGCTCAGAAAATTAAACATCACCAATGGGAATTATTTCAGTTATTGTCTAGCACCTGTCATGTCCCTGTTAAGTCCCCTGGCCAAGGAGTTCAATAGTCTTTTTCTGTTCTGGAAGCCTCTTCTATTCTTGGGAGTTTCTGTCATGTTCCCCTATTTTGTTGCTATTCCATTATTCCTAGTAACATTTGCTTCTGTTGTACACCTAATCTCATGAGAGCTCACATCTTTAACCTTTGTGTGTGTGTGTGAAACAATGGATTTGGAATCACTATCCTGGGTTGACTTTTGTGACATTCAAGTGTCTAGTATCCCAAGACCTTGGTTCCAGCACTACTGGACTGAGAAAGATTCTGATCATAGTGAAAAACCCCACATTACAATCGGAAACCTTGCAAAGATAATTCTAGTACTTACTAGATACTGAAGTAAATTCTCCATAAAGGTCTGCATTCCATTTTCAGAACAGTCTCACAAAATTGTCATCATAATATTATATAATTCAAAAATTGGGATTCAACATGATTAAATAATTCAATCCTAAATTTGGATTTGAATCTGAGACTCTTTCTTGAGTACCTTCACCTATTTCTTCTATGTTACAATCTACCATTTAAAGTGAGAACTCAGTGGGATTTCAACATAAAAATGTTTATCTGAGGTTATCTTTTTTAAAAATGGTGCATTGCATATTTATAAGTACAAACAGAGAAAAACCTTAGATATACTGGGAAGTAGCTTTGGGATTATTCTTGGAACAGAAGCATGAGCTGACAGTAGTGTAGAGAACCTAAGGGTACAGACCAGGGAGGAAGCCAGTCTGACATACTCAGCAGGGGGCTGAGATCTTGCAGAAGACTGGGCTTAGAGTCTTGTGCACACTTTTGACTTATCTCAACAGATAGAAGGGCCTGACAAGTAATAATTTAACCTGGAGTTCTGCATATTACAAATGCCTAATCTGAGGATACCTGGACATGGTAAAGCAATACTTGTCTGTGAATCTGCCTGGCCTCTTTTCCTACATGGTTGGTAGTCCAAGGCAAGCTGGGCCTGACTCTTCATTTCTATATCCTTGCCTAACCAAATTATGACCCTACACTCTTTGGGATGTGTGAATGCAGAACTTCATTGAGAGAACTGCACAGTAGTGTTTGGTTTCATCAGATGGCTGGCTTCTGGCGGCTCCAGTCATGCCGACATCTTTATTTACCCTCTCCACCTTCCTTCATGTTGATCCCTCTACCTTCCATCTTTCAGGCTGGTTTATGTCCATGCACACACCTCTGACTACTCTTGAGCCACTTTCTTGGAAAGCAAGCACATTAAACAAGGAACCTTATTGTATGCTCTCCTGCCACTAGTAAAGCACTGCTTTCTTGTCTTCCCTGTCAACTCTCTTGAGACATTTCTGTGACCAGAGTGACTACTAACATGTTAACCAGAAGTGAATACTCACATTTGAGCTCCAGCTTGATGAAGTCTGTGTTCCCCAGATTTTCCAGAAATACTCCCCGGGGGATTAATGTTTTAAAGTAGAAAGAAATGTCAGCACTTGTTTCCCCTTGGAAGGTAGAGAAGTGCAGGTAGGAGGATGGATTTGGGAAGGAAGCAGCATTCCAATAATTTCCTGTGGGATGAAGAGAGAAGACAAGTTAGGGTGTACCTTAATTAGGACAATTATATGTATATACGTATGTGTATGTATATGTATATACACACACATATACATATATCTGTATCCATATCTATCTATCTATCTATCTATCTATCTATCTATCTATCTATCTATCTATCTGACCTATTCCTTGTGTATAATAAATCCTCATGGGCAGTAGCCATGCATCTAACAAATTCAGCCCTAAACAATTGCTGAGAGGACAGAAGACTCTTCAGAGGAGCTATCTTCAACTCGTGCCTGGAGCTATAGATGTGGCAGGGGTATAGTGTCAGAAACATCAAGATTTACAAGTGAAATATGCTAGTTTGTAGAGCAAGACTGGAAGCCTTTCTTTCCTTGGGCTTTATCTAAAGAATAGAACTTGCACAGAGAGAAAGTCTGTAAAATACAAAGGGGAGCAGGGCATAAATGTCCTATAAGGGCCATACAACACACGTGGCCCTTTCCTCAGTTCACCAGCTCAATCTGATTCTTGGAACACCTTCTCTTCTCTTAATAAATGGTCCTAACTTCAGTCACTAACTATGAGTCCATGGTGTACTTTTTCGTTCTGGGATATGAGATCCTGGAATCAGATGCCCTCTGAACCCACCCGGGTGCTTTTCATGAACCACCATGAAATTCCTGGGAAGGCAGGATCCATTCTTCCCAACCATTGCCTGGCTGAGTGGCCAGTGTCTCAGAAAGAACCATTTATAGGGAATAATCAAAGTCCAAACCCACTAACTCAGATTCCATCAGGACTAATGGATCAAAATTTTTAACATGGGGCTATGACTTGACTTGCAACTTGATCTCCTGTAGAGACTTGTTTCTAATATGCACATTTGACTATCCCAGGTTAAGCCCTGATTAAGATAAGAATCCGTAGATGTGTTTTAAAGTAATTTCTAAAGCCTTGAGCTTTAACATTAATTCTACAATCTAATGGTGTGACCTGTCTCTTGAAGAGCATAATAGGTAAGCTGAGCTTACTTCGTTAGTTTATATTCATCTACAAACTTCACTCTTTTCTCTAATAAAAACTGTGGATATATGTGACATTAAATCCAATTACTCTTCTTTAATGAAGGTAACTTTATGTTGGCACTGCTATACTTAAGCCATAATTTTAAATTAAACATGTAGTATTCCACTCAGATATTAAATTACCTTCCTACCTCACTAACACTGTTTGTTTTTGTAGGCATGTAGGATATAGTGACATCCAGATAAGTGCATGGAATATTTAAAGTTAAATGCATTATAGATATACACATTAAAATTTTAATGAATTTATGTGAGCCACCTCAATGATTTCTCAATAAAGCAACACCAGACTGTAAGTGGCTTAGTGCTGCTAGTTGGGGAAGGCATGAAAAGAAACTTAAGTGTTCATGTTTCTGGAAACCAAACAAAGATAACATTATCCCTTGGTTAGTTTCAGTCTCTTGGTGAATATCAAAATCTGAGGATGGAAGTCTCTTAAAATGCTGAAATTGTTGCATGTAATTTATGCACATCCTTCTGTGTACATTAAATCATCTCCAGGTTATTGGTGGTACCTAATACATTGAGAATGCTGTGATAGTGGCTGGTTGTCATGCTTGATTGTCTAAAGAATAACAGTAGGGAAGGGTTTGCGTATGTTTACACATGGAGTCAGCTCTTTCCTCCTACCTTTAGGTGGGTTCTGAAGTCTGGAAGGCTGATTAAAGTTGCCAGCTGGTATGGCACTTGCTGAGTCAGTCACCTTGCTGGTGGCCCTGCCTTTTTGATAGGGGTCTCACTGTGCTGAAGATCAATGAGTAATCTATAATGATCAGCCAGTGAGCCTAAGGGACCAACCTGTCCAGGCTTCCCCGGTGCTGGGTTTGCAGATTCATGCCACTACCTCTGGCTTTTGTTTACATGGGTTAGGGAAACTAACTCAGGTCCTCATGCATGGACAGAAAGCTTTTTACAAATGAGCCATATCCACAGCTGGTAAAAATTATTTTTCAAATGTACTTTGAAAATTGTACTTTCAAATGCCAAATCCATAGATACAGCCAAAGGTTTACTGGTGGTTCCTGATTAGTTAAGCTTAGGTTTTGTCAAACTTTGTGGTTTTTTAAGAACACAGTTTGGATAAGTGCTGAATGGATGGCATAAAATAGTCCCTAATGTTTCCTATTCTCTGGAGCTCTCCCAGAGAGCTTAACTTTCTGTTAAGTACCTTAGTAGATAATATATACATGAGAAGACAGGTAAAATAAGTCTCTAGATGTCTTAAGTGAGGTAAAAAGATTTGTAGAGGGTCTAGGGTGGAGGAAGTTATTCAGTCATTAGAGTGCTTGTCTCACATGACTTTGCTCGTTAGTGTTGCATAGCCAGTAGTGGTGGTATGTGCTTGTAACTCAGAAAGTTGAGGCAGGAGGATCAGAAGTTGAAGGTCATTCTTGGCTATTTGAAGAACATAGCCTGGACTCTAATGCAAAAAAGGGGGGGTGTAGGAACTGATTGTTCTTAAGGTGTCTTAAAGTCTTAGTGTAGTTTGAAGTTGTTGTGTCTTAAACTGTTCATAGCTTTATGCAGGAGAATATGGTCTTGGTTCTTTCTAGGAAAAAGAGTATGATGCTGGCTAGGATAATATTGGAAAAATAAAGGATCATTACTGTCCCTGACACCTAGGCTGTCATTTGAGGGTTGAGTCTTTTCCCTGGGTCCACTTCTGCTGTTCCATGCAGAGAGAGAGGGGGGTACTGTCCCTACCACCAGGAAACCTGGTACTTTTTTGAGAAAACTTAAATCAAATGAGCAGTTGTCACACCTATCAGGGACCTCCAAGTTAGAGTGGGTGAAGATGCAATAGCCTTGGGCCAGGAGGATTCTGCTGGTCCCCTACCAGCAGTAGGGGAAAGTCCATTAACATCCTAAGAGCCTGCCAGGATCCAAGTCCCTGTGGCCTTCCAGCCTTACGTAGAGCAATTCTGTCTCTTTAGGTCAAATCCCCAAGACAGGAATGTAATTAATGCTTTTGAGTTTCAATCCAATCAAGTACATTCTTATTATCTGAGGTGGCGATGCATTAAAAGAAGGGCATTTGTCTGAAGTGATTCTAGGAAAAAGAAAGCTAAAAGGAAAACATGTCAGTATTTATTTGAGGTCTGGGTCTAGTTATTCCGATAGGAATATAGCCAGCGACGAGAAGGCAGGTCAATCAGTTCTTCTCATTTGATGAAACATCTCTGCAGTCGGCAATTCCATTTGTTCTAATTCTGTGCTCACTAAGCAACTTCAATCTAATTTGGTCTCCTGAATGGGCTTATTCATGGAGAAACCATGCCTTGTACTGGTGGTATTACCAGGATCCTGGAAATGTCTGGATTGTCACAAGCTACCTTTGTTAATTGTGAGTGTTCAAAATCTTTGGATGAATTTGTGAAATCTAGACTCCATCAGCAGCAGGAAGACCTCTGCTTTGGCCTAGTAAGATAACAGTTGTATCTACTCTGGAGTTGCAGGGTGGTAGGTGGGGGGACAATGCTTGGGGATCAACTGGGAAACAGTCAGAGGCTATTTTGACTCATTTATTTATCTTGAGAAATCTTCCCTTTATTGTTTACTTTAAAAATATATTATTTATTGTTGATGTGTATATGTGTATTAGTGTGTATGCATGCCTGTGAGTGTGTAAAAGTGTGTGAGTGTGTTTATGAGTGTGTGTATGTATGTCTACATGAGTGTGTGTACATGTGTGTGTATGATTAGGGATTAGGTGTGCCTGAATATGCATATGTGTATATGACCGTGTCTGTATGTGTGAGAGAGTATGTGTGTGCATGCATGTGTGTGTATGTATGTGTATGTGTCTGTATAGGTGCACACATGCTATGGCATGGTGTAGAGATGAGATGACTTTTGGGAGCTGTTTTTATTTTTTTCCATTATAGGATCTTGGGGTTGAACTCAGTTCATGAGGCTTATGCAGTACTTTATCCACTGAGTAACCAATTATTCCAGTTTAATATCCATCCTTTTGCATGTCTGATTTAGTGATCATATAACACATACCCCCTATATTAATAAAGTGCCAAAAAGAGTGAATAAGCAAATGTACTCAATGGGATGTGAGCTTACTGTCTTTTCTTTAAAAAAAAATTATTATTTGCATTTTACCTATATGGGGTATTTTGCCTGCATGTAGATTTGTGCATCACATGCTTGCCAGCTAAATCAGAAGAGGGTGTCAGATTTCTTGGAGTTAGAGTTAAAGAGAGTTGTGAACTGCCATGTGGGTGCTTGGAATCAAACCCAGATCCTTTAGAAGAGCAGCCAGTGTTGCCCTTGACTTCAGAACCACCTCTGTAGCCCTGCAAGCTCCCTTTCAATGAGTATGTATAAAGAAAAGGTTTGAATGCTGATGCTCTAGACCCCAGTGACCTTTCCTAAGTCTTATCTGGAAAGTCTGTTGCTCAGACTTTGGGGACTCTGAGTTATAACAAATAATGCAAGAGCCCTTTTCAAGTGCACTGCATTCCACCATGCAGGAAGCTGATAGCATTCTTACTGTTTGTTTGTATTGTGTCTAGTTGACCATAAGCTTATGAAAGCTGAGATAAAACTATTTCGTCCCCATAATCTTTGGCCTCAGAATATAGTCCATACTCTATAAATAACTGTTAAAGAAATGAATAAGTGATTAGTTACTCCTCATTTATATCTAGTTTTAATTTCCTAGGCAAACATTTCATGGGTCAGATGTGGTTTATGTGTACCACCAATATTAAATATGCTAAATAAATATCAATAAAGGCTAATGCTGCTTTAGTACCCACAAATAACCACACTGATTCCACCAGTAAACCATAACTTTCTTCATTCACAAATTTATTTCTATTATTTCCTATAGACCTCTTTGAACAATGCCAAACATTTGCCGGGACTGATGGTCTCATAACCTTAAGGCTATTGAAATAGTTGCAGTTTGTACTTGCTATCAAGGTCAGTGCTATGGAGGGGAAAAGCACATTGTATGAGACTATCGAGTCAAAGTAAGTGAGTCCCTGGATGATAAGGACTGAGTGACAGCAGGTGTCGGGGACTGAGCCAGCATGGATAGGCAGAGTGGAGGAAAGTTGGGAATCAGGAGGGAAAGTGTGCTGCCGAATAGAAATGAGTGTCTGAGATTAGAAGGGTCAGTCAACAGTAACAGAATAATGAGGTAGGTGGAAAGGTTTAAGGATACAGCCCTGGGCTGGAGCAACTGTCCTCTGAGGCTTGGCACAATGGTTGTTGTGGCATTGAGAGCTCATCAAGCTTGAAAATGAGTCCCTTATGGGAGAAACTTATCAAATAAATTCATGCCAAGCCAGGCCAGGCTTATCCTACGTGTACAGAGAAAGCAGGGTGGCACTCCAGCTAAATGTCAGGGAGGGCTGGAACCCAAAACCAGATGTTGCTGATACTCACTGTCACTATAAACCTCTGGCAGATGAAACACTGCATCTGGGCATGTAACCAAATTCTTCAGTAGTCACTTACTTGACCTGATCAATGAATGTTTGGTGAGAGATACTAACTTTAGAATTCCTAGAGCTATTTTCTTAGTAGCAGTCTTTAATTTTAAGTCCAATTTTCTTTCCTTACAAAATATTATATGGGAACCCTACCTGATGCCTTGTGGCCTAGGTGGGCAGAACAAGCCCAAGAAGACCCTTGTCCAGTGCCATACGGTATAGGCAGGACATGGCACTCTTAAGATAAACCCAGACACCCAGAGGCCCCAGGTGTCACTAACATGAACAAGCCAGTGGGAGAGAGATGGAAGAGAAAGAAAAGCAGAATGGTGTGTGCACAATGAAGAGGGGCAGAACTGGAGACTCATGGGTAGTGAGGGATAGCCTGACGTGAGTAGCTGGTGATTCTACAAGAGACCATGGTGAGGTCCTGGCCCATGCTGCCACCAAGGGCCATGTCTTGATCTGTGGTCTTGCTTCAGTGGGGTTGTTACCACTTTGCTAGTAGAGCTAGTCCAGGTGGCTGGATCACAGAGAGGTGACCTAATGACATGAAAGTAGGACAGCTGGCCCTGCCCCTTTCTGGCTATGGAGTTTTATTTAGAGATCCTGTCTCAAAATAAGATGTCAACTATAGAGAAAGACACCTGAAGTTAACATCTGACCTCCACATGTGCAAACATACATGCACAAACACATTCCATATTAAACACACATACATACATACACACACAGATGCACATATGCACACCTTTGTGTGGAAGTTATTAATTTATAGCCTTAACTATTTTCTATTGATTTTCTAGGATGTAAGATGAGGATTAGATTTTAATAGAGACTGTCTCCTCAGTCTCCTTTGCATTTCTTTTCTCTAGACAGTCACACTGCATAATTTGTGAGTCTGTGAAAATTTAAGATGGCATGAGTATAAGTTACTAATAAGCTAGGTAATCAAATATAGTTATATTTTATCTCTGTATAATTCTTTGTTTTTCTGGGATCAACTTTTGTCCCCTTTTCTCAGCTATCTTCATCATGGATTCCAAATTCACTATCGAAACTTCACAGCTTTTCTCAAAACTTTCCCAACATTAAACCTTTCCAGTCATTTCCCAGTCATGGCTTTGAGCTCTGGAGATATCCTCTACTTCTTTCTGTTTCCATCTGGATAGACAGGTCTTGGGCTTTAGCTCCTGTCCTACGATCTCTCTGTCCCCTGTGGCCAAGCCTGCTTCAAGGATCTATGCTTAGATTCAGAGATGTCATGACATTCCATTTCTGTATCTGCACCCTCATTTTCAGGAATCACATTTTCAGTTGGCATCTTGAGGAAATAGGTGCTTGAAGTTAAGTTTCCAAACCCGTGTTCGTCTGATAAGCCATTATTCTCCTTTCACATCTAATTGAGACACCTCAGAAAGACAATTGTCAAGCTGTCTGGGTTGCTGTTGAGAACGCTAATGGTCTCTGATTACCATGTGTACATCTATTCCCTATGTAGGGTCACAGACTTAAATAATTTCTTGATCTCTATCATTCCAAACCTATTCATTTTAATCTATCATTTTTTTCTTGCTCATTTTCAAGTTTAATTTTGTTCTTTTAAAACTTTGTCTTTGTAATCTACTTTGAGCATCCTCCCAGTATTATTTTTAGTCTTGCAAGTCGTTTGTTGTTTAGTAGTGATCCACTAAGGAGAAGGATCAAGGACACAGGAGCAGATAGCAGGGGTTGTAGGGAGTAAGCCTCAGGAATGCTATGGCCTGCCTGTGTCTCTGCAAAGCTACTGGATACTGGTTTCATGTGCACCTCTGGAACCAATAGTCTCCTTTACATTCCAATGTTGCCTCCTTCACTAACTGGGTGACTGGACACCTGATCTTGAAAATTACTAGGAGTTAGAATTTTAGATTTTTGCTTTTGTATTGTGCAATGAGCTTTCTATTTAGTACGGGATGGGTACTGTTAACAATCAACCAGATGACTTGACTTGCATGCAGGTTTGTATGCAGGTTATCTGTAGCTATTTCCTTATGAATAGTAGGGAGAAATGACTTCCTGAAAAAGTAGATTTTACTGAATAGAAAGCATTATTTTATAAAATAAGCTAACCTCAAAATAGGGGGCTCTAAGAGAAGATGTTTCCCTTGGGCTTTGGTTGCTCACCTGTACTCTCTACAGCACTCCACCTTCTCCAGAAGGTCCTTTCCACCACTGAGGCCCAAAAGGTCAATACTGCCAACTATAATTGTGTTCTTTTGAGCTACAACTGGGCTGAGCCCCACAGAGTACATGAGATGCTCAAACTCTGAAGGTCACAGAGCTCAGAGGGTCCCAGTTGTGCACAAGGCTCTGAGAAAATGTTTTTTTCCCCTGTTAGTCATCAAAACCACATGCTGAACTCAAGACTGACACATTTAAATGTAAATGGTACAGATAGGTAATTTTACTTTATTTCAGTGCTTGGAACAGTTATGTGTACTAGATATTTGAAGATTAGGAAAAATATCAAAATTTTCTCCTAAAGTCTCTTGTTTTAGGTCTCCCATTCCCCCTTTTTAAAAAAAATTCTTAATGGGGCCCATGATTTGTACTTGGTCTTTTGAGGTTTACAACTAACAGTTAATAACATGCAGAAATGGAAAAATGAATAGGTATTAGGGAAACTTTGGGGGCCTCATGATTTCATTTACATTGTAGACTCATAAATTCTAAACAATTCCATAGACTTGATTCTAAGAGAGGAGAGACTTCAAGATCAATTCTCCTGTATCCAGGCATAGTTGAAAATGAACGATACACTAAGTCTTGTTTATAGAGGGGTACAGGTTTATGTCCATTATTTTCAGGGTGGTGTTTCACAAGTGGTGCAGTACCCACTGATGGACATGCAGGACAACTCTTGAGTAGTTCCTACCTTGTACAAATGCTGGATGAGTCAGGGATGAATACTTGTGCTTTGCTGCTCCTTCCCTGAACACTCATCCAGTCCATGCTTTCTTCTAAGTTACTGTTGGTTATTGATTTACAAGTCTATGCATGCAGTTGCATCTATATTATTAGTTAAGGTAAAAATAAGTGCTTGTTGGACAGCTTTGTCTTGACCCAAAGGAAGATGAACACTCAATGTCTGAAGGTGAGCTTGGTTTATTTCATATTAACTTAGAGTGTTCTCCATCTCATAGAATAGAGCCTATCCCACTGTATCCTCAAGCTAGAGATCCAGGGAATCATTCCTTTGCATCTACCTAGTTGACACCATGGCCCCAGATCTGTACCTTCCAGTCTTCTGAGATACTTCTTTTCCTCTCTATTCGTTTCATGGCCTTGGCCATGGCCATACTTTTGCCCGAAGGCTATAGCCTTCCTTGGTTCTGCTTTCTATAGTCTCCATCCTTTATAAGACCAACCGAGAACTCTCTTAAGTTTGCATTCATGCATAAAACCCCAATTGTTTCAAATGACTGAAGAGTATATCATAGCCTCTCTGAACCTGCACTGTAAGCCCATTTCCAAGCCTCTGTTTTTGCTACTAGCTTTCTTAAAATGTTCTTCTCATTGTTCCCGACATTCAAGAAGCTTGTGACTGTGTTTTGTATTTACATTGCTTACTCTGTGTATTCTTTAAGCACTCTGGTATTGTACTCAGATCTTATACAGGTTAGGCAAGCACACTGTCACTGAGCTACACCCATGACCTTTTAAAAACTTAAAAAACAATTTCCAAATAGGGTATCATTAAGTTACCCAGGCTCACTTGCCTTAAATTTGAGATCCTCCTGACTTGAACTCACTCAGTAACCCAAGCTGCCCTATAATTTGTGTTCCACTTGTGTTAGCCTACCAAGACTTTTCTTCAAACAGTTGTGGATATTTTGAGGGTGTAGAGAAAACCCCCACCTTCCCCCCTTTCTCTAATTTTTTTCCTTTATCCCTATAACCTGTGTATGTTAATCTCACCTGGTTCCTGTTCCATGCTAAGGTTCAGTCTCACTGGCCCCTCCTCCTGAAGGATTCCTTGGTGCTTCTGAGCTAGTGACACTGTTTCTGCTCTGTGTTCCCAGGACATCTGGCATCTCTTGGTGTACCAACTTAATGCATTATTAATAATGGCTTTCATGTACTTCCTTCCTTGGCAAGGCTACAGATTTTAGGTCGCAGATTTTAGGTCTACTTTCTTTCTCCCAATTAGACAGCCAGATACTGTATTTAAGAATTTGAACCATCATTAATCCTAATATTAATTAATGCTGGTCATTGATCTATAACACCTATTTTTGTTGGTTTCAGAACTGAAGAATTATTTAACCTGTGAGGATAGCGTCTCTTCCAGGTTTTTGATTATGTAGGACAGCGTTTCCCATTTTAGGGATCTAGTAGGCCAACAACCTTCATATTCAAGGTTTCCCAGTGAGTTGACAATGTTGGGCACCGCTTGTGCCCTCTGGCCAGCTCTGGGACTGCAGTTTCTGTCCTCATTGTGCTATTTGCTTCCTTTTTTTCTTTTCCTTTCCTCATATATTTGGATTCATGCTTTAAGGCCATTAAGTTCCCATTTTATTATCTGCTGGGTTGTAATGAAGAGTGGTGACAGCAGGCTTGTAAAAGACGGTGATGCATTTAGCCACACTCGGCAGCCGCTCAGGGAAGGGTGCTATAACAGGAGGCAGCCTTTATGTATTGATGAACCACAAAACCTCTAGAGCCTCACATCCATAGAAAAAACAGATTTTATATCAAATCCATTAGGTGAGTAAAAATGTGGAAAAAGGCTGCCCATTTCAGTAGAGTGACGGATGTGGAGATCGGAACTCACTCTGCATGCAGGGTAATGGATTGATAGGATCCATACAATTACGTTACACACATCAAAGTTTCCTTTCTGCACTCTTTTCATTACAGGAAATAAAAAGATTCATACAGCCTGTTACATGAATGCTATCATTTCCTACTGAAAATAATAACCTTGCACCTATGTCTCTGGTAGAACATTATTGCAGCTTGCTGACCCACAGTACAAAGACCATCACTAGAGGGAAGAGGTCATCTTTGAAAGCCTCAGTTTCTTTATCTAGAAATTGGGCAAAAAAGAAAAAAATTCTCTTCTTCAGCAAGGTCTTGCAACAGCTTCAGAAAGAACAAGAAAAAAGGAAATTGAAATATCAAACATTGAGATGGGGCAGAAATCTCTACTTACAGTGACAATAGGAAAATTGCAAAGACTTCTGTGCCCTCAGGGTGAGACAGTATGGAGTTTGCATCATGCACTGAAGATTCTTTATTACTTCTGTGCATCCCTCAAGGAGAGAGGACTTGAAAGAAAGCTAGACACCAAGCCCATAAACAGCTAAGAGCCTGTAATTGCCAGCATAAAAATATTAATAAACTTCATCAAGATGGGAATGCCCTTGGACTCTGAGAATCAGAGGGACCTCTGAGGACACCGTTCTGGTTTGTGGTTGTCCTCCTTGCTTGACTTGTGACAAACAGTGGAATTTAGACAGCACTCTGGTGATGAGCCTGGGTTAAGGACTGGAAGGTGTTGCTTAGGGATTGCAGGGGACATCCATCAGCCTCTGCTTATGGAATCTAGAATAGCTTTTCAGCATTCTGTGAACAAATAAAGGTGGGCGGGAAGACATCTAATGGTTGATTTAGAAGAGGTCAGGCTGACAGCGAATCTGCAAGCACAGCATTGAGGGCCCAATGGTGCTGGCTGTTTGAAGTGCCTCGGGAACTGTTTACCCGAAGCCAGTGCTAGATGGGTGGTTATCCTTGCACTTCTGCCCCAAGGGCCCATGCAGACCATACTGAGCCTGACTGAGGCAGGATTGAAGGTTTTCTCAGCAGGAGGAAACTCTGTTGTAGGACTGTACTCGTCCTTCCCAAAGATAATGCGGTGGAAAGGTATACACAGGGACAATAGAATACGGAAAAATTATTATAGTGCAGAGCAGGAGGCCTTGCCAATTTATGGTTTGATTTCTATTTCCTGCCTCCGGAGTTCAGGCTGTGAGGTGCAGGTTCACATCTCTTTGTCTTGCCTTTGAGGTTATGGTAGAAAACTGCATGTTCAGAATGAAGCTCTTTTTTTTCTTTTTTTTTCTGAGCCACTCAGTAATTGTAAAAGTGAATTTAGATGATAAGGAAAGCAAACGCGCCAGTTGAAACTGCCACAGCACAGCTGTAGGTTTTGCTGATTTGAAATTGAGTAGATGGCGGCATAATCTGGGGCTTGAAAGCAATTATTTTCAAAAGTCTGGCAGTCATCCAGGGTACAAAGGCTGGGAAACATGTTGCATTCTGACCTTTCCCAGGCTAGGGCTCCAGCCAGTGAACCGGGACGTTAAAAGATTCAGACTGAAAGGCACACAGACAAAGTACTGAGTGGATTCTGATGGAAGCCATCTCACATCTTGCCCCTGCAAAACTTTATGTGGAGTTCATGAGGATTTATTGTTTCAAGAACATAAGAACATTTACCTACAGATGCAGGGGGATAAATTTCAGGTCCATTTAGTATTGGAAAATGGCCATTTTATTGCTGATTTCAATCCACTTGACTTTCTCCTTAATCTTCCACTTTCTGCCTCAAGTAGAACACTGCCTGTGTATGTGCAAACACATATACACTTGCAAGCACACTCCCATCACACACATACCACATATCGTATGTGCACATGGCTACAAACATATTTTCCTGGGTCAAGATCTCAATTGTTTGAGTGACCTTTAAAAGTTTGAAGAGTTGTTTTTGTTTTTGTTTTTGTTTTTGATAGTAATCAGATGTAAACAGCTAGGGCAATGGTTCTCAGTCTGGGGGCCATGATCCCCTTGGGAGTTAGATGATCTTTTCACAGGGGTCATATATCAGACATCCTGCATACTGGAGATTTATATTATGATTCATAACAGTAGCAAAAGTACAGTTATGGAGTAACCACAAAAAATAATTTTATTGTTGGGGGAATTTGAATTAAAGAGACATAAGATTAGGCAACTTGAGAACCACTGAACTAATATATGCGATCTATTGTGATGTATACATTTTATAAATACATAACACAATGTGGCAGAAACCATTAAAAAGGTATGTAAATTGTGAATTTTTTAATGTTAAGTGGCGAGCTATTTTCCAAATAAAATGTATACATGTGTAGTTATATTCTAAAAAAATGCATCTAATAAATCTAGGGATGGATCTAAAGATATGGCTCAAGGATAAAGCCCAAGTTCAGGTTCTTGGCACACATATAAGGACACGGTGGTGCCTGCATGCACTCTCAGAGCAGGAGGGCACAGAGACAGAGATCCCCAGAACTCACTAGCTAACCAGTCTAGCTGAAATGCATAGCTTCAAGTTCAGTGAGAAACCTTGTCTCAAAATAGGGTGAGGACTGACAAAAGATGACACATGCCTCTAAATGCATGTACAACATATGCACTTTCTCACTAGCATATACACACAAACATGTACA
The DNA here is from genome assembly GCF_947179515.1 of Apodemus sylvaticus. Taxonomy (NCBI): domain Eukaryota; kingdom Metazoa; phylum Chordata; class Mammalia; order Rodentia; family Muridae; genus Apodemus; species Apodemus sylvaticus. Next base: position 71,849,201 of record NC_067473.1, on the reverse strand, counting down.
CACAAACATCATACATATACAACTTGTATATACATATATACACCACACATAAACACACACATATATATACATGTGTTTGATTATTTAGGTACAGAGTATAGGAAAAATCTAAAAAAAATTCACAGCAAGTTTGAATACTATCTACTTTTGTGGATGATAGTTGATGGTCAATATACTTAGGAATTCTCTTTTAGGTGGTTATATTTATGTGTGCTGGCGAGTTTTATGTCACAAGCTACAGTCATGTTGAAAAAATGTTTCACTAGGTTGGTCTGTAGGCATGCCTGTGGTGCATTTTCTTTACTTATGGACAGTGTGGGAGAGCCTATGGGCAGTGGGGCCCTAGGCTGGTGGTCCTGGGCACTAGAAGAGGCAGGCTGAACAAACCATGGTGAGAAATCCAGTAAGCAGCATTTCTCCATGGCTTTTGCCTTTAGGTTCCTGCCCTGTCCAAGGACCTGTCTTGACTTCCCTTACAATGGAATGTGACCTGAGAGTTGTAAGCAGAAATAAACCTTTCCTCCTCAAACTTGTTCATTGTCATAGTATTTTATCACAGCAAAATGAACCCAATCTAAGAGTATGTTTTTAAGCAGTGGAAAGGAGGAAGAACAGAAGAAAGCTAAGAGGAAGGAGAAGGATCTGCAATATCCCAGGTAGGCTTCTAGGGAGAGAGAATTATAGAGAAGGATTTCTCCTCAGTAAGTATGAATGGGAAGCATTAGAGCATGTGGAACAAATCTCGTGCTGCACTCTGCAGCACACAGGTATTTAGTGCTCCTCTGAATTATATGGACATGTTAGCTGTTTTTCACCACTTTTGACTATTGCCCTATGAATTTTGAAGGGAAATTTATCCTTGGATTATAGCAGATTGAATAGATGAGACTTTGGCTTTTACCTAGGTCTATAAGCTTCACTTTTAACCCGTCTTCAAGCTTCAGTGGGGAAAAAGTTCATTCTTCCTAACACTGAGGAAGAATAGGATTTCTTAGGCTGCACAGGAGATAACTAGAGGCTATTGGTGTATGTATCCTTGTATTTCCACCCACCCACCCATCCATCCATCCATCCAATCCATCCATCCATCCATCCATCCATCCATCCATCCATGCACATGACCAACTTGCCAGGCAAATCTTCAGCCAACAGCTAACAATGCTATAAATCTTTCTTCTTATAGTGATTTCTCATTTCTTTTAAATGGATTTGCTCTCATCAAATTCACTCCATTTGGATTCAGATCTGTTTTTACAATTACTCATCATAGGTCAAATACATGGCACCCTCTTGTGTCCCAGGAAGTATGTTTGATACAGGCAGTTGTTATCATGGGTAAGTCTCACTTTTGATTGCTATTACTATCTACATTTCTCTTACTAAAAAAGAAAAAAGAGGCAAGAAGATTTGGTGTGAACACTTATGGTTTTATTTTAAGCTTAGGACTCATTGCTTTGATGTTAGTGCTCTTCCTACAAACAATGCTGTACTTTTTGTTTTTATTTTTATTTATTTATTTTTTTAGTATAGAATAGAGTTTATTCAGAGTAGGGGATGGGAATTAGTGGTAGAGAGAGAGAGAGAGAGAGAGAGAGAGAGAGAGAGAGAGAGAGAATAGAGAGAGTGGAGGCTGGCCATGACCACGTGGAAGGGGGCTCTTCCCCCAAGGGGCAGAGAGGTGAGAGAATATGGGAGAGCAGAGAGCAAAGAGGAATGCTGTCCTTTTTTAATATTAAAGCATTAAAAGAACTATCCTCACTGCTTGATGTAGCTGATGTTAGAGAGTACTAACACCTAAAAGCATCCTCAAAAGGTTGGTAGCAAATGGAGACTGGAATTCAGTTATTGTAACTGCATCCTTTTGAGTCTTTGGTTCTGAGGTCCAATAACCTGTGGGAACCATTGTACCCCTCTCTTCAAGTTTCAACTCAGAAGACCATTCTGTATGGTCTTGAGGTATAAAATTCATGAAGACTAAACATGACAGTCATGCAAGGTCATGTGTCTTTCCTGAAGACTCATTCTTTGCATGCAGCTGAGGCCTGCACTTCATGGGGGCAAAAATATCAGAGGAATTCATTGCTCTGTCTTTGCCTTTGGTAGAACAGACCCCATGCTCTTCCTTGGTCACTAAGCACATACATTTATTTGTGTCTTAAAGGACTAGCATGTTGCACCTTGAATTTTTTTTCTGTAGATGATTCACAGCACAGGCTTTCCCCTTCTGGACTCAAGACACTCGTATCCTTCAGTGCCAAGGCCATCCACTCAAAGAAGCAAGTGCAAACTTTAATCCGAACTCACCCCAATCTTTCTTGGCTGATTTTGCTTTGTTACCATATATCACCACCTAAGATATGCATTTATTTTAAAGTTTAAAGCATTTGCTGATTTCTTCTGAACTGAGTTGTAATGTATGAATGGAATCACTTGCTTATTTTTTCTCTGCTTTGTTTTTGGCATCGTGTCCTTTCTTAGCACATATTAGATGCTTATTAAATGTGGTTTCCTGAGGTGAAGTACACTATGTTGGGCTTACTAGCTTTAGAATTGTGTGTATGTAGTCTTACAGCTAGGGGAGGCTTCTAAGATTAGTGTTTAGATTTACCCATACTAATTCTTCATTCTAAACTCTCTGAAACATCATATCAAAATATTTGCTATTTTAAAGTAACATTGAAGTAAAATTTAAGTATTCCCACCCCACAAAAACACACATGCACAGAGTCAGGGGATGGTAGACAGCAGTTTGGTAGTATTAACATGTAATGGAGTGCTAGAGAGGTCCGTTGTCCAAATCTCCATGCTTTACAGATGGTCTTCAGGGGATAACCCTATGCTCATTTCCTGATGTGGGCCTCATAGAAGACATACATCTAGGAGCCCCTTGCTTAATGAGAGATTTAGTACAACTAATGACTATTGCAATCTTGGTCACTTCTGGCATAGGACTTTGTTTACTCAATGTAGGGAAATGGGAGGATTGTGCCCCAGTGTTGACTGAGGATAAAAAACCTTCAAGGTCTGTTTGCTTTCATTTTGGGGTAAATAGACATGCCAACCTGCGATAGAATGTGAGGGGGGAGAGTATATCTCATGTGAGAGGAAGCTGGAACCTGTGAGAAGGCAGGATGGGGCCGGGAGAGGAGAAGGTGTATCCCATTAGAGGGGAGGGTAGAGCCTTGAGAATGGAGGGTGTAGCCCATGAGATGGGAAGGTGGAGCTCACGGTTTTCTGCATCTGGTAGCCGGCATCTCCTCAGGCATCCCTAGCTGCATCTCTTGTCACCATGTTCTCAGTTACTAATAAGTAGACTTATGAGGGCTCAACTATTGTTCATACCCTTCCATTTGTTTCAAGAATGGTCTTAGGATAATAAAAAGACTGTGATGATGATGATAGAGTTAACTGAGTACTAGCAGTAGGATTCTGGGCATCAGCACAGTATAGAGTGACTCTGTCAATGTTCATGCTCACACTTTTACTTATAAAAAATATCTAGAAATAATCATTTAGTAGTTGCTTGTCCCTGCTGGCATACATATGGAGCAATGTTTAGCTGGGCCACTCCTGGATATATACCCTATAGACTCAAAGGCAGAACACAGTAGAAATATCTGTACACATATGGTTACTACAGAATCATTTACAATAGTCAGGTCACTGATTCAGCCTAGGTGTCCATCAATGGATGTATGAATGAAGAAAATGCATATTTTTCATACTGTACTGTATCACAGTTTGAATGTAAAATATCCCCACATTTGAATACTTGGTGCCTAGTTGGTGGTGCTGTTTGTGAACGCCCTGGACTGCTTGGGAGATAGAGCCTTGCTGGAAGAAGTAGGTCACTGGGGTGGGCTTTGGGCTTTTCTAGCCTGACCCCACTTCTTGTACCACTCTCTGCTTCCACACTGGAAGCAAGAACTCCTGATTCTCCCCATGTCACCTTTACCAGGACAGCCCATATCCCTCTGCAACTGTGAGCTAAAATAAGCACCCTTGTCCCCTAAATAACTTCTGTCAGGTATTTTATACAGCAACAGAAATAAAACTATGACACACTATTCATCTGTAACAAAGATGGGTGAGATCACCTTGTTTCCAGAACATGGGCTGAGTCTAGAGAGCCTCAAAATAAGCCAGACTCACAAAGACAAGGACCATAGGATTTCTCCCATCTGTGAAATCTTAAAACTGTTTTCATAAAGACATGAAAGCAAGTTGGGGCCCTGTTGGGGGACAGGAATGGGACCTGTAGGAGGGCTGATGAGAGTAGCTTGTTGGGGAAGAAATGATCAAAGTACCTTTAGTAGACAGGTGACTATGCCATAGTACAGCCCGCTATTGTGCACAAAACACTCGTAAAAACAGGTATTAACAACTGAAGATACAATGCTAGAACAACATGGTGGAACATAAACTACTCTAATTTCCCCCTAATGGGAATTAAATAATAAGTTTCATAGTTTATCTGTGACAGTGAATTTGGCCATTGACATTTTTAAGTAGGAAAAGAAAATCCAATTTTACATTTGAGAAAAATGAAGCCTTAATTGAGAAGTGCTTTAAAAAAAAAAACCCTCACCACATCTGGTAAAAAAGTTACAACATTTTAGGACTCTTCCCTTTCATGTCATTAATAGATTTCAGAATACATTTCTTAGGAGGAAATAAATGGGTAATTTTGCCCTACTTTTGTAAGCTTGAAGTACCCCCAAATCATTTTACTGCGCACTCATCAGAAAGTGCTGCACGAAGAGAAAATCTCCTGATGTCATCTGGAAGGCAAGAGGCTAGATCTGATTAGTTTTTACAAAGCATAGCAGTTCTGCTAAGGATTATTTACCACGGAGTATTTCCCTTTTCCCAGGCGGCACTGTGCTTGTGTTCCTCTCTGATACTCTAGGCGTTTGGAATAGGTGGCTCACAAACTTTGGTAAGCATCTGAATTATCTGCAGGGTTTGCTACAAAAGTAGTTTCCGAAGCCAAAGCCACAACCCAGAGGTTTGGAATATCTGAGCCCAGCCTAGAAATCTGCCCTCTTTAACCAGCTGCTTCTGAAGCAGGTGCTCCTTCCCCCACAAGCAAACACTGTTTTTACAGTCTCCGCACCTCTCATATTGCTTATTAGAAGCCTGACTAATTTTGAAGTGTTGTTATTTTGAACTTCATGAAGGGTAAACATGACATTCACTCTTGCTGTTGCAGCCAGATCTGGGCTTCCCACGGAGTGCGCGTGGACAGCATGCCAAGGATTCTTGCCTCACTCCTGGTTTTAGCTTGGATGCTGCAGAGTGCCTTGGCAAGCCATGCAGACATTGAGCCATGCAGGCTGGTTGGCTTTGACTTCTCTGTTTCCTCCAGCAAGCTTCGACCCAAAGCCAAGATGGCTCCTCTCTGAGACCCCTGGAGAGTCAGAGCTTCTGGATTCTGTCAACACACAGTAGTGGGCTGAGAGTGTGGCAGGCAGCCTTTATCTTTGAGATATGTCTATGCTTGTTTATGTAAGTTCTTTTTAGTTCTAAGAATATTCTCCTCTCCAGTTCTCCAGAGACCTCTTTTCCCTTGGTCCTTTCCATCACTTCAGCTGCCCCCGGGGCCTTATTCAAATATCTGCATCTCTGCCTTTCTCTGTATTGTCCTTGTACTGTCTTTATCTTTATTGGATTCTGACGAGTCTGACATAGACTCTGGAGCCGGTTCTGAAGCTTGGAGCTCAGAGTGAGCAACCACCATCTCAGGAAGGTTTCCCATCTGTCTCTTGGATGTTTCACCTAAGTGATGCTGTTGCCATCTTAGGGCACAGTGGAATCTATTCTGGATGCAACTTTCATGCCATGTGAAGTTGTATATAGGTCACCTTTCTCCTTTTCTGGTGATCAAATACCCAATGGAAGCAGTTGAAGGAAGAAATGACTTATTTTGCCCCACGATTTGAGGATGCAATCAACCATGGCCATGGGAATGAGGCAATTGTTCACATGGGATTAACCAATCAGGAAGCAGGGAAAGATGACTGCTAGTGCTCAAGTCTACTCTCTCGAGCCTACTCCCTCAAGCCTACTTAATGGTGTTACCACATTTAGGGCCTTTCCATCAATTACCCCAGTCTCAAAGCTCACTCCTGGGCATTGATGACAGTCAGCATTAACCATCACAAGTTGGATGGCAAATGTTGTCAACTGTAACTCCAGAGGCTCTCAAACCAGCCCTGGGCTCTTCTTTCCCATTGTCCTTGTTTCTTGGTTCTGAAGGAGCCCCTTCCAGTCCTCCACAGCTTTCTGACCTCAGGCAAAGTTAGAAATGTGTCACCATTCTTGCTTAGAATTCTAATGCTTAGAACTCTTTCTAGCAGAAACATCGATTCTTGTGTTCCTTTCTCTCTTCTTGGGAAACAAAAATGCTATTATGATCTAATGACAATGAAATAAAAAAAGCAACTGCTGAGTGGGAGTTTATGACATGTTATTCATTGTGCTAGGTACATATGCATTGTTACACTTGGGGTTTCCAAACCACTAAGAAACAGGGCTGTTAGGTTTCCCTTTGCAATGAGGGTGCTGCAGCCAAGAGATTAGATAATATGTCCAAGTCCCTGAAGGGCACAGAAGGAGCGGTGTATCACAAGCCAGAGTGGTTCTGTGAGTCTCCGCTCTCCACAGCTCACCTTGTGGGATAACCTGTCCTCTGAAGTGTGCTTCTGTTTTACATGGTTAAGAGACTATGAGGACAGTAGAGAGTTTTGACAAGTGTGAGCTAGTCAACTATACTCAACCTGCTGGACAGGGGTTGCCTTGTCACTCATGTCCCTGTAGAATATAAATGCACAAAGAAGTGACAAGGACAATGGCCCAAGCATCTCCATATTATGGTAACAGTTTTCCAATATATTAGCTGCTAAATACTGAAGGGCTTTAAACTATGATGTAGACTGACTACTTACGTATTGTCTAAATGTGTTCAATGGATTCCTAATCCTAACTTTTATTATATTCATATATATTTATATGTATATATGCATGCATGTGTGTGTGTGTGTGTGTGTGTGTGCATTAAAAGGCCTTGCTGTAAAAATGTATGAAGAATGCTGGATTAAAAATGTCACCGAGGTTTCTGTGCATTATAGTTCTTGGAAGGCATAACAGCAGGTACTGGTGCCTGCATCTACAGAGTTCTCTCTTTTCAGCCTTTTTCTTTCTTTCCTTCCTTCCTCTTTTTTGTTCAGAGTATGAGGTATTTATATTTTGTTATATCAAAAGAGATACCTGGCATTTCTATTTATATACATTCTATACTAGTATCTGAAGCATGTGAACCTTGTCATTTCTTTGTATGTAGGTCTCATGTATACCATGACCATCAGCATGTTTTATTCTATGTAGATGTTATTGAAATTAGAAGAATATTCTATGTTTAACAGAGTGATGTGAAAATTATCAATTAAACTGTAGTGTTAGAATCTGGACACATAAACAAACTTATTTTTTGTTTTAAATTGAGCCTGTGGGTCTCTGTTGTTTGTAACCCTCTTTGTGTAACTGATGCATCATTCACATACTTGTAAACACGAGCATCCAATGTCAGAGACAGACAGTATCTGTTTCCTGACTGGCTTTCCTCACTAAAGTTAACCAAATCTTTTTTAGAAATGGCAGCCACAGGAATCTTAGATTGTCTTCTTGAGAAACTGGCTGTGAATTGAGCGCACACAAACTGAGCATGCTTTCTAGTCCCTATTTCTAATTTCCTGCTGTAAACATTTTGCAAGTTCCTTTCTTATTCAAAACTGTTAGGTTTGGGAACTGAGTAGTAAGCCTTTCCTTGTCCCCTTTGTTTCTTTACGGCCCAGAATCTGATCTGTAGTGTCCACAAGACCCACCTGCTCCTGTTCTTCATCCAAGTAAGCCCGGCTTCCTTGTCTTTGCAGTAAGGCTGAGGGGCTCTCCTGGCTTATTGCTCTTTTGGAGTGATGCCATTTGTTAAGACAAACACTTGATGCATATTCTTGTGTAGGTTCACTGGGCTAATTAGAAACTAAGACCATTCCCTTCTTGTCAAACACAATATAGCATTTGTTTCAGGGATAAGAATTTAACCAAATTCTTAGAAGAATTGTGGAAGAATTGGGAAAGCTGTTTCCCTGAGAAAATGAAGCATCCAGTTGTCTCTCCAGACCCTGAAAAGAGCACCTACAAGTCTACTCTATTTTCCTCATGTGACCGTAGATATTTTCAGCAAAATCAGACTCCTGGACCACTTTGATGCTATAAACATATCCTTAGAATTTTGGGATCTGTTGCCAACCAGTTGTGGCAGAATGTCTTCCTTCTACTATGCTTCTGCCTTCTCCTTTGCTTGTAGTGCCTTTGAGTTACCAAGTGTCAATGCCATTCAGGGGAACCTGTTTAGTCTGAGATATAGTAAATAAGTTGATAAATGGAGTGCATTTAAATTGCTAATGAGGAATACCGCAAAAAAGAATTAAGAAAGAACCCTGTGGTTTTGGATTTCTTTATATTATAAATGAGTGTATGTCTATATATCTATATATATCTATAATGTATGATATATATATATATAATGTGTGATTTACATATCTTTGAATGCATGATACACATATATATGTTTATATACACACTTATTAGATATATTGATATATATCATACATTAAAGACAGACATTATTGTTCTCTGTGTGGAGAACTTTTAAAAATATACTCTCAGAAATTGTCATTTATACAATATGTTGTTACTAAGTGTAGTCTCTGTGCTATAAAAGTTGTCTTTTGAATTTTCTCCTTTGATAAAATATTATCCATCTCAAAGCCTATGGTCACCACCATTTTATTTTTTATTTCTGAGTTCAGTTCAACTTTTTTACATGGGACATTTAAAACTCAGTGAGATTTTGCTTTGTATACACAATTTAGTTCACTTAATGTAATACTCTCACAGGTTTTGCTGTGTGTATGTGTGCGTGTGTGTGCATACACACACACACACACACATGCAAATTATAGGATGCTTTATTTTCTAAGACAAAGGAATACTCCATAGTGTGTATATATCTCATTTTTTCTTTGTCTATGGACACAGGTTGAATCTTCTTCCTGGCTATTTTGCCCTTTCTGATATATTGACTTCATTTCCTTGGTTGTATTCCCAGCCAGTACCATCATACAGTAGATATTTTAAGTTTTGAGGGACCTATAGTGGCTGCACTAATTTACTTTTACAAGTAGTGTATAAGGTTTTCTTTACTCCATATCCTCAACAACAGTTGCTTTTTATTATTATTTTTCTTCTTGAAAGTCAGCACAACAGGTATGATTTTTAATTTCCATTTCCCTAATGGTGATTTAGTCATGTTAGACATTTTTTCCATATAACTGTTGGTCATGTGTGAGCCATCTTAGTGTTGATTCTGTGCACATTGTGGGATGAGGGTCTAATTTAATCATTTTGCATGTGGTTATCCATTTATCTCAACACCATTTATGGAAGAGACTGATTTTCCCTCTTATAGGTCTTTGGCACCCTTGTTAGAAACCAATTAAGTGTGGTTTTATTGGCTTTATTGCTAGGTCTTTTCTTTTGTTCTTATGGTCAATGTGTCTGTTTTTATGCCAATTAAAAGCTGTTTTGATTACTGTACCTTTGCAGTAGGTTTTGAAATCTGGTAATGTGATACCTCTGACTCTGTTTTATATTTACATTGCTTTAAATAGTTATGGTCTTTTGTGGTTTCATATAAATTTTCTTATTGCCTTCCCTGATTCTTTCAAAATATAATTTGAACTTGATGGAGGTTGTATTAAATCTGTAGATTGCCTTTTTCTCAGGCTTTTAAAAATATTGATTTATTCTATTCATGAAAATGAGATATCTAGGTTTTCCTCATTTATTTGCATCCTCTTCAATTTATTTCAGCAATGGTCTACAGTTTTCAGATGTAAATCTTCTCCCTCTTGATTTTCTGCTTTACTTTTTTAGTTAGGTCAATGAGATTATTTTCTCCATTTTATTTGTGGGCGCAGGATAGCTCATTTTCACTCTGTAGAAAAACTGCTGATTGTTATATTTAGATTTTATATTGTGAAATTATTGAATTATTAGGTTAGTTTTAATGTTATTTGTTGGTGGAGTGTTGGGGACTTGTTATATTGTCTGCAAGTAGTTATTTTAAATGTGTTTTCCATTTTGAGTGCTTTTTAATTCTCTTTGTTGTTTACTTGTTCTGCCTATGACTAGTACTGTGTTGAGTAACAGCTACAAGAGTGGACATCTTGCCATTTTTTTGTGCTGGTGAGATGAGGTTAGCTGTTAACTTCTAAAATATGGTCTTCATTGTAAATAGGGCCATTCTTTAACAATGAAATTAACTTTTGTTATAAGTTTTCAGCTCATATCTTGAGGCAACTATATACTTTCTGATTTTAATGACATATATTTCATATATTCATGGTGAATGCTGCTTTTCATATGCTGTTGAGCTTCCATTGCTAGTATTTTTAGGGGACATTTGTATCTGTGATCACTAGGCATAATATTGGTTTATAATTCTGCTTTTTTATGCTCTTTTCTGTCTTTACTCAGGATAACACAAATAAAACCATTCTTCCTCTTTAATTTTTTCAAGGGTTTGTAGTAATTTTCGTCCTCCTTCCTTTTTGTCTTCCTCTTTCTCTTCATCTTTTTCATTATGTTAGGGACTCCTCAAGGTAGTAAGAACACTAGTAGGCTTTCTCTACCCATGAGCTACATCTGCAGCCTAGGAACTCCTCCTCTCTTTAAATATTTGGTAAAATTCAACAGCAAAACATCAAGGGTTGGGGGACTTTTTCTAATGGTTTAATTGTGCCACTTATCATCAGTCCATTCAGGTTTTCTCTTTGTCACATTTAGACCTTGGTAGGTTGTATGTATCTAGTATTTATTTATTCCTTAGATGTGACAGCATGTATTTCTCTCTGGTAGTTGTTCCAGATCCCTATATGTATCAATGGTAATGTCTATGCCTTCCCTTTCCCATGTGATTATGAGCTCCTTCTCCCTCCATCCCTCCTTCCCTCCTACCCACTCTCCCTCCTTCTCTCTCCCTCCCTTCCTTTCTTTCTCTCTGTCCCCCTCCTTCTGTGTCCTTATTTCTAGTTTGATTTTTATTATTTGATTTCTTCTAGTAATTTTGTGCTTAGTTGAAGAAGTATAAAGGTTGTATACAGGTTGCTGATTTAATGATTTATTCATTAAAAACAGAATAAACTTCAATAAAAATCATAGTTTATAGTAATTCATTAGTAGTGTGAAAGAACAATTCAATACATATCAACCATAAGTAGCTGGCAGAGGAATGTAGTACACTACTGAGAATAATCCACACCCCACAAGCATGCACTGTACATTACATATTCTAGTCTGTGCAGGTCTACACAGTTAGAAATCCTAACAGAACTGGGCAGCAAGTCTTTCAGTGTACTCTTAAGCAGAAGGAGCAAAGCCAGATGTTCCTTTATTTTAAAAAAGTCTTAATGGTCAAATAAAACCACATACTTTGAGAAAGTAGAATATAACACTATGAATTCTTTTTTTTTTTTTTTATGGTTTTGATGTGTTCTTGGATTCGGTTTGTGAGGTTTTTTTTATTCGATATATTCTTTATTTACATTTCAAATGATTTCCCCCTTTCTGGTCCCCCCACTCCCCGAAAGTCCCATAAGCCCCCTTCCCTCACCCTGTTCTCCCATCCACCCCTTTTCACGTCCCCGTTCTGGTTTTGCCCTATACTGCTACACTGAGTCTTTCCAGAACCAGGGGCCACTCCTCCATTCTTCTTGTACCTCATTTGATGTAACACTATGAATTCTTACTTTGAAAAAATATTACTGAACATATGATATTAAAATAGGATGTGTTATATACCTCTATCTTAATTTTTTGGACATGGATATTATTCTTTACCCTGGTTTGATACTTGAGCTAGGAAAACCAATCCCATGTTTGGGGCTGTAATTACTTTGTTTGAGAGGCTGAGGCAAAGGAATGGCCATGTCTTCTAGTCCAGCTTCCACTATATAGTAAGACAACAAACAGGCAAGGATGTAGGATGTAGTACTCTAAAACCAAAGGATGAAGAAGGTGAAGTCAAAGAAGTTCTTAGTAGTCACATTTTTAAAAACAGAATTTCTTGACTTTATTTCTTTTCCACAATAAGTGCTTCTTAGGGGGTTGGAGAGATGGCTCAGTGGTTAAGAGCACTGGCTGCTCTTTCCAGAGTTCCTGAGTTCAATTACCAGCAACCACATGGTGGCTCAAAACCATCTGTAATGGCATCTGGTGTCCTCTTCAAGTCTTCAGGCATAAATGCAGGTGATTGCTGTCTACATAATAAATAAACAAATCTTTAATCACTGGGCGGTGGTGGCACACGCTTTTATTCCCAGCACTTGGGAGGCAGAGGCAGGCGGATTTCTGAGTTTGAGGCCAGCCTGGTCTACAGAGTGAGTTCCAGGACAGCCAGGGCTACACAGAGAAACCCTGTCTCGAAAAACCAAAAAAAAAAAAAAAAAAAAAAAGAAAAGGTGCTTCTTAGCCATATATAGTAAGTAGTGTACACCTGTGATCCCAACATTCAAGAGGCTGAATCAGGATTGGAAATTCAAGACCATCTTGGGCTATATGGTAAGAATGTGTCTCAAAACAAAACAAGAACAAACTTTATTTAGAATATTATTTTGAGACTAAAAGCCCCTTTATCTTATTATAATCCAGTTTTAGGCAATATTAATCAGGAAATTAGCACTTTTATGCTGCATCCCATCTCCTCTCTCCCATTTCCCAATTTCCTAATATATTTCTTTCCTATTTTTGTCTTTCATTGTGAATCACTGACAGGGCATGCGATTGGAATCAAATGGTGCCTATAACAGAGATGTGAGAGTAGTCACATTTTGATGAAAGAGAGAGAGAATGGATTATGGTTGACTAACTAAGGTTGAATATAGCCTAATAAAATATAGTTCGATTGTAATAAAGCATAGAAAATTAATATAAGCTGTAATAATTATATTTATAATAAAATTTATAATAAAAATATTATTTTTATTTATAATAAAATAAAATAAATAAATAAATAAAAAATATTATTTTTATTTATAATAAAAAATATATTATAATAAATAATTATAAATATTTAAGGAAGGTGAAACAAAACATTGTATGTTTTTACAAAGGAATTAACACAATTGACTATTTTATTTCCTCTGGAGACAAGTCTAGTTTCCTGACTGTAAGTTACACTATCCATATAGTATATAGGTACAGAACCAGTAGCCAAAATGCTCCAAGAAAAGGTATAAGACCAGAAAGGATTAGACTATAATAGAGCATCATATAATAACTCTGTAGAACAAAGACTTACAGTTCATTAGTACTAGAAACCACACTGTACATAAATAAATAAGCTATGACTTCAAAAAACCATTGAGCTCTATGAAGAGGAGAGCTAAAGCTAAAGTCATTATCCACATGAAAATAGTATTTCTATGCTATCTTAACAATTTTAATAAATTTTTTAAGGTTCTCTAAAAGTTGTTTGACAGACCAAGACAAAACCATTTGTCTTCTCATTTCAGAGGTCCTATTATCTAAATGTCCAGTGAGGCTTGAAAGTGTAGTTAGTATTGATTCCTGTGCATACCACTGTTCTATATGCACATAGCTATGATGAATTCTATTTTAAAGTTAGGTACAGTAGTGTATTTATAATAACTGATAATAAAATAGGACAATTATAATTATATCTAGATACTAGGACAGTCAGTCTGATAACTAATATGGTTACTAAGTGACCAGTAGGCAGGTACAATATAGTGCATGGATCCACTGGGAGGGCAATGACTCATATGCTGATGGGACAGAGCAAGATATCATAATACTTCACCGCGATACTTTGAATGGGATGCAGTTTAAATCTTAGGAGATGTTCGTTTTTGGAATGTTCCTATAATGCTTTGGGACTTAGTTGTAACTTACATGTAACTGTAACTATGAATGTCTAACCATACATAAGCAGGGGCAGACATATCGGATGGAAACATTTGTAAAACTAAAAATGATGTAGTGTAAGTGACAGCAGGTGAAGGTTAATCTGCTGACTCTTGACTAAGGTTTAAATCTTACCAATAAGACCTGTCTCTTTTCCAAGACATTTTGATTCTCAACCCTGATCCTGTGGCTTTGGGCTACTTGAGGGGGGTTATTTGTTCTTCACTTGAATCTAAGAATGGTCTTGGACTCTAAAAAGTGACAAAAATAATTGTTATATTAGGAATATAACCTAGAAGACAGAGATAGTAATTGTTATAGTGACATATACTCTAATCAAATCTCAGTATCAGGCATAAGAAATTTTTCAGAGTTGTTGGTCATGGGACTCCAAGAAACATACCACTACACACACACACACACACACACACACACACACACAGAGAGAGAGAGAGAGAGAGAGAGAGAGAGAGAGAGAGAGAGAGAATAGGTTATTGCTATTGTCCTTGGCTGCCTCCTTGAAGTTAAAGGTTGGCCTGTATTGTTGAAGATCCCATATGCCTTACACATAGGACTCAGCAGAAACCTGACTTGAGCTGAAAATGATTCAGAGGCCTCCTTTCTGAGGACTAGCTTTCATTGTGCTTGAAGGTGATATACAAATTGCCAAGGGAGAAGAGCAATCAATAGTTCTGACCCATAGCAATGATGGGTATGGTAAGATAATCCTAAGGGTACAATAGTGGCACTTACATCATGGTGGTTTCCAACCAACCAACAGTTGGACTCAAGGCCAACTTAAGAGCAGAGAAATCATGTCTGGTACTCTAAATCTAGCCAACTATACATGGTTAGAGAGGTCATAGAGGAGAACCTACTATTTTCCCATACCTAAAGAACTCTTAACTGACTCTAAAATTTTTCCTTATACCCACAAATATGTGTATCTTTGTCATCTCATCAAGGAAGCTTCTTCGTCAGCAGAAGGAGGCCATTATAGAAAACCACAAGTAGTCGAAATGCAGAAAACAATGAACTGTCTCTGGAGTGCTTACTCCAGTTAATTCATTTATAACACAATTGCTGTATTGCACCTAAGATCCAGGGAGCATGGAGAATAGGGGATGGAAAGATTTATGACTTTCAACTGGTGAATGCATAATAAAAATGAGGTACATATACACAATAGAATACTACTCAGCTGTAAAGAAAAATAAAATCATGAAGTTTGCAAGGAAATGGATGAAACTATCAAAGACTGTATTGAGTGAGGTAACACAGACCCACAAAGACAAATGCCACGTGTTCTTTCTTATCCCTGGCTATTGGCTTCAAACCCTCAGATGTGAATGTATAAGCTCGAGTAGCCTCAGGAGGCTTACAAGTCGGGAGGTCAAGGTCAGTTTGAGAAATTTAACTTGTGATGCCTTCAAGTTTTGACTGTTGCTTGTAAAAAAAAAAAGACAACCTGTGACTGCTTGGGAAACATTGATATGAACATTAAAGAAAGGGAGAAGGAAAGTATTTCTAAAGAAAACTGCTTTCTAAAATTCTTGTGACAGTAAAGTATTAATTGCCCTACCTATATAGTTTCCAATCCTCAATCACCCCCAGTGTTGTTAATTTCTACTTGCACAAATGAAACTCCATGAGACTCTTCCAGAATTGCATCCAATGATTGTTTCAGAGCCTGATAGGTCAATATTTAATGACTTTAACAGGGGGCATATTCAGGCTTAGAACTGGTGGCGAGGAAGAGAAAATAAATGCAAAAGTAGAAAGGCAATTTGTTGCAAATTTAATGTAGCAGAACATGATTGAAACATGCTCATCTGTGACATGTAATTTCCTTTCTTAAAAGCGTTAGTGGATCACTGGGTTGTGGAAGTCTGTGATTTCACTGCTGAGGGGTTTCTTTGCCAAGGTTTTGGTTTCCAAAAGACACACCCACTGGAGTCTTCATGAGGGTGGGTTTAGAGTGCTGGAATACATGGGCATGGTGCATGTTTTAGATAACATTGGGTAAAGTCAAATGACATTTCTTTGAACTTCCAACAACCTTGGGTCTCTGTGTTTTGCCTGTTTCTACAGATTCAGAGGCCCAGTTAGTGACAGGGATGACAAAAGACACCACAGAGGAAGGAGGGCCTTCAATTCTTAGGGCTTTAATTTCTCTCTGAATTTTCCTCTGTCCTATCTCTCTGTGGGATGCACTAAAACCTTTGTGTTGGATGCTGAGCCATCCTGGTGGGTGGGGCTAGTCAGATTACAGTTCATTCAGAACTAACTACAAGAAATCCTTTGAAGGCCAGTCACTGCCTCCTCATTCAAGAGTATTCATGGCTGTGGATAGTGCTCAGGAAGTCGGTGTGCTCTCCTAGCTGTGTAGAAGCCTTCCCATCAACAACTGGGATGACAACACCACACCTCACCACCCCTTTGTGCATCCAGTCGCCTGCATTTGTTGTGCTGCTACTGATGGGGGTTTCTACTTACTTTCTTTCCATCATCTGCTTTCTGGGACACCTAAGACATAACTACCCCCAGCATTTCAGGTGAACACTGCCCGAGTGAGGTGACATCCATATAGAAACTTTAAAAAAAAAATGAAGTCTGTTTAATCTTATTAATCCTAAGCCTGCTGAAATAATTTATATCATAAAATGGTCATTTGATTAAAATTTGAGAGAGAGTTGCTAATGAGTGATCTTCATCTGGGAAGCTAAAAATGCACTGCTATGCTTTACAAATTACTTCAGGGGCTTAGGGGATAGCCCAGCAGGTGAGAGTGCTTGCTGTGTAAGCATGAAGACCAGAGTTTGAATCCTAGCACCCACATAAAGAGCTGGGAGTGGCCACATGTACCAGTAAGACCAGAGCTAGGGTGACAGGAGGATCATTGGGGCCTATTGGCTGTCAGCCTATCTTCAAGTCCAGTGGGAGACTCTGTCTCAAAGGATTAAGGTGGAAAGAACTAAGGAAACACAATGCGCCCCCCTCTCTCTCTCTCACTCCCTCTCCCCCCTCTCTTTCTCACTCTCTTTCTCTCTCTCAGACACACAGACACAGACATACAATTATTTCATATAGCATGCAAAACAGACAAGCATTTTTGTTTTTATTTTATTTTATTTTATTTTATTTTATTTTATTTTATTTTATGTTTACGGTCTTTCTGGGGAGCACTGGAAGTCCTAGAACTCCCTGTGTAGAGAAGCTTGGCCTGCAGGGCACAGAGACTCATTTGCCTCTGCCTTCTAAGTGCTGGGATTAAAGGCATGTGTGCCACCAAACCCACATTACAAGGTCTTTTGTTTTGAGAAAATATAAAGTTATTTTGAGAATCTGTGATGCTTTATAACCCAAGCTATATTCTTATAAAAAATAGAAAAATTCACATTTAGTTTGGTCCTTAGCAAGCAACATGTAAATTCTTCTTAGCTTTATGTAATCGTCTTAAATGGGAATATCGGATACATGAAACGCTCAATTTTTAGAATTCTTCAAATATGTACATAAACAATCCAGGAGGAAATGGGCTGGTTTTGGTGTCTTTAGTCTTCCATCCATGTGGCTGATAATGTGCTCTTGCATTTAGTACTGGTTGTTAAATATAAATTGAGTGTGTACCTGGGAACCTTAATTTATAGATATCTCCTCTCAGAACATGGAGCGCCAGCACTGCCCTCTTATTACTCAGAGTTTCATCGCGGGCTTGAAATTGACCAGCTAAATGACTGTCATGAGAAACACACAATGCTGGAAAGCGGAGCGCTGACTTATTAGGGCATAAAATGTTGGAGGGATCGTCGGGGTGTTTAATATCATGACTGGCTCCGCTTGTTTTCTCATCACATTTGATGGAAGAACCAGCCAAATCCAGTGAATGAAACGTTATTACACAGAACAGTGTCATTTCTATACATGTGGGCCCCTCTCACCGAGTGTGGATCATTTCAGAGGCACAGATTACTCTTCTCCCACACAAGACAACTCAGATGAATAAAATGTAAATGACCCGTCGGCTCTCCAGTTGACAGAAAGCCGAGACACTGAAATTAAGCCATTGATATAATTTTAATGCAGCTTTCTTCACATTAAGACAACTATTCTTTTTTTCCTCCCTGTCTAGCATACCTTATAAGAAAAGAAAGAAGGAAAAACTAGAGGGGAAAATCGATTTTAAAGAATGCTGGGGAGAGAATGACATTCAAGGTCTGAAAGCCACCAGAGACTGAAGATGAGAGAGATGTCCTGGGTAGTGAAGAGACACCCTGAAGAGAGACACCCTGAAGAGTATGGAGCTGGGAGCTGGGTGTTTGGAGATCCCCTGCCTGGGAGGGAGCATCATAGAAAGCCTGCTTTTGGGAGATCTGGCTAAAGGAACATTCTAAGGCTTAGAGCAGCTTGCCTCCTCTGGATTTTACTGAGCTGTCCACCAGGTGGCAGTAGGAAACCAGGTTTGTGCGCACGTGAACCGCCTTAGCCTTGGGGAGAATTCCTGAGAAGAAACTAGGCTCCTGCGATTCTGCTTCTCAGTGGTGAGTTGTTGCGGCAAAAGAGAACCTTCAACTTTCAGATTAGCTTGTAAGAGAACGTGGCATTTTGGAAACCTATGCACTGGTGACACCACAGCCGAGGTCACCCAGGTAGCTGGCATCTGCGCTGGAGCACTCTCTGGAGTTCCAGTCCTTTTGGCACCAAGCCTGATAGAACCTCTCCGGCTCTTTCCCATAGCCTCTCAGCTCCCACGGCTGTGGCTCTGCTTTACCACATGCATTGGCATTTAACTGGTTTCATAGCTTTCATCCTCAGTGTTCCCCATAAGCCCACGTTCCCACACGCATTAATCTTTACACGTACCCCCAAACTCTATTGCTTTATTATATGCTTGGGAAAATGACCTCCCCTTTGTGACCCAGTTTCCTTGAGATATCTCTTCCTGATGCCTGTCCTCTGAGGCTTAGTTTGGACATCAGATGCTCGGGAGGCTTTCCTAGGAGCACTCCTCCCCGCCCCAATCGGAAACCCACTTTGGAATATCCTAGCACATTCAGATTAAGACACTAGCTTCTTCACGTGTTTGTTGTTTCTGGATATCTCACATATGTTTAAGGAAAGCCTTCTGTTTCATTCTTACTTTAGAGTATGTAGCATGCTCACAACATACACGGTCAGTTACTAAATACATACCGTGTGTGTGTAGTTTGCATCCCAAACATCCCACCATATCTCTGAAGCCAACCCTATTTCTTCTGTGAAAGAGTGCAATAAAATAGCCATATAATGAGGGAAAATCAAGTGACTTTGGGGATATATTTCCATATTTGTAAAGTATGAAACCCGATGAGAGGGGCAGTCAGAATCCACAAATTTGAATGTTGTTTGCTCCTTTTTATTTCCATGTTAAAATTGTCATCAGTGATATCAACAAGGGCATTCCTAGAAAAAACATGCTTTGCATAGAGAAGGTTTAAAGTAAACACTCTGGAATTACTGCTGTTCTCTAGGGAGGCCTGGGTATAGGGTTATTCATGATTATTATTCCAGGCTTTACCTAATTCCTTGGGAACATGGTACTAAAAGCTGATAATTTGGATGGTCGAGTTTATCAGTCAACCTGAGCTGGGGTTGGATGCAGGACGACAAGCCCTGACATCTTAGCATCCTAACACAAGTGCTTATTTCTTGAGTCTGCTCCACGTCTGCTGCAGTACAGCTACTGCTGTTCTTACATCCTCAGTCTGGAGGGCAGGGCAGAGATAACAGACTCTCAGTGATGGCAGACACAAGGAACCTTGGTAAAGTGGATCCTAAAGGCTTTAGGTCCAGAAAGACATGTTATTTCTGCTTCTGCATCATAGACCAGAGCAAGTCACCTGGCCATAACCTCATTCAACTCAAGGGAGAGTGATGTGTAATCCAATCCCATAATTACGGAAAGAAACTCAGAAACTGGTGAAGAAGATAACAAATTCCTAGTGAGAAATATTCAAAGCACAGAACACCAGCCACTCAGTGGGAACAATTGGCTAAGGTTTCCTTCTGTAAACTGACACCTGCTGAATAAAGCTATTGTTTCTCTTGGAAACTTAAATGTGACAGAAGTAAATAAATGTTGAAATCTAGATTTCAATGCATTCACTGTTTTTAGACAAACAATATAAGACTCTCTGGTATAATCTTAGGTTTTGTGTGTGAAGGAATTTATTTTGGTAGTAAAACTTGGAAGAAAAAGAAGTCAGAATAAATCACCTACAGCATGTTGAATTTTATTTTTAAATAAATTACAGTGTATGCCAACTAATTGGGAGCTTGCATGTGTGCAACAAATTCAAACACCTAGAAAAGACACTTGTTTATTTTCTATTTTAGGCCAATTCTAATGGGATGCAATTAGCCAGGTGATGCTTTTATTGATGAGACCATTCAATCAGTCAGGATGACTGTGCTGCCTTATTCAGTCTTGAGCTACAGTTTTATATCAAGAGAAAAAAAGAAAATTCTAAACAATCAGTATAAAAATTTCAGGGAAAACTCTGATAGAACATTTTGAATTTGTTTCCTAAGTGCTTCTCAAAATGGGAAGAGCTGACATTTATGGCCCATGAAATTTTCTGAGAGAAAAACAGATACTATTGGAAGAAGGAAGGAGGTACAGATACAACCTCATGGAATGAGGAGATTGCTCAGTGGGTAAGAGCTTTTAGCTTGAGTTCAAATCTCTAGCACTCACATAAAAGGAACAATGGCCTTCAGATTTAAGGAGAGATCCTCTTTTCTTTTTTTTTTTAATTGAAAAAAGGTAGACAGTGATAGAAGACCCTTGATAACCCCTTCTGTCCCTCACAGAGACACATATGCTTCCATACATGTGTGTGTCTACACTATACACACCTGTACAAATAAACTATGATACACTAACCACTACCACACATCCATAAAGATAAGCAATATGAAAAGATAATCTTTAAAATTAAAACATACCTTTTAGAAGCACAGACATGCACATAGATAGAATTCTATGACTCTGTAAATATGGATAGTAACTTTTGGATGGCTGGCATGCATTATAATCTGTTGAAATCTTGAAGAAAAATCAAGCATTGTGACTCAGGCCATTCTGTTCCACCTCTTCACCCTCATGCACATAGAGCTTGTGCTTTTAAAACTATCCATGCAGGTAGATTCATATCAAGATGCCTTGTTTCACATTCATCAGTAACATTTCCTACACAGACTGCATTTGGCAAGAGATGAGGGCACCATAGAGATGGGGAGGGCAAAGGGAGCCACAGATGATGATGGCTGCCTTACAAATCACGCTTTCTCTGCTTTGGCATTGTTGACATTTTAGGCTTGACAATATTTGTCATAGGAGTTTGTCTTGGGCAGTATGGATGCTTAGCAGTACCTATAGCCTCTACGTACCAAACAGATGGATTATATACTCAGCAAGTAAATACGCTTCCTGCCACTGTCAAGTGCTTCCAGGAGGAAATCTAACCTACACTTGAGGACTCCTGTTTTACACTGAGAGTGTTTTCCCATCTTGAATTTTGCTACATTTTTAGAGAAGCTTCCCCCACCCCTTTTTTTCTTTTGAGACAGGATCTCAGTCAGCTCAGGCTGGTCTCCCACTTGACCTCCTGACTCTCTTGACTCTACCTCTTAGATATGAGAGCTATAGGCATGCACCCCACATCCAGTCTTATATGTGCTGGGCAAACACCCAGGGCTGTGTGCATGCTGTGCACACACTTATCAAATGAGCTGTATCTCCAGTCCAAGAAACTGTGCTTCAACCTTTAATTTAATTCTAAGCCTTCTTTAGCAACTTACATTTTAATTTTATCAAGCTGCAAAAATCATTTACATTTATTTCTTGTGATTCCTACTTACTATAGATAAATATAGTGATCCACATTATCCATAAGGGACATGTTTGACAATCTCTAATGTATGTCTGAAATACTACCAAACCATGTACACTGTATTTTGTCCAGTGTTGTCACAGAGAACTATAATTAATCTCTTCCCATGTTTATGAACTGGTTTGTTATTTGCATCATGACTTACTCTTGTGTTTTGGGGTCATTGTAAGGATAAGAATGATTTGAACCCAATATGAGATACTTTGTCAGGTACTTTAGTAATGAAGATGGCTACTAAGTAACTAAATGGAAGGTAGTGTATACAGTGTGGATATACCAGTGCAGTAAAATTTCATTATTTTCAGAATACCATGTAATTTGAAATTCATGGGTTATTTATTTCTATAACTTTCCACTTAATATTTTCAGAGTACGGTAAGTTATATTCTAAAGTGAGAATTAAAGTTTTTCTGTAACAATAATTTAAAGTTGGAGATAAAATAGGAAGAAATGTATAATTGCTCTTGTGAAATAATCATAGAATAACTTCAACTATGTTTCTTTGACCTTAACTATCTCAAGTAGATTTGTTATTGTTGTTGTTATTATTATTATTATTATTATTATTATCATTATTATTAATTAGCCCACGGAAATGGGCAAGAAGGGAAATTCCTGTGGGAAGAGGATTTCTTCATTCTAAGTTAGATTCTTAACCTACTATAAATTATGTGACTAAAGGCTTCCAGCTCACCATTCAGGAATGTTGGTCAAGTAAACTTAATCTGTTAATCAAACCCTAGATTTATCCTTGTGACTTAGAGCAGGTGTATTGTGGACTAAGTGTGAGAGATGGAAAGCAGGGCAATAAGAAGCTTAGAGGTTAACAATAGTGGGGGTGGAGGTGTTACTTAAATCCACGGTAGATGGTTTTGCCTAATTTTTAGTATCATGGTCCAGCCTCATAGTACGCTGCTTTAAGTCTATGGGTTCTCCATGTGGCTAGCTTAGAAGCTGTGCATGCTTTTTGAATATACTGCAATGTTGTCACAAAGAACTATAATTAATCTCTTCCCAGGTTCTTTATTTGCTTTATGACTTACTCTTGTGATTTGGGGTCATTATTAAGATAAGTGAATTGAACCCAATCAGGCAATTTAGTAATTAAGATGGCGTCTAAGTAACTAAAGGGAAGGTAGTGTATACAAAGATGTCTTTACCATCATCTTGATGGCAAAGCACGAGCATCTTATGCTCCTCTCTCAGGTGAGAGGATGCCCCTATTGCTTATTACTAAGCTATCAGTATGTCAGACGCTATCAGAGCAGTTTCCTCCCCAGGGTCATTCACCAGTCAGTAGAGACACTTTAGTTCTTATAAGTAGAGGGGAGAATGTTCAGTTATTGAGCTAAATACTCCAACCTTCACAAGCCAGTTCTCATCAATGAAGTGCTAGTTAAGGCTGAGCCCCCGTGCAGGCCCCCACGCTCATCTCTTAGATCTGAGGCTTCCTGACCAACACACTCAGCCAATGCAGCTTCTTCTTAAGACTCATAACCCTTTGCCTTACAGAAACTTTGTAATTTTATGAGGTCCCATTTGTCAATTCTTGATCTTAGAGCATCAGCTATTGGTGTTCTGTTCAGGAACTTTCCCCCCCCCCCCCCGTACCGATGTCCTCAAGGGTCTTCCCCAGTTTCTTTTCTATTAACTTCAGAGTGTCTGGCTTTATGTGGAGGTCCTTGATCCATTTGGAGTTGAGCTTAGTACAAGGAGACAAGGATGGATCAATTCTCATTCTTCTGCATGCTGACCTCCAGTTGAACCAGCACCATTTGTTGAAAAGGCTATCTTTTTTCCATTAGATGTTTTCAGTCCCTTTGTCGAGGATCAAGTGGCCATAGGTGTGTGGGTTCATTTCTGGATCTTCAGTCCTGTTGCATTGATCCGCCTGCCTGTCACTGTACCAATACCATGCAGTTTTTAACACTATTGCTGTGTAGTATTGCTTGAGGTCAGGGATACTGATACCCCCAGAATTTCTTTTATTGTTGAGAATAGTTTTAGCTATCCTGGGTTTTTGTTATTCCAGATGAATTTGAGGATTGCTCTTTCTAACTCTGTGAAGAATTGAGTTGGGATTTTGATGGGTATTGCATTGAATCTGTATATTGCTTTTGGCAAAATGGCCATTTTAAACTATATTGATCCTGCCAATCCATGAGCATGGGAGGTTTTTCCATTTTTTGAGGTCTTCCATCAAAAGGGCAAATCGGCAACCAACAAATTGGGAAAAGATCTTCACCAACCCTACATCAGATAGAGGGCTAATATCCAATATATATAAAGAACTCAAGAAGTTAGACTCCAGAAAACCAAATAACCCTATTAAAAAATGGAGTACAGAGTTAAACAAAGAATTTTCACCTGAAGAACTTCGGATGGTGGAGAAGCATCTTAAAAAATGTTCAACTTCATTAGTCATTAGGGAAATGCAAATCAAAACAACCCTGAGATTTCACCTTACACCAGTCAGAAAGGCTAAGATTAAAAATTCAGGAGACAGTAGATGTTGGTGAGGATGTGGAGAAAGAGGAACACTCTTCTACTGCTGGTGGGGTTGCAAATTGGTACAACCACTATGGAAATCAGTCTGGCGGTTCCTTAGAAAACCGGGCACCTCACTTCCAGAAGATCCTGCTATACCACTCCTGGGCATATACCCAGAGGATTCCCCAGCATGTAATAAGGACACATGTTTCACTATGTTCATAGCAGCCCTATTTATAATTGTCAGAAGTTGGAAAGAACCCAGGTATCCCTCAACAGAAGAGTGGATGCAAAAAATGTGGTATATATACACAATGGAGTACTATTCAGCCATTAGAATCAATGAATTAATGAAATTCTTAGGCAAATGGATGGAGCTAGAGAACATCATACTAAGTGAGGTAACCAGACTCAAAAGATGAATCATGGTATGCACTCACTAATAAGTGGATATTAACCTAGAAAACTGGAATACCAAAAACATAATCCACACATCAAATGAAGTACAAGAAGAATGGAGGAGTGGCCCCTTGTTCTGGAAAGACTCAGTGAAGCTGTATAGGGCAAAACCAGAACAGGGAAGTGGGAAGGGTTGGGTAGGAAAGCAGGGGGAGGGAAGGGGGCTGATGGGACTTTCGGGGAGTGGGGGGTCTAGAAAAGGGGAAATCATTTGAAATGTAAATAAAAAATATATCGAATAAAAAAAAAGAAAAAAGACTCATAACCCATATATGATCTCTCCCCATTTAAATGGATAAAGAACAGACATAAAAATAATTATTTTAGAATATATGAAATTTACATAAAATCCAATTTTTATTGTCTACCAAAAAAGTTTTACTGGAGCACAGTAGCATATAGATTGCTCTTGTCTGTTTCCACAATATAGCTTCAGAGTTGAGCAGTTGTGACAGATCCTATATGGCACAAGGCCTGAAATATTTACTATCTGATCCTTTAAGAAAATCATAAATTTCCCCAACCTTTGCTCTAGATGCATATCAGATGACCTGCTGTTGATGTGGATAGGTAATATGACATATTTTAGCTGATGCTCCTTGGAGTTAGTAAGTCTATTTATTATTTTCCAAAGTTATGATTGAGGGTGGTTAGGAGGTATTGAGGAAATTGGGAAAAATCATTACAAAGTTACAGTTGTGACAATAAATAGATGTATGGAGGGCCCAGGAGATGTACCATGTGACAGCCATCCAAAGGAAGATAACTGTTGACTTGGTTGGCTAACATATTCCTTGCATGAGCAGGCAGGGTCACTTGTAAGGAAGAGTATTGTGCAGCAGCTTGGAAGTATTTATAGTAAGCCGTGAGCTCGCCCTGAAAAGTGTGTGTTTTAAAATGTTGTGTCCAGTTTCTTCTTTTAAACAAGCCCCATCAGGTTGTGGCAAATTAAAGACTTGTGTGAAGAATCTATAAGACTTATTGATAGTAGAGATCATAGGGGAGTTTCACAAGATAAGGATTTATGGGAAAAGAATCAACATTTTCAATTTGTACCTTCAGACTTGATTTAAGATTTCTTTGCTTGTGGGTGGGAGAGCTATCAGTGGCGCCGTCTCCGCAGAAGCTGCCCTGATGGGGCTGCTGTTCTGGAGTATCTTCCTCCTTCCCACTCTTCTCAAGATGTTGTCTTCCCACCACCCATGCCTGTGGCATTAGCTATTTCCTCCACATTCTAAGTAAAAGCAGGACTTTTGTGTGTCACATGGTATGGAGCGATTTGTTCTTGGTTGTACATGATGGGATAGATTTAAGAGCCACGAAAGCGAAGAGAAGGGGCTCTACACTGGGTGTGTGAGACATTTGCCATCAATGACTTTAAGAAGTCCTTTGAGTTGAAAATAGAGGAGGTTAAGTTCTATTCAGTCACAGTGGCAAGAACTTTTAAAGAGGAGGAGCAAGGGAGGAATGGAGAAAAGATAAATAAAACGTGGTTCTGTGTTTTAAAATGCATTGTGTTTTTTATCATATTGGGGCTATATGAGGATTGTTTAACATCTCTAAATTCTGATTTATTTGCCCAGTATTGCTGAGGTGTAAGAAGAATCTAGAGTATCTATCTAATAAACAATATTTGTCCCAGTAAATGAGTATAGGAGTTTTAGGATAAAGATCCCTTATAGTGTTAGAGAATTCAGAAGTTAAAAATCTTTTAAAATAAATAAAATCTTCAACAGGCAAGCACCTTCACTTGCTGAACCATCTTGGTGGCTCCAATATTGGTGAGCTCAATAAACCTATACAAATGTCAAGAACAACAAAGTCCAGGATATCAAACCAAATAAAGTCAGGGCATGAAGGAAGCCTATGGTGAAATCCTGGCTGAGCCACCCTCAGAGGGAGAAAGATGCAGTAGTCTATAAAGGAACAATGATGTAAGTGATATAATGATGGAAAGCCAGAACTAAGGGCATGTCTTCAGAATATGAAAGCAAAATCAAAACATACCAATACTGCTAACTTCAAATTCTGAATGCAGTGAAGACATCTTTCAAAAGCCATTGTCCATTTGTCTAAATTTTCAAATTCATTGACCGTGTTTTTTATTGTCACTGCAGGAATCCATTGCCTATAATTACTACCACTATAATCTTTAGCCTTGATGATTTGTGGTGCTTTCCTTTCAACTAACTATATTAGAGGGTCCTCTATTTTTAAAGACAAGGCTCTGGACAGATTTATCTTCCCATCAGAACTTGGACTTGGTGATATTCTGATCGTCTATCATTGTAGTCATTGGATTTATATGAGTGTAGCCATTAGTTTTTAGCTTTAACTTTTTAAACTTAAGAATTTAGACTCTAAAATAAATGGCAATCATTTTTTGTGGTGTTTCATGTGATTTTACTTATAGGACCACTATTATTTCTTATTACAAGGCATTTAAAAGACATTACCCAACCTCCGCATACCCCTGGTGCCAGGAAGTGTTAAAATGGCTCGGCATAGTGACTAGAACTTGCAATCCCTGTGCTTGGGAGGCTGAGGTAGGAATGCTGTGAGCTCATGGCCAGACTGGGCCATGTTGTCAATGTGAATCCAGGCTGGAGTATAAGTTACAGAGTGATATCCTGTCTCAAACCAAACTAAACCAAACCAAACCAGACCAGACCAGATTCAACCAAACCAAACCAAACCAAACCAAACCAAACCAAACCAAACCAAACCAAACCAAACCAAACCAAACCAAACCAAACCAAACACAAAACAAATGGCTGAATTGTTCTAAGCATTTCGTTTATGTATTAGAAAAATAGGTATAGTCTTTATTTCCATGTTCAGACCCTATCAATGTCAATCAAATTTATTATGTATTTGAAAACCTTGATTGTGTGTGTGTGTGTGTGTGTTTTAATCAGTCAGTTCTGAAAACAGCATTACAATTCCCTTCAATGTTAGTGTCTGAACTTCCAGCTAGTTTGCTCTATGTATTTTAAAAGTGTTTGTTAGATGTTTTCAAATCTGGAAATGGTATGCTTTCCTGGAAAATTGAACATATTTGTACAATTCCACGACACTCATTATCCTGAAAGGCCTTGTTTTAAATGTATTACCCAATGTTAATGAACAAATCCAGCGTTTCTTTAGTTTTCATGAGCCTGTATGTCTTTTTGAATTATTCCTTTCTGAGTTCTCTGACTTTAGATGTGACTATTATGATTATTATTATTATGATTGTTGTTGTTGTTATTCAATAATATAAAACATTACCTCCTTCTACATAATATATGACTGGTTTAAGTAGCTCACTGATGTGAATAGTACATACATGTTTTACTTTATATATAAAAATGTATATAAGAGAGAATTGTTTCTACTCCCTGATTTTTCATGATTTGTTATTTCATATTGCCACTTTCTGAATTTCCTTTTTTTTTTTTTCCTATTTTTCTTTGGCTTTTTCAAGACAGGGTTTCTCTGTGTAGCCCTGGCTGTCCTGGAACTCACTCTGTAGACCAGGCTGGCCTCGAACTTAGAAATTTGCCTGCCTCTGCCTCCCAAGGGCTGGGACTAAAGGCGTGTGCCAACACTGCCCAGCTCTGAATTCTTATTTTGTTTATTTTTCCTCATGTTTTGAAGGTCTTTATTGTTTGGTACCAAGTATCTACCTTTAGAATATCACCACTTACACTTATGGATGTCTGAAGTTGAGGCTTTCCTGCTTTCTTTTACATCTTTGTGAAATGTAAGGATCTCAGATGTTCCCTCTTATTAGCCCCCCTCTTGAACTGTAGTCTGTTTTCAATCAATTTTTCTTGCTACCCCTTTAAAACACACAGATTTAGATCTTAATATTTTATTATATAGTTCTTAAATTTTTCAGTTTTGTCTTCATTAATTCCTTGAGCCTCTCTTTTGAAGCCCTAGGATTTTCTCTGAATTTCCCTCTTTAATGTAAGCTAAACCTTTTACAACCTGCTTTAGAGAAAAGCTTTTGGTCTCAGCTCTGTCGACTTTTGCTTTTCTTTCTCTATTACACTTTGAGGCTATCAAGCTGCAGTCTTGTTCTGCTTTTGAGAATTCTGTTTTCATTTCAGTTGCTGTTTCTTTCTTCTCTGTCTGCAAGGAAACCTCTCCCCACCCTCTTGGTGCTCAGGCCAGGGACTTGCAGGGCTGACTTACAGCCTAGCATGCAGACTGCATGGCTCCTTTGTAAGCACTCCATGCCAACAGCAAAGAGAAAATGGTGAATTGGCATATGCCAATTTCCAAGGCTTAAGTTTTACTCAATAAATATTGGAATGACCTGATTTTAACCTGCCTATAAACCAATAAACTATTCATATATATTAGCTAGATAATTTATTTTAACCTTAAAATGCTTTTGTGAAGAAAAAGTCACCATTTGGAACTTCCCAATACAAATTTGGTGCTTGGAAACTTGTATTACTATAAGATAATGGAATGCAATGTATGAATTATAAATTTCCCTGAGTAAGTGAAGCAGGTTCAGTTTTCTGAGAGACACAAGTAAGTTGCAATTGTCTGTTTTATCAGAATCGATAAACGGTCTAGATTACTGCTTAACTCTTCATTTCCTCTTGCCTCAAGCCTATTTATGTTAAGAAATCATTTAGAAACAACTAACAAATATTTTACAGGAAAATTATGGCTACGCTTCAGGCATGAATAGCAAACACTTATTCAGATTCATTTAATGCTGGTTTGAGATTAGGATCATTTTTACTGAATAAGGAGCTTACCGAAGCTGATGTTTTAATACTCAGCACAGTCCTTTTTATAAAATAAAGGATAGATTTTTTTTTTGCCTGAAAAAACTAGTAGATCTAATCAATGTGTTAATTGAGATACTTTTCTGGAATGAATGAATGTCATGGAAATCCTGCGTGGTTTCAGCTTACATGGTTAAGTGTCCACGATACTAAAAGACTATGATCAATATCTGATTGGTGTTCCTGGGTACTTGGAAAATAGAAGCTGAAAATACTCACTTCATACCTAATATCATTTTAATTAAAAATAACATTACTTTCATGTGTGTACGGTGTGTGTGTATGAGTATGTGTGAGTGCCTATGTGTATGTGCCTATGAGTGTGTGTGAGTGTGCTCACATGTGACACAGAGGACAATCTCAGTGTTAGTCCGCAACTTTTACCTTTTTTACAATCGCATCGTTTTTGCTTCTATACTGCATACAGCACAGAGTGCAAGCTGAGCCAGCAGTGTCCCAGGGTTCTCTATCTGCATCTCCCATCGCACCGCAGAAATGCTTGGGATTATAAACACATACCACCGTCTGGCTTTTCCTGAATTCTTGGGATCCAAACTAAGATCTTCATGCTTATGTGGCAAGTGTTTTACTTACTGAGCCATCTTTCCATCTCCTATTAATATTCATAGTAAGTACTTGAACATCGTAATTTAACATAGTAAAAGAAGCAGACAAATATTTTTATTAAACATATTATGACTTGGCAGACTTTGTACCAAGTTGTAATCATTTGTTTCCTTACCCCAACAGTACCTTTAACTTTCTTTCCATAGTATTTCTTCTACTTGTTATTTATGTTTAAAGATTTGTTTCAATTTTATGTGTATCTGCATGTGTTTGCATGTATTCTATGAGCCAGATGTGTGTTCATGTCTTCAGAGAACCAGTAGGTGGCGTTGGATCTTCAGGAACTAGTTACAGATGTGATGTGGACAGCATGGGCATTGAGAACTTATCCCAGGTCCACTGCAAAATGCATTTAGTGGAACTCTTGTTTCAGGAGATCCAAAGCCTCTGTGTCATCTCTTTAACCTTTCTGTTATATTTAAATGAAAGATAAATGGCATGAAACAAAAGCTCATAGTGAACTTGAATTTTCACAGGGTGTACCCCAATACATAGACTCAATCAATTACAATATAATCTTTGCCTGGGGAACCATTGTCTTGTTTTCTAACCCCTGGGCTATTTCGAGAATACAACTTATGATCTTGGGCATACAATTACTGAAAGATTTGAATAAAGTTCAAAATTTCCATTTTATATTGATTTGTACAATTTCTATATCAAATGCTGGAAATCAGACGGTCCCTCTGCATGCATCTGCATAGTCCCCTCTTATCTAAATGGTATTATTAGGAAGAAAGTGAGTGCTTTCTCAGCTGTGTTGACATGGGGGGGGGGATGCACATTCTTTTCTGTGTGAAGAGAATGGTAGGTGGGAAGGTAAGAGGCACAAAAGGTAGTGCATGGCCAGGCAACCAGTTTCTGCACTGTTCATGGATTTGTGGCTGCGGATGTGTCCTCATCCTCTACAAACTACCAGGGAGGTTCCAGGAAAGAGGACAACTCCATGGAGTAAAGCAGCACAGCGGTGTGACCATGTGAGGAAGGATGGTCTCCCCCTGTTGGCATCAACTTGCACACAGCAGGAGCAGGTGTGTGGGACAACACTTGTTTACTCTGCTTTGGGACAGACTGAACCTCAGTAGCATCTAGATATTTTTTGTATGAAATTTGCTGCTTGAAACAAAGCATGAAAATCCCCTTTCACCCAGACTGTACACTTAAAGATTGTCCTACCTCATGCTATATTAAAATGTGTTGTCAACATCCTCTAGAAGGTGTTTATTGGATTGCTTTAGGAAAGGCTAACTTTTTATTTTTTTAAAAACATTTTTCAGTAGGATTTTATTAATAAATGTGATTCTGACATTCTCTATTATGTTACTTTCATCCTTTGGGAAAACTGAGGGTGGGTCTGGGAGACAGCTTGATTGGTAAAATGTTTGCCATGCAATCATGGATTTGAGTATAATTTGTAGAATCCATGTAAAAACAAAAACTTAGGTGAGTAACTCAAGATCTGGGGAGGTAGAGACAGTCAAACCCCAGGGGTTTCTTAACCCATCATCCAGTCTACTGGTGACTTCCAACCCAGGGTGAGATCCTGTCTTGTGGGGCGGTGGACCGTGAGAGGTAACCTGGTCCTTGGTTGAGCTATGGTTAGAAACCCTGGAGACCCTGAAGGGATGATAGGACCTTTGCCTTTGTCCAGGCACCAGGCCCCTGTCACTAGCTCCAGCCTCCTATAGATTTGTGGCCATCAGTCACTTAAGAGTAATACCCCAATCCCCTCCATATGTAGATGAATAAAAGGATATGACCTGTGGTTACCTAGGCTCAAGACAGAGATCCCCATTCTAATGAGATACCTAGAAGCCTGAAGGGCTTAGCCAATAACCTTCCCTTCCCAGACATTCCTCCCTGTAAAAGATATTTAATCTCAGGCCCACCCTGAGAAGTGGGGTATGGTTTTACAAATCTACTTTCCACCATGGCAATAAATGATTTGTACCCAAAAACTGTCTCTTTTCATCATTATCCTCTGTGGGAGGCTATGGAGAAGGCCTTTGCCTACAGAGCCACTTTCTAATGTAAAAGGCTTCTCTGCACTCACAACTATGGCCTCCACCAAACCCAAGTGCAAGCCAGCATAACCAGCTGGAGCTCCCTGTCCCCCTCCACCCTTCCGCCTAGATGCAGCCAGCAGGCCAAGATTCCTTTCTCAGCTCTTCCTTGATTTCCAGCAGTGCCTGTGTATCCAAGAGTCTGGGAACTCCATGCAGGCCCTAGGACTGAGCAGTGTCTCATGGCTTCCCTGTGACCCAACACCCACCCCACCTGTGAGTGGGGTAAGTGGAGTCAAATTCCCTGTGGCAGAGTAGACCCTGTGAGTAGGAACTTACAACCCTATACTGTCTCAAAAATTAAAGTGGAGACCACCAACCAAAGAGTACACTGGGGTTACCCATGGCTCCAGCTGGATATGTAGCAGAGGATTGCCTTATCTGGCATCGCTGGGAGGGGAGCGCCTTGGTCTTATGGAGGCTTGATGACCCAGGAAAGGGAAATGCTAGGGTGCTGAGGCAGGAGTGGGCGGGTGGGGGAGCACCCTTATGAGGTGGGGGGGGTGGAGGAGGAGGGGAAAAAGAAAAAAATAAAGTGGAGAATGATTAAGGAAGATATCTGATGTAGATGTGTGCATGCACTTACATACATGTACACACAGACACACACAGAGAGAGAAAGACAGAGAGAGACAGACACACACTACACACACGCACACTATAGTGTTAACCATTAAGTGTGAGGGCAGATCTTTGTCCAAGTGCTCACCTTACCACTCTGGGAGTTAGTTAAGGAGTATTAATTTGTCCAAAGTTCTGCGTGCTCACTAAAACTGGCATGTTCAGCATTCACAAGCAACTTTGAACAGCAGTGCTCAGATTTCTTCTTAAAATAAAATTCTAAGCTCTTTTCTTACTAATGAAGGACGTTAGAAATGAAGGAATTAGAATCCCACAGAATCCAGGGTCCAGCCAGAAAGCAGGCCAAAAACAAGCCCAGACAAGCCCAGGCAGGCGGGCCCATTCAAGGTCATTAAAACATTCCAGGAACTGACCCACCATAAAAGATAAGGAAACTGCCTAAGCAACTTCCTCTGAGTCATGAGCCATCTGGACTCTGTCCCCCTCACCCACACCCCTTTGATGTAGTTTAGTGTTAACCAGACCCTCTGCTAACAAAAGATAAGCTACCTGCCCTTCTACATTGCTGATGCGCCCTTCTGCACGTACTACCTGCTGATGCAATTGTGTGCCAATTCCTCCTGCCAATGTATACATTAACCAATCATGTGGAAGGGCGCGAAACCCCTTGACTTTTCTTATATAAACCCCTAGCTTTTGAGCTTCAGGGTCGACTCCTCTGTCTCCTGTGTGAGACACGTGTTGGCCCGGAGCTCCGATATTAAACTGCCTCGTGTCTTTGCATCAAGCCGGTCTCTCGTGTTTCCTTGGGTGTGTGCTGAACTGAGACTTGAGTGGGGTCTCCCCGATTTTGGGGTCCTTCACTACTTTATAAATGTGGCCTATGAGAACAGTTATTCTGATGGATTCTTTTAGGACAATACAGTGCAGCCCTGTTTTGTGATGAAATCTGATTACTTAGGTGCATACCTACTTGACTCTATTATAGACTGGGAAGCTCTGCCTCAGAGAAACGATCTCCAATCTCTGAGCTAATGAGATGAGGCATTAAAGGCTCCGGCCGGTCCAGCCTTCCTGGCTCCTGGCTCAGCTTTACCCATCACCCACCCTGCACCAGGGAAACACCATGAAGCAGCAGGGGAAATGCCTTCGCTGGCTGAGAATTTAGCTTTCATGATTTTAAAAGAAAAAATGCCTTCCCTGGCTGAGAGTTTAGCTTTCATGATTTTAAAAGAAAATTCAGTCATTATCATTATTATCTGACAACCCATAAACTACTGTTGTTTGTTCTGTAATTCCAATGTAATTACAGAGTTTGAGTGATATCACAAAACAGGCAAGACCTGAACTCTAACTTAAAATATTCTTTATGGGAAGACCATAAATAATTCACAAGCATAATGGTTATAAAAAGTAATAATAAAGGCAAAAAAATGTCCCAGGTTGCCTCCTTTATTTATTGGCAATTTAATCAGTCCCCTTTCTCTGTCATCTGTCTTTAGCCAAGGCATATGAAGTGCAGTGAAAATATTTATCCATCATGCGATAAACAAAATCTAGAAAACAAGTTTAAGTTTTGACAAAATTAGGAAGGGCTTTTGGCTTTGAACAGGCACAAGCACGGCTGAGGTTATGGTTTGAAGCAATGAACCAGCTTGCCTCCATTTTAGGCTTGAAAGCCATCTTACATTAAAGACAAACTAGGTTCATTCCTATTTATGATGAAACCTCTGTTTATCAGGGAGTTGCCTGGGCCTCACCTGCAACATTAACTAAAATGGTTCTGCATTGTCTTTTCCAGGAAATGGCAATCATGTCTTTCTTTCAAAAAGTTGTTTATAAGCATCTTGAAACTCTACCTTTATTTCAAAGGGTTGTTATGGTAACCTTGGTATGACTCCCTATTGTTATGCCCACTAGGCAACCAGCTGTCTTTGTGTCAGGAGATCCCTAACCTAACTTTTTATGCTTATTTTCTGCTCCTGTAACCCTGCCTACCTGGCTCACTAAGTTCCTCATCTGGAAACCCCTTATCCCTGAGCTACAAAGCTCTCCTCACATCCAATGCTGACCTCTGGAAGCCAGCCTTAGGGAAGGCAGCCCATGTACACAAGTAAAAAAAATAAGCTTGTTTTAATTAATTGCTTGCTTTAATTAATTTGGCAGTGACGATTTGGGCCTGTGGTCTTTCTCCTCCCATCGAGATTAGCAGAAAGACAGTGTGACTAGGAAGATACTTAAAATTTATAAGACATTGATCTATTATATAATGATAAATAATCAAGTCAGTGTCTTGAGAAACTTAGAATTCACTGCCTTGAAAATGTCAAAGAGCACTTTAGAGGAAAAGAAGTAGCTAAGATTAACATTTATAAATATGCAAGTAATATATATTACATAATATTTACAAAACAAAGAAATTACAAATTTCCCATAAAAATTAATGACAAGAAATAACCTAATATTTTAATATTTTTATATTATATTATTTGTATTTTTGTCTATGCTTGAATATGTAAAAATCCATATGCATAAAACTGATACTATGTCACTTTTTGCCATTAAAATTATACTATTCAGTTTTTATGCTAAGAGTCTTCAAAGCATTTCTACAAAGTTTATTTTTAGGGAAAAATATATGGCTAGACATAAATGTCTTCAACTAATTTCTTTGGGGTAGGTAAATATCATTTATTCATACTTTTCATATTTTATATCTGATAATGTAAAGATATACAATATGGTATTTTATTTATATCTTGCCTGGCACCTATACCTTTAAACATTTTCTAGGAATATAATTATTAATAATCTATCTAACCATTTATCTATTGAATGTATATATACAGTATACATGTGTTATACAAGTTAGCACATATATGTATGCATGTGTAAGCATGAGGTTGACATCTGGACTCTCTCTTACTCACTCTCCACCTTATTAATTGAGGTAGGGTCTCTCCTGGACCCGGAGCTTGCTGAGATGACTGGTTTCACTAGCTAGCTTGCTTTGGGTATCCCCTGTGGCTGCTTTCAGAGCATCAGTATTTCAGGTGATTTTACACATGCATGGGCATCTGAACTCTCCTCACTACACTCGTGTGGCAGGTGCTTTAAAAAGAGCCATCTCCCCAGCCTGGGATGGAGTTTTAAAAGTGAAACATTTTATAGATCATTGTTTTGTCTTGTAAATTTGTCAGAAATGATCCCTCCTTTTGTGTTTATTCAGTGTAAGCAAAACAAATAAAATGTTATCGGTTTGTCTGTGTGTCTGATAGGAAAGGACTTACCCATTTCTTGAACAATTCTGTATCCTCTTTTGGGAACTTATTTTTCATTACCTTTTATGTTTTGTTATAAGTTTTAAGTTCTTAAAAACTGTAGCATATTTGACATTCATTTCAGTCTATGCAAACATTTTTCCAGTTTTCTGTTTTAGCTTACTGATGCTTTTTAATGACAGGCTTACTTGCCTGTCTTACCGGTGTCTTTTCTTGAGATAGGGTCTCACTGCATGCATGTCATCAGTTTCTATCACACTTTCTAAATGTTTGCTAGGGCTTCCTGGCACCTACAGATCAGAAGGATATTTTATTGTCTTCACCCTGCCTTTTCAGTGTGTTATGAAACATTGAAGTCTTTAATTTCTTGTAATTTATGTTAGCATCTAGAATGAAGTAGAACTTTAGTCTTTTATTATTATTATTATTGCCAGCTCCTGAGAAATTCTGGCTATTCCTTCTACTCAAGAAGCCTAGTTACTGTCAGAAGGGGCAAATGGCTATCCTTAGTGCCTATTAGCACCAAAGCACATGCTGACCTCCAGTTCTCCTCAGTATCACAACTTCCCTGGTTCTTCTCACCTTGTGCTACTCCAAACTTCTTCAAGTCATGGGCTTCCCCTCCCCAGCTTCTCATTCCAATATAACTCTGCTATTTCAGCATGCAACTCTTTTTACCTTCCTCTATTAGACTGCTCTCTCCTGGTCATCTCTTTCTCTTCCCCTTCCCCATCCCCCCTCATGGCTAAGTCTATTCTGCTGGCTATAATCTTTGACGTCCCTCTTTCCTCTGGACTCTTTCAGATGACTCTGGCTATTCTCTCCCTCATATCCACAATTAAAACCTTCCTCTCAATCAGACCTTGGGGTTGACATGACCTCAGTATATATAATTATGCCAGTAGCTCTAGTGACTTTTGTGATTTTTTTTATCTTAATGGAATTTTTGAGAATAAAAGAAGGAAGAAAGGAAAGAAGTGAAAAAGAAAAAGGAAAGGAGGGCTGAGAAGGAAGGGAGGAGAATAATGGAGAGAAGGAGGGTAGAGAGGGACAAAGGGAGGAAGAAGGGCAGAGAGAGGGAATGAAGGAAGGAAGAAAGAAAGCAGGGAGAGAGAAGGGTAAGGAAGAGGAAAGAAGGGAAGATGAAGGATGGTGGAGAGAAGGAAGAAAAGAAGAATGGGGAAGAGGGAGGGAGGGATGTGAGGGACATAAAGACACTCACTCCTTCCTACAGACGGTACAAACAGGAATGGAGGAAGGAGTAGCATTGGTAATAAGTCTCTCTCTCTATCTCATTACATTTTTTATTAGTTTGACATAGAGCTTGATTTAAATGATCTCTATAAAGATAATCATGTGCGTCATTTCTCTCTTTCCTTCTTTCTGACAATATTTCGAGTATGTCAATGTGGTTCCCAACTCAGGTAGATGGATGTCTTTGAACTCCTGATCCTGCTGAGTCTACCTCCTCATTGTTGAAACTACAGGCATATGCAGTTACATCCAGTTTACACAAGGTGCTGGCGAGCTAACCTAGTGCTCCCTTCTGCCAGGAAAGCAGTCTACCAACTGAGCTACATTTCAGCCCCATTCATCATTGTATGATAAATATTTACCGAAAGTACATAAGGAAAAAAAGAGTCTTACATATCTAGAGGAGGCAGGTCAGGGCTCTGTCTCCTGAGCTGTCCATGCTCTTGGTCAGTGGAGTATTAAATGTTGGGTGCAGAGTTCACAGCAGGAGGCAACTGAAGTTTTACCATCTACCAGAGATCCCAAGTTGCCTGGTGGTTTCTACTTTGTTTTAAAAGATGGCAGCTAGTTGTCATTATTTGTGGATTCCATGTGATTGAACTCATTTACTCACTAACCTGTATTTGTAATCCCAAAATCCATACTGGTGAGCATGTACAGAGTGGTAAAGCACTTGGGCTGCTTGACACATGGCCCATGTAGCCCTAACTGAAGAAGAACAAGATGGCACCCGGGCTTCTGGTTTCAGAAGACAAGTGTCCTTTTTCACAATCCATTTCATGGCACTTTTTCTTGTACATTATATCAATGACATCCAAATTATGCACATTTTGGAAAATGCAAATTTAAGTTTAATCAGGCCCTTTCTCTTATTGTCACTTGAACGTATTATGCCTGAAGTTTCTGTCCAACTAAAAGAAAATGTCTTTGCTCTCCACTTAAGTCCCATTTCTTTGTCCTTAGCATCTTTAAGGATTGTGGCAGCCTAAAACTATGCTTTCTTTTGAGCCTCATGAACGGATGATGTTTTCAACTACACAGCGCATACATACTCAATATTCTACTGGGGCAAACTGTATGCCACTTGTTTTGCAACTTTTCTTGATCTTTCTTAGCTCAGTGAGAGTGATCATATTTTCTTCTCAGACCAGCAAAGTGTTTTATCTGTGTGGTTCGTATGAAGAGAATCGTGCATTCTCAGCAGACAGATGTGAAAACACTAAAAATGTAGTACACTGTATAAGTCTAGTTTCATGTATTTGTTTCCCACATCCTCTCGTATATGTGTGAGACACTCTCCCATATGTGTGAGGAGCAGTGACAGCAACAACTTGTGGCCTCATAGTTATGTCTCTTTTAAGTTCTTAGCCAAATAGTCAGATTATGTGCAGCTCTAGTGAAAGAACTTACAAGTCAGGAAATGTCACAAACCACAGAGCTACAGGGAGGTGGCTCAAAGACTGATTCAGAAATCTATTTTAATACTTCATTCACACTTTAGGCTTACCAGTAATATACTACCAGGAGCAGAAAAGGAAATTTTACTACAGACTACATGAACAATAGCAGCAAAGTGTGTATATTTGGGAACAATGAGATCCTAACGTTAGTGAGGAAGGCCCTTCCTTCTGTACTATAAGAGAATCAAGTAACCCTTGTGAGAACAGTCAGCTTGAAGTATTAAAGATTAGGTATGGGGAAATAATCAATTAGGGAAGGAAACACTCCTGAAATAATGCCACATCTCTTACCTAGCCCTGTGGCAATGAAAAATACCCAGTAAAGTACTCCATAAACATGTGAGTCTAAAATTCATATTTATTATAATAGAATTCAAAGCTCTCAGTGGAGAATTATGTCATGGCATTTTTTTCTTAGACTTTAGTATTTACTTCCAGAGTAATTGTTACCTGGTACCAGTTACCAGAGTAACTCTAACTCTGACCTGACAGTCCTCCAGAAAAATGTGGCTGGGTTTACAATGTGCCTCTCACAAGATAATTCTTTTAGTCTGGCAGGTATTCTCATACCTAAGTGTCTGATGTAAGACCCATTTCATGCTCATAGCAGACAATCTTGTTTTATTTTGTTAGAATCCAGAGTGCACCCAAGCAGGTTCCCACTGGGAGTCCTAGCTGACAAGTTCAAAGCAGACAGGCCTGAGTTCTGTGCAGTGATCATATGACATATTTCTGCAATTCCAATGAGGTAGGAGTGGGGACATCTGGAAGATGAGTCCTAGAGGTGGGAACCAGCTATCTCTACAGAAGGCTGCTCTAGGAGATGATTGTACAGGGAAGCTTTCTGGTCCACTAATCTTGAGGAAATTGAAGGACATAAGAAGTAATCAAGTCTGTTTCTGGTATGTGTAAGTCCAGTGTATGAATGGATCTAAGATAGAGTATAATCACCAGAATTCACTCACAACACTGTAGGCAGGGAAACTTAGCTCCAGTGTTTCTGATCATAAAAAGTGGAATAGTAGTTATCTATGTCAACAAGGGATACTATAACAAAACATTATAGACTATAAACAAGAAAAGTTTATTTCTTATGGCTCTGAAGACCAGAAGTTAGAGAATATAGGATGGTTATGTTTGGTTCTAAGGAAAGCTGTCTTCTGAGTTCCAATCAGTTGATTCTTGTTATATCTTCACATGGCAGAAAGCCAGACAGACCTCTGGGACCTGCTTTTATGAGGGTGTTCCCCCCTTCTATTCCCACCTCCCTACATTGAGGCACCAAGCCTTCCCAGGACCAAGGGCCTCTTCTCCCATTGATGTCTGACAAGGTCATCCTCTGCTACATATGTGGCTGGAGCCATGGGTTCCTCCATGTGTACTCCTTGGTTGTTGGCTTAGTCCCTGGGAGCTCTGGGAGTTCTGGTTGGTTGATATTGTTGTTCTTCCTATGGGGTTGCAAATCCTTTCACAGCCTTTTTAAAAAACCTGTTTTAAATCTCTTGTAACCTAGACTGGGTGACTCTGACCTCACTGTGTTGCAGAGATGACCTTGAACTTCTGATTTTCCTGCTTCCATTTCCTAATGTCTTGGAATACAGAATTAACTTGGGATACAGAAATAAAGATTTCCTATGGGCCATTTTCACATGTTGCATATTCAAGTGAAACTCATTTTGAATTCCTTTAGACGTGAAAAATAGCCTACTCATTACAAAGTCAACCTCAGCACTGAGTATTCACTGTATCCTGTTGAACAACCAGAGGCAATGGAGGAAAGTAGGGTAAAGGGATGGGAAGGGTTCTGAAAATATTAAGAAAATCAACAGTGGGATAAGTCTTTGGCTTACTCAAAAGGACACTGATGAAGAAGGTTGCATAAGAATCTTTGGGTAGCTGACATTTCACCTTACACCAGTCAGAATGGCTAAGATTAAAATTTCAGGAGACAGCAGGTATTGGCGAGTATGTGGAGAAAGAGGAACACTACTCCGCTGCTGGTGGGGTTGCAAATTTGTACAACCACTCTGGAAATCAGTCTGGCGGTTCCTCAGAAAACTGGGCACCTCACTTCCGGAAGATCCTGCTATACCACTCCTGGGCATATATCCAGAGGATTCCCCAGCATGTAATAAGGATACATGTTCTACTATGTTCATAGCAGCCCTATTTATAATAGCCAGAAGCTGGAAAGAACCCAGGTATCCCTCAACAGAAGAGTGGATGCAAAAACTGTGGTAAATATACACAATGGAGTAGTATTCAGCCATTAGAAACAATGAATTCATGAAATTCTTAGACCAATGGATGGAGCTGGAGAACATTATACTAATGAGGTAACCCAGTCTCAAAAGATTAATCATGGTAAGCACTCACTAATAAGTGGATATTAGCCTAGAAAACTGGAATACCCAAAACATAATCCACACATCAAATGATGTACAAGAAGAACGGAGGAATGGCCCCTGGTTCTGGAAAGACTCAGTGTAGCAGTATAGGGCAAAACCAGAACAGGGAAGTGGGAAGGGGTGGGTGGGAGAACAGGGGGAGGGAAGAGGGCTTATGGGATTTTCCAGGAATGGGGGCCAGAAAAGGGGAAATCATTTGAAATGTAAATAAAAAATATATCGAATAAAAAAAAAATCTTTGGGTAGGAAAAGCCAATTAGTACAACAGTCTCAGTGTCACTGGAAACAAACAAAGCAAAACAGCAACATTCCGGCCTTCCCTAAGCACATTCTGGCTCAGGCCAGGTGTCTTGCTTCTTCCTGTAACCAGCAATTAAGCAGGAAGAAATGGAAAGACAGAAAGAGAAACAGAAACAGGGTTCAAGCTGATCTTTCAATTACAAGAAAAATTTCCTTCCTGTTAGCATTGTAGAGAAGCCAGGGAACAATGAATGCTTTTTAAACTCAGTAATCAAAGCTCAGCTTGACAGGTGAAAACAAGAGCCTTGTAAGGAGCGGCTCCTGTAGACTGAGGGCACAGTGGCAAGGGGGAGGCGCCACATGGGCTTCCTCCATGGAGTATATGTGTTTGCTTCTTGGGCTGTCTTGCAAAAATCAATGTCTTTGTTACATTCATTACCACAGTACATGGTTTTATAACAAGTAATAATACAGGAATCAGAGGTGTGTTGACTATTTGCCTATGTGGTGGTAATTGTCAAACAGGCCTTTTGTGCTTTGTAAGGACTGTGAGCTGGTTTAGCAACAAACACACTTAACTCTGAGTTAGTGACACTGAGACTCACTGGGAGGTGGCAGCGTATCAGGCTGATGGAATATGCATCACATCAAAATGACAGAGACGTAATGTCATACTGTAAATAGATGCTTTTAGCAGGTGAAGGGCTGCCTCAGTGCAGATATTTACAATTATCTAGAGAGTGTTTAAATTTGCACATTATTCTCAATAATGCTTTATGGAACATTTGTGTGATACATGATCAGCAATGTTCTGCAAACCAAGGTCTCTAGCAGACTAGATAGGAAACTGTGACATATTCAAAATGATTCTTGGTTGAAATTCACTTGTTGCCTCCTGCATTACATTCCAGAATGTAAAAGCTGGTTTTAAAATATACTGACCATAACTGTCAGTTTGGGAGAAAAAGCTACGTATTTACACAATCACATTGAGAGCACTGTAAGC
This sequence comes from Apodemus sylvaticus, assembly GCF_947179515.1. Lineage (NCBI taxonomy): Eukaryota > Metazoa > Chordata > Mammalia > Rodentia > Muridae > Apodemus > Apodemus sylvaticus. The sequence continues at coordinate 71,806,558 of NC_067473.1, read as the reverse complement.
AGGACAAGATAAACAGCTTCCAGGTAAGATTAAGAGAGCAGCAGCTGAGTATAGTATAGAAAATACACATCTAAGAGGCAATATGCTCTGTGCCCGGGAAAAAGAGGAAAGGAGTAAGTTTGGCTAAATAGCTAGAAGTAGGTATTAAAGAAAGAGCAAGCTTGGAGATTAGATGGTAGATCCGAGTTAGCAGAAGCAGGGTGCAGGCAAGAACCTGCTTTGGGGGAGATAACAGACGTTTCCAGAACCAGAGTGGGATTACTCTCCCAGGACAGTGAAAGGCAGCAATGCAAGAAACTAGAAACCAGAGGGAGATACTGAGATAGCCTCATTTCCCACTACTCAAGTCCCTGACAGCTGCTGGCAGTACTATCTTACATCTGTGCTCCTGAGTGTGGCTAGTGGAGATACTTCACATCGGTCGCTCTGGTTTAACAAATGAATGTTATTAAATAAAGAAGAAATATTGTGGGTATCAGTTGCTCACCGAAGTGACTATAGTCAGTACTACTGAACTGCACACATGAAATGGTACAGTAAATTTTATCATGTGTTCCTCTTCATTTTACATCCATGCATTTTAAAGGAAAGAAATCAGGCAACACAGAAAGAGAAGCTATGAGACTATCTTGGCCTGTTGTAATCGAGTGATTGAGTTGACCTTTCAACAATTCCAGACCCAGCACTGCCAAAGGTTACTGCTTGAATATGTTACTTTCTTTTCTATTTGTGTGTGTGTGTGTGTGTGTGTGTGTGTTTGTGTGTGTGTACATACAAAGGCTAGTAGAAGATATCAGAACCAGGGAGCTGGAATTATAGGTATTTGCAGAATGACTAGCTTGTTCCATGGTTGCAATTATCAGAACTCTGACCTTCATGATTACATAGCAAGTGCTCTTAAACAGAGTCATTTCTCCAGCTACATGAATACATTTCTGTATTCAGGATAGACTGTATCTCATTCCTGAATTTTGGGACAAAAGGGCTTTCCATGTTATTTTCAAGACTTTTAAATATAAAAGATTTAACTGCATATATTTAATAACACAGGTTGTTTCTGGTTCCACCTTTTTAACATTGGTAAGAACCATAAACTTGCTGAAAATTGAGTACTAAGTAGAGGTTTGCAGATGTAAGTATGACTGTTTGAACCTTGTGATAATTTGGAATCACATGAAACTGAACTAACTCTATTCCACCCACAGGCTGAATTCTTTTTTTTTTTCATTTTTTTTATTCGATATAATTTATTTACATTTCAAATGATTTCCCCTTTCCTAGCCCCCCACTCCCCGAAAGTCCCGTAAGCCCCCTTCTCTTCCCCTGTCCTCCCACCCACCCCTTCCCACTTCCCCGTTCTGGTTTGGCTGAATACTGTTTCACTGAGTCTTTCCAGAACCAGGGGCCACTCCTCCTTTCTTCTTGTACCTCATTTGATGTGTGGATTATGTTTTGGGTATTCCAGTTTTCTAGGTTAATATCCACTTATTAGTGAGTGCATACCATGATTTTGAGTCTGGGTTACCTCACTTAGTATGATGTTCTCTAGCTCCATCCATTTGCCTAAGAATTTCATGAATTCATTGTTTCTAATGGCTGAATAGTACTCCATTGTGTAGATATACCACATTTTTTGCATCCACTCTTCTGTTGAGGGATACCTGGGTTCTTTACAGCATCTGGCAATTATAAATAGGGCTGCTATGAACATAGTAGAGCATGTATCCTTATTACATGGTGGGGAATCCTCTGGGTATATGCCCAGGAGTGGTATAGCAGGATCTTCTGGCAGTGAGGTGCCCAGTTTTCGGAGGAACCGCCAGACTGATTTCCAGAGTGGTTGTACCAATTTGCAACCACAGGCTGAATTCTTACTGTTCACTATCTAGGCTTAGTTATGGTTTTACCTGGACTTTGAAAAATTATAATTCAATACAAGAGAAGAAGAAAGAGAAGATGAAGGGGAGTGACGGAAAGAGGGAGAAGAAGAAAGCAGGAGTTACCAGAGAGAATATTTGACCTGGGTCAAAGGTTTTACCCTCCATATTTTCCATATTATGAATAACTGTAAACTGCAGCCTTAGATAACTCTTGGGCATGATGATAGTGTTTTCTGTTCTTGCCCCCCCCCCCCCATGTCTCTCTGAGCTAAATGGCATCTAGATGTCCACCACAGCCTTTTCTGACTTTATAGTTGATGCTTGTTGTGGTCTAAATATAATAAAATGTCCCTTCTAGTTCCATGTCTTTGAACAGTTGGTCTCCAGCTGGTAGTACTTGGCAGGTCGTGGAACCTTCAGAAGTTGGAGCCTTGCTGGAGGAAGGTCATTACTTAGGTTGAGGTAAGAGGCTTTGTGGTCTGGCTCTAGTTCTGTTCCCCAGTCTGCTTTTGGAGCACGTGCTCCTGTTCCTGCTACTGTGCTTTCTCCATCATGATGGGCTGTCTCCCTCTGGAATTGTAAGCCAAAATAAACTCTCTCCAAAGTTGTTCCTTGTCAAAGCATTTTATTACAGCAATAGAAAAGAATCAGCACAAGGTTTCAGCAAAGCTCAGTGTTACTTGCTGTTTATCCACTTCCATGTACACATAGGGGTCAACCTTTCTGTTTCAGGATCAGGGATCTGCCGTTAAATGGCAGCAGATGTTTCTTCTTAACTGCATCTGTAAGCTCAATTTCTTTGAAAAAATGCCTTTTTTAAAATCAAATATTCCTTTTGATTGCCTAGATTTGCAGAGATCTAACTTTCCTGAAAGCACATAGTCAAATAAGTACAATTGCCTCTTCCAACTAGTGAATGCTCATAGTAGCATCAATGTTGTTTTATGACAGGTATTTCGACAGAAAAGCAGGGTAGTAGAGTCATACTAGGTTCTTAGAGTAGTCACTCTTCCTTAAGAATGAATGATTTCTATTTATTTATATTATACATTTACTAACTGGGTAGAAAATGGAGTAGAGAGGTATTACTTATCCTGAACTATTATGTGCATCTCTCTCTCTCTCTCTCTTTCTCCTCTCTTTCTCATACACACACATACTCTTTCTCTCACACACACACACACAAAATAGAAATATACATGTGTATAATACATAGACATAAATACACTCACACAAACATGCACATACATGAGTCAATCTTGTTACATAAGGGCATTTTCAAGAAAAGTCAAATGGTGAGCAAGTGGTGAAATTATGCATATTTAAAAGTTCATGCCTTCCATTTCCCCTCAAGGGTTGATCCATTTCCATCTCCATATTCTGCACATAACGAATGTAGACTTCCTAAGGATCAGAGAGACTTTATTATTTGTGTTTATGGTCATGTTTTCTTGGCCAAAGTTCAGTTTTCTAATTAGATACATATACAGATGTATTGCATCTTATACACCTGTAAAACTTGCACTGAATGTTGTTGTGTCTGTATTAATAAAGGGGGTAGGATAAGTAGGATTTGTAGACAGAGAGGCTTGTAGTTAAAACCTATTTGAACAGGTTCTGAATATTATTCATATAGATCTCTTAATTCTGTCTACAGGTTAGAATACCTAGAGAGTTAGGGAATACTGAAGCTGGGGCTCTATTCCAAAGCAATTAAGACATCTGAGTGAGGTCCCTAGATATATGAGGATAGCCTGAGCATGAATCCTGGAGATCTGAGCTAGTTTCTGGACATCCAAGGTCAGGGTTCTGGATAACTGAAGTCAGGCTGTGTATATCTGAGGTCAGGTTATAGATATCTGTGGTTGGTATTCTGGAATGGCAATGCTGTATAATGGAGTTGCAGAAGGGGTAATTTTCTCCCTTTTCTTTAAGACTTTCCAGATGAGCCTCCCCATGGTTGGTGGCTTATGTGGCACATGTATTATATTTTAAATGAGCACATAAAGTTCAAGTGTGATCTCTCTCATGCTTTTGCTTGTTTTGGAAGATTTTCTACTTATTTGACTCTTTTTTTTTCCCTGAGCTTATTTTGGGCACTGTTTCATTTTTGAAATTCAAACATTTGCCTGAAGCTACATGTGAATTTAAGGAGCAACAAGTGAATTTTAAGTAGGTAAAAATCTCAAGAGGAAGAGCTAACGTCTGAAGCCAAAGCTAAGAAGGCCTTATTTATACAAGGCTGGCTCTCTGGCCAATTTAGAGAGTGAAGCAATCACTCTGTTTATGCCTAAGGAACAAAGCTGCTTTGGTGGAAAGAACAGACAATTCTTCCTAATGAAGTCTCTGCTTAGTGACTCAGGAGGCAGCCAGTACAGGAGAAATGTTTTGAGTTGGGTTTTGAGGAAACATGTCAAAATGAAAGCCATCTTCCCTCCTCTATTTCATTGCTTTGTCATCTCGGAGACTCTTAAAGATGCACAAGACAGCAAATGCACACAAGTGACTGTTGGCTGTGTTTGCACGCAGGCTGCTGAAACTGCAGCCTGTCAATTGTTACCCCCATGCATTTTTCCTTCTTTGTCATGTTTCCTGTTTTTGGTGAATGCCACAAAATGACAGTAAAGAATATGACCCTGTGATTGGGAAAGACATAGAATAGTCCTGGGTCAGCCACTGACGGGCCCACAGCATAAGGCACACATGGTCTCCTAATTTGACAGATTAGGGGGTATTCAGAAAGGGATATTTGATAAAGCATTACTTTGGAAGAATGGCATGTGAGTTGGTAAACTAAGTATAAACATGTGAACCAATTCTCCTAGTAAATCTATCTATCTATCTATCTATCTATCTATCTATCTATCTATCTATCTAATCTAAGTATTATCACTATCAATCACTGTCTATATCTATTTACCTATCTATATCTACTATCTATCTCTATCAATCATATCTATCTATTGATCTATCTATCTATCTGTCTATCTATCATCTGACTATCCTACCATCAATACATTCTTTTGGCTCTCTGGTGAACATTGCTATGCCCTTACTTTATTTGTTCTAATAGATCTAATCACAAATGCTTATTTATCCTACTTAATAAGGTTATTATGGGCACAAATTAAACCATGGAAAATATTCTAAGGCTCTTATATAACTATAAGTCAAGATACATTTATTGGTTATCAAGAATGTAGAAGAATGTGTTAAACATTTGTGTTTCCTATGAGATGGCCTATGCCATCTTGTAGAGGTTCACTATTTGGGGAGGAGAAGAGGCAGATATATCAAAGAAACTGTTATAGTGAGAAAATTCTCTAATAAAAGAACAAATAAGGCACAATGGAACATTTAATGAGCAAGAAAGAATGGATTCTATTAGGATGGTGGGAGGCAAAGGAACTGTGTTAAAAAGAGGTATTCAAAATTCTTGAACTAGGGGAGAATTTCAACTTACAAAGGAAGGTTAGAAGAGGGCTATATGCATGAATTGCACCCAGTGCATTGAGGAGTGTCAGAGTGACTGGCAGTGGATTTGCAGTAAAGCAGTTTGTAGGTCTGGAAAGGTGAGTTTAACCATCAGACTGTGAGTTGACATGGAGATCATATTATATGGACTATACTATATATATATATACACACACACATGTTTGTGTATGTGTGTGTGTGTGTGTGTGTGTAGTATGAAGATATGGAAAGGCTGTGGCAGTAAAGTTCCAAGATTCAATCTTTATATGAATATTTGCATTAATTATAATGACTTGGGACCTCTGAGGATATACTAATTTTTATTTTCTTCTTTTCCTAACATTTTTAAGTCATAAAATTGTATTTATACATCAACCTAGATTTTATAAGAGATGGGACACTGGGTGTTAGGCCTAGAGCTTAACAAACTGCATGATAATTATGTAAATTTTTATTACTGACCTAGAAGTAAGACATTAAATTTCATTATAATCGCAAAGAAACAGCAGGTTGTGTCATAAAGATTCTGGTTATGAGAGTACACGTGAGTTCAGATAAATTTGAGTTTAGAAAATTTGTTATGGAGGAAATGCTGATTCAGAAAAGGCCCACATAAATGCAAAACACCAGAGTTGGGATGGTTCTTATGCGAAAGGCCCCCATGTGCTCATATATTTGAATTCTTGGTTCCAGTTGGTAGAATGGTTTGGAAAGTTTTAAAAAGTATGGCCTTATTGGAGGAGGTTTGTCACTGGGCATGGACTTTGAGGTTTGAAAAGCCATGCCTTTTTCCAGTTAGCTTTCTCTGCCTTGTGGTTGTGTCTCAAGATATGAGCTCTCAGCTACTTCTCCAATACCATGCCTGCCTATTGCCTGTTCCCCGCCATGATGTTTATGGACTCATCTTCGGAAACTGTAAGCCCTGACAAAGTTCTTCTTCTATAAGTTTAATAAGTCATGGGATCTCTTCACAGCAAGATAAAGCAACTAAGACAGGAGTCAGATCTCCTTTATTGACATCTAAAGATACAAACAGATCAACACACAGCTTTTATGTTCTCCACAATCCCTCTCTTGGTGAAATGGAGACTACCAAATAAGGGTGAACAATCTGCTTTGTCTGGGCAACAAACTCAGGCATGAATCTCATCAAGAAACATTTTTTTGTAGGTATATTAAGAATATTATATGACCAAATGTCTAAGTACTCTATAGCTCAGTCAAGTGGACACACTAAAAAGACCAGGCCCAGAAGTGCCCTCCATAAGAAGTGCATCACTCACCTTCAGAGCCTTAATCTCAGAGTATGAAAGGGGTCAGAATTGAGAGAGACACTCTGGGAGGGGGAAGCAGCATTTGGAATGTAAATACATAAATAAAAAAATGTAGCACTCTACAATATCATCATGACAGCCTTCCTGTCTTTACAACATGGCCTTCTAGTCATCCAATGTAGAGATTTTTTTTTAAATGGGTCACAATTCAGTGGAGAGCCAAAAGACTAAATAAGACCAAGTATCTATGAACATAGTGGAGCATGTGTCCTTATTACATGTTGGAACATCTTCTGGGTATATACCCAGGAGTGGTATAGCTGGGTCCTCAGGTAGTACTATGTCCAATTTTCTGAGGAACTGCCAAACTGATTTTCAGAGTAGTTGTACCAGCTTGCAATCCCACCAGCAATGGAGGAGTGTTCCTCTTTCTCCACATCTTCTCTAGCATCTGCTGTCCCCTAAGTTTTTGATTTCAGACATTCTGACTGGTGTGTGGTGGAATCTCAGGGTTGTTTTAATTTGCATTTCTCTGATAACTGAGGAGGTTGAGCATTTCTTTAGGTACTTCTTGGCCATTGAATATTCCTCAGTTGAAAATTCTTTGTTTAGCTCTATACCCTATTTTTAATAGGGTTATTTGATTCACTGGAGTCTAACTTCTTGAGTTCTTTGTGTATATTGGATATTAATCCTCTATCAGATGTAGGTTTGGTAAAGATCTTTTCTCAATCTGTTGGTTCCTGTTTTGTCCTAATGACAATGTCCTTTGACTTACAGAAGCTTTGCAATTTTATGAGGTCCCATTTGTCAATTCTTGATTATAAGAGTGTAAGCTATTGGTGTTATGTTCAGGAAATTTTCCCCAGTGCCCATGTGTTCAAGGCTCTTCCCCACTTTCTCCTCTATATGTTTCAGTGTATCTGGTTTTATGTGGAGGTCCTTGATCCACTTGGACTTCAGATTTATACAAGGAGATAAGAATGAGCCTATTTGCATTTTTCTAGAAGCCTTATTTATAATAGCCAGAAGCTGGGATGAACCCAGATGTCCTTCCACAGAGGAATGGATATAGAAAATGTGGTACATTTACACACGGAGTACTACTCAGCTATTAAAAACAATGAATTCATGGAATTCTTAAGCAAATGGATGACATTAGAAAATATCATCCTGAATGAGGTAACCCAGTCTCAAAGGAACACACATGGTATGCACTCACTGATAAGTGGATATTAGCCCAGAAGCTAGGAATACCCAAGATACAGTTCACAGAGCACATGAGGCTCAAGAAGAAGTAAGACCAAAGTAGGATGCTTTGGTTCTTCTGAGAAGGGGAACAAAGTACTCACAGGAACAAATATGGAGATAAAGTGTAGAACAGAGACTGAAGGAAAGGCCATCAAGAGACTGTCCCACCTGGGGATTCGTCCCATATACAATCACTAAATCCCAACACTACTGTGGATGTCAATAAATGCTTGCTGAAAGGAGCTTGATATGGTTGTCTCCTGAGAGATCCTGCCAGAGGCTTATAAATACAGAGGTGGATGCTCGCAGCCAACCATTGGACTGAGTGTGGGGTTCCCAGTGGAGGAGTTAGAAAAAGGACTGAAGGAGCTGAAGGGGTTTGCAACATCATAGGAAGAACAACAATATAAACCAACTAGTGTCCCCAGAGCTCCTAGGGACTAAGCCATCAACCAAGGAGTACACATGGCTCCAGCTGCATATGTAGCAGAGGATTGCCTTGTTAGGCATCAATAGGAGGAAAGGTCCTTGGTCCTATGAAGAAGGCTCGACGGATGCCTGATTGTAGGGGAATCAAGGGTGGGAAGGTGGGAGTGGGGTTGGTGGAGGAACACTCTCATAAAAGCAGGGGGAGGGAGGATGGGATATGAGGTTTCTGGCGTGGGGGGTGTTGAAATCAGGAAAGGGGATAACATTTGAAATGCAAATAAAGAAAATATCCAATAAAAAAATTAGACCTGGTATCTATAGATATAAGTTAAGGATTGACCTTAGAGCTTCCTCCTACCATATTAAGTGAGAAGTACATTACTACTTTCTTTTCTATGATTCTCTACCCCAAAAGAATCATTTTGGATGGTTTGTGATACAGTCTGGGTGCTGGGTGTCATATCTTATTAGTTTGTTTTCTGTTGCTATCATAAAATACCCCATCAAAGCAAAGTAAGATGGAAAATGCTTATTTGGCCCAAAATTTCAGGTTGTGGTCCATCATAGTAGGGAAATGAAGGTGGCAGAAACTTCAAGTAGCTAGTCACAATATATTTGTAATATATTAGGTACTTTTAATTATAAGTCCTCACCATGTTTGCACCTAGTAATTACACCAACAGGAAGGAGGGTAAATTGAAGATATAAAAGCACTGGGATTTAGCATTCTTATTTGTCACTGTTGCATAGAACTTGGCTAACATTTGTAACTGGGCCACCCTATGCAACCATGGACCATATGGAGTAAAGCAATGGGAATACAACAAAGGTCACATGCTTACAAACATAGTATAAGATCTATCTATTAAAGGTTACACTTCACAGAAAGGCAAAGTATCATGAAAGGTACAACAGCTGCACTTACATTCTTGGGGTTAATAGTCATCTAATTGGACTTAGGATACACTCAATAGAAGAGAAGATAAATGTAGTTCTCATACCTTATCAAAGAATAGATGGAGACTATTATAGAGATCTGTAACTAGTCAAAATTTAAAGAACAGTGGTTATGATATAAATATATATATATATATATATATATATATATATATATATATATATATATATATATATATCCCCAACTGATACATCTACAATACAATCTAGACCTAAGGCTCAAGTAACGTTGAGGATGACAGGATAGGAAGATTGTTAGAGAAAAAAAACAGTGATGTCTGCTGAGAGTTAATATGCCAGAGAAGCTGCACCCAGGAAATCTCAACAATGTGGTTGTTGGCATTTTGTCTAGGCTCTGCCCCAGTTACCTGGCAATAGCCAGGTGTGCCTGACTCACTGTAAAGAGCTGCTTGCCCCCTCCTCTCTCTCTTGCCTTCTTGTTATTGCTCTGTCCTCTTGTTCCTGCTCCCCTCCCTCCCCATTCCCCTCCCCATCTCTCCATGTGCTCATGGATGTGCTCTCTCTCTCTCTCTCTCTCTCTCTCTCTCTCTCTCTCTCTCTCTCTCCCATGCTCTGTCTCTACTACCCTCTCAACTCCTCTCCCCATGCTCTGAATAAGCTTTATTTTATACTATACCATTGTGTGGCTGGTTCCTTGCGGTAAGGAATGTCTCAGCATGGGTCCACAGGGGCACCCTCTTCCCCCACATCTGATTACACATCCACCAAACATATTCCTCTCTCTCATCTTTTTATAAAACACAACATTTGGCAAGACCTGAAAAATGATTATACCAATTAACATGCCTACATGAATGTAAGAAATCTCTCAAGTGTTGAACCTAGATGAAGAGTTATAGGCAAATGATGGTTGATGAGAAAGGAAGTACCGGTATTCTAGGGATTGGTTCCCTGATAGGTTATTGGTCCCAGTAAGGTATGTGAGAAATATCAGATGAGCACAATGGGTTGCAGTTATATGTATGTAGATAGGCAAATATGTAGATAATTCAAGAGGTAGAGGCCACGGGTCTGAGGAGAAATGGGAAAGACATGGGACGATGTGGAGAAGGAAGGGGTAATGGTGTAAATACAATACTAATATATGTAATCTTCAAAAATAAATAAAAATTATTTAAAAAATTAATGATGAACTTTGCACTCAACATTCAGGGGTAAAAACAAATTAAAGGCTAAGTTTCATGTGAACGTGCAATTTCTCAGAATAGCCAAAACGGTCATCGTAAAACTACAAGGGAACTTGCATCAGCAATGGAGAGCAGCTCTCCAGGGGATCTCTTCTGGTCGAAGTCCATATTCCACTTCATCTGTGGGCTGTTCTGAAGTCCAGAAGAAATGCAAAGAGCTGTCTTTGGAGGTGTTCTGCAGATCAAATGCTGTGTGGGACTCTGCATGTTTCTGATGGCGTATTTCCTCACAGATGTGCAGCTGTTCTTCTGCATTTCTTCTGATGAAGCAGAGGCTGTGAATTCTCCTAGTACCTCTACTAGGCTCCTCCACTGAAGCTCCCTCTGACTGGCCCCTCCCACTGTCTCTTGCCTTTTCCTTAATGACCACATGCAGCACTGTACAAATACTGAGGCTGTGACTTTGAGCTTCATGGAAGGCACCAAGCTTGTCAAAGACATCACTTGTGCCTGCTACCTTGGTTCTTATCTCTAAACATTAATTTCCCAGTGGCCATTGTGGATTTCTTGAAGACTTTATGGTAAGATTTAGATGGACTGTCAGTGAGTCCCTAGACAGAATATGAACACTGCCAGGAAAGTACAATGTACTGTACATTCTAGACTGTCATTAGGAGGCTGATACTCCTTTTGCCTGAACTCCTCCTCAACGTTAAGTCAGATGCATAGGGAGTTACATTAATTCTTTCAGACCCCTAGGGAAGCATCTGAGGCTGAGCTTCTGTAGTCACACAGTCAGCACAGACAGATGGGAGGTGATTTGTCGACTTGCAACAATAAAGTCAGCAATGTTACCCTGGGGACGTGCAAGTGTTGAATGATCTGCCCTAAGTAGCTAACTAAGATCTGGGGAGCGACTTAGCTCAAGGGAGTGCAGTTTTACTGTGATATTAGAGAGAGACAATTAATGCCCCCTTTGCCTAAGTCCCCTTGTCAATAAATCAAGGATAAAAATGCTCCTTTACTTCAGAGACCGTGTCTAGCCTGGAGAAATGATAGGAAAGCACCCTGCCAACAAAGTGCTCAGAGATATATCACCCAGCCAGCAGCGTCAGCATGTCTAATACAGGTTATCTCTTTGGGTGACACTACTGACCTCGGGCAGAGCATGTTGTCATCCAAGCTTCTTGTTGATGCTATTAACATTTCCTCTAAATATTGCTTTAGCTATGTTTCCCATTGATGTGTCAAAATATCTGATAAAAGTAAATTATGGAAAGAAGGGACTGTTGGGCTTACAGTTTGAGCATGGCAGTGGCAGGACTGTAAGGCAGCCTGCTGGGCACATCCATCGTATTTGTCAGCAGTCAGAAAGGAGAGCATGATGAGTGTTGTTGTTTCTGTTGCTTTCCCCCTTTTACTCAGTATGATACTCCATCCCCTGGGATTACGCCTCACACATTCCTGCTGGGTCTTCCCACCTCAGGTAAATTGCTCTGAAAATGCCCTCACACCCATGGCTAGAGGTTTGTCATCTAGGTGACTTTAAAGCCTAACAAGTTGACAATCAGGATGAACCATCGCAATGACTGTTTCTACTTTTGTTGTATACTATTAATGTACCTCAATGCTATAACTACATATGCCTTTACTAAATACAATTTGTAAAGCATATGTAAGCTACGATGATATATTGAACACTTCCCTGCCCTTCTTGTCTTAGAGAAAGGACTGCAGTGTTGCCTCTTAAGTTCCTGTTGACCAGAAGGGCCTTCATGTTTTCTGGGAATTGATTAAACTTTAGGTAGATTTCTGCCTAAACTTGAACCCTTCCATTTTCTTAGATCATTTGCTTTTAGAAAACTTACAGTTATAAATTGTCACTTTGCCTGTTCAAATGGAAATCTTTTCTAATTTAGGATTGTTTTGTTCAAAGACTTCAAGTCATCTTCTGAAGTATAATCAATCATCAAGAAAGACATGGCCCTGAAGATACCATACTCAGTGGCCATAAGACATGGAGAAATCAAATTGGATCAGGAAGTTTTCTCCATGTTATCTGGCTTTCATAGTACTGAAACATGGTATGTAGGCTGCTAGGGAGAAGAAAGTCAATAGTCTCACCCAGTTGTGAACCCTGTGAACTGTTTTGATGATTTGGAAGACAAGATATGCCCATGGGTGCAATACTGGCATGACTATTATGGAGTAACTACTTTCTGATTAGATTTAAGGTTCAATCCCTGAAAAATAAAATAAAATAAAAAAGCAAAAACCTCTACCTGATTGATCCTAAAAATCTGGTCAAGAACTCAAAGCTGGGGAATTTACAGGCTTTGAGTTCTTGCCTATAAAACAGTATTATTCTGCTAAATGAGTATAGAATCAAACTGCTCTCCAAATGGATGTCTATCTCTATTCCCATAGCATAGTACAGATCTGAGACATCATTAAAGGAGTTTATTGGTACAGTTTATTTGTGGATTTTTTTTATGTAGAAGTTTATTTGTAGTTGAAGATGTACTTATAGATGTAGAAGTTTATTTATAGATGGTGGTTAATGCAGAAACTCACAACTGGAGAAAATGAAGAAAATAGGTGCTTGTGGAATGCTCAGCCACAATTGGGATATTTTTTATATCACATTCCCTCTCCTCCAGGCTAAGGAACCATATGGAAGAAAAGGAAGAAGTACTGTGTGAGAGTCAAAGGTAGGGAAAGATCAGCGTCTTAAGGACAAGACAGGACCACTCATGGAATTCACAGAAACTATAGTTGCCACCTAATGCTTAACCCAGTCAACATTCCATTATGGAGGAATAAAAGATCCATGAATCTTTATCTCTAAGCAAGGGGCTATGGATAGTTGATGGCTTCTTAGGAAGGCAGAATCAGTTTTCTTAAGAGTGTGGTTCCTGGTTGACTATTCCAGTGGAGTACTCCACACCCAGAGTGATATGACCAGCACAAATTGTCGTCTATAAGTTATTCAGTTAAAAAAAAAAGATAACACATAGTGGGGGTGGAGTAAGGAGCTGGAGAAGATATGTCAGGAGTTCAAGAGGGGAATTGGGGATAAATGTGAACAAAATGTAGATTCTCAAATAATTAAAAATGAAACAAACAAACAAAAACCCAAAACAAAAACAAAAGAGGAAAGACAGAACTCCTTCCTAGATTTTATTTGTAGGTAGAACTTTAGCATTTGTGTCAATAAGTGACCTCACCATGATGTTCTAACATCTTCCAGGACATGTTTGTGAAAAACGTAAATAATCCAGAGCCATATGTGTTTGATGTAATTGAGTTCAATCTCTCTGTCACAGTGCAAAACTCTCCACTCATCCCACAATAGCCTAGAAAAATCATCACCTGCATTTTTAATAATTGTCTGGAGCAATTTTCTTTTTAGAAAATGTCCTCTAAGTGAATTTGGGATTTATGATTTCCATAATTTTCTTTGTAGTTGACCACATGCAATAGTTCTAAACTATTCAGTTGTCTTTGAGCTTCATATAAAATGAATATATACAGTATCTATTATATTAAACTAAAAGAACAAACTTTGCTATCTGCTGCAGAAAGATGTTGCTAAAGAAAATCATCACCAAAAGAATCTGTTCTTTTTAAATGTATATGTAAACAAATAGGACACAAGCCAGGAAAACGAAAGGCAAGCAAAAATAAAATCTAAGGAATTCCAATCCTGTCATTCTGGTGTAATGATGCATTCTTCAAGTAGATTGCATTGCTGACACTGAATTTTGCTTTATTTGTAGTTATTATTCCCTCTCAGAGACAAGTTCAACTCTTGAAGATAATCAAACTTTTCTTTAGCTCTGTATTTTAAAAGAAAAAAATGACATCATATTAAACACATCAACAATTCCCCAACCTTTTAATTAGATTCTAGTATTTTCCCTTTGCAACATACAGTATGCGCAATGATTAAGAGACTCTAATTGCAACTCTGGTTTCTGATTTCACTGAGGCACAGCTGTCAAAGCTTTGTAGATGACACAGAATAATTTAAATTAGAGAGGTCAAAGAGGATTAACAAAAACTCCAGAAGGACCAGCACTACTTGTTAATTGGGCTGGTCTCTACAGCTGAAAAGCAACAGACAAGTGGAAGGCCCTGGCCTAGAACTTGGATGGTACTATTTTCCTGTCATACACAAATGGAAGAAGACACCCAGGCACCTCAGTGTTCATCTGGACAATGCCAATGCAAAAATATTCTTTTATCAAGACACTGGGCCTAAGATATATATGTAATTTTCAATACCTGGAACATCACCTTCTTATACCTCATCACAGTCTTTATAATTTGCCAATCATAAAGATCATTCCTTGGAATTTATTTGCAAATAATTAACTTTCTTTTTACATTTAGTTTAGGGAATAACTCCAGCATTTCTTATCAAGCAGATAGATAATCTCCATAGTACTATCTTCTCAATATTTTCCCTAAACATTTATCCTTGGTAAAATAAAATATGGACTCATAGACCCTGAAACTCTAGTCAATATAGGGTATTATATTTATATATTTAAAATTCTAAATAATAAGCAATACAGATGCTGTCCTGAAGCATAGGTAAAAATACGTATTGCAGAATGATGTCAGTATCCCCAGTAACGACAGGTATTTTAGAATATGTGATGCGTATGGAGAGAATACTGTTATGTACTCTAATTTTAGCAGTTATGTAAGTGTGGCTATTCATATAAACATATAAACTTTCCTCTCTTTCTCTAGAAATTCCCAGCTGTATATCAGAGGATATATTTTCTATAAGCACAACAAGGAAGATTCATACTATTGTTGTGTGGCAATTAGCAAGTTCTATGGAAGAAAAAGTGTCCCATATTTTCTGTAACATAATGCCTCAAAGACTAATTAGAATATTTTTATTATAGCTGCTTTTCTAGCTCCTTAGTGAAAGTTATAACTGACATTAAGCACAGAACTTTGAGTTGTGCATTTGTTTACACTGCTGAGCTCCTCATTACCTGACTAGAATAATTACAAAGGCCAAATTACCAATACAGTAGATGGAAGGACAAAGCCCCATTCAAATTAATGCCCCTTAAAAGAAATGTATGGTTTAAAAAGATATCTCAAATTTGCTGAAAAGGCTCAATTTGTTTTTCTAATGACTGCTTGAAATAATAAAATTTTAATAGTGGGAACTAGAAATTATAAAAAGGTATGATTGAGATTTTTGGGGGAAATATGTGCTGTACAGACATTCCTTCTGAATTAAAATCTTGGGGCAAGGGTTCTTAACACTCAGGAAAGAAACAAAGGTGGTGTGATTAAGAAAATAAACAATTCACAAATCTTGGGAAGTACCTAAAACTTTTAAGAGCCACAAGGCCTCTCTGAAAGAATAAAATATATAAAATATGGACTCATATAAATATGCAGCAACAGTTAATGAGGAGAGGAGACTCTGACCAGCTAATCTGTCTACTAAGTTCTATGGAGAGTTCCAGGTTTACAATTTAGTTCTGAGTCTTTATCTACACAGTGCTGTGCTATTTGGTGAAGTCATCCTCTTCCTCTAAATAACCCCAATAAACTCACCTGTTTACCAAGTTGGAGTTTGGCTTATGGTTGGTTCCCTATCTGGGGTGGGATATGCTTGTTCAAGTCTCCTGGAAAAGTCACACAATCTGAAAACAAATATATCTGTCTTTCTTAATAGTCACACTAGTGTGATTCTTTCTCTGTTACTTTTAAAGAGAAAGTTTGTCATCTAGTGTGGGGAAAATCAAGAGTTTCATAACCTCAGACAGAGATTTGATCTTGGGAGATGGTCTATTTCCCCCCCCCCCCCCTTTCCTTTCTTGAAGTGTCACAAGTCAACATGGTCCTGGACACTTTAGACTGGCTCACCTTATTTTGGTGTGTGAAGAACTGAAAGGTTCCTGTTGTTGGGAATGGTATTTTAGAAGCTATACGTTATTAGCTATTACAATTTTGTCATTCTTACTGAGGCAGGGTTGAGGAGCAGGGGAAAAAAGGTATGAGAAGAAAATTTCCTCAGAAAGGAAACCATGAAGCCTCTTGCTGGGAGTAAAGCAAGAATTGCAGGCCAGTGAGTAGCTGCTTTCATTATTTCCTGCTTCCCACCTGTAAACCTGCACCTTTCTAAGAATCCCACTTACCAACACCCTATGACAGACAGGACATGTACTAACCATTGTGCAGCCCCAATGGCTTTTGGTTTAGCCACGTCAGAATATAACCCCATCCAATGAATTTCCAGAGCTACCTCACTTATCTCACATATCAAAGAGAGACAAGGGTAGAAAAACAAAACCATTACCACCACCAATGAAATAACTATCACTATCAAACGATTCCTATTTTGAGATGCAAACCGAACCATCAGAGCCATCAAAATGATTTAAATGGCTAATGCGAAGACAACCGATAGCAATTCTTTCTTAAGAAGCCCATACTTTCACCTCGTTTGTCAAGGATCAAGTGGCCATAGATGTGTGTGTTCATTTCTGGATCTTCAATCCTATTCCATTGATCTGCCTGCCTGTCACTGTACCAATACCATGCAGTTTTTAACACTATTGCTCTGTAGTATTGCTTGAGGTCAGGGATACTGATTCCCCCAGACTTTCTTTTGTTGCTGAGAATAGTTTTAGCTATCCTGGGTTTTTTGTTATTCCAGATGAATTTGATAATTGCTCTTTCTAACTCTGTGAAGAACTGAGTTGGGATTTTGATGGGTATTGCATTGAATCTGTATATTGCTTTTGGCAAAATGGCCATTTTAACTATATTGATTCTGGCGATCCATGAGCATGGGAGTGTTTCTTTTCTTTTCTTTTCTTTTCTTTTCTTTTCTTTTCTTTTCTTTTCTTTTCTTTTCTTTTCTTTTCTTTTCTTTTCTTTTCTTTTCTTTTCTTTCTTTTCTTTTCTTTCTTTCTTTCTTTCTTTCTTTCTTTCTTTCTTTCTTTTCTTTTCTTTCTTTCTTTCTTTCTTTCTTTCTTTCTTTCTTTCTTTCTTTCTTTCTTTCTTTCTTTCTTTTTTTTTATAAAGGAGAACATTTAATCGAAACCGGCTTACAGTTCAGGGGTTTAGTCCATTATCATCGTGGCAGGAAACATGGTAGCACGCAGGCAGACATGATGCTAGAGAGGTAGCTGAGAGTTCTACATCTGGATCTACAGGCAGCAGTCAGGGAAACTCACATTATCCTGGCTGGCATATCAGACCTCAAGGCCTGCTCCAAGTGACATACTTTTTCCAGCAAAGCCACACCTCCTTCAATAAGGCCACACCTCCTTCAATAAGGCCACACCTCCTTCAATAAGGCCACACCCCCTTCAATAAGGCCACACCTCCTTCAATAAGGCCACACCTCCTTAAACAAGGAGCCCCTATGGGGCTATGGAGGGTCATTGTCTTTCTTTCTTCTTTTTTTTTTTTTTTGCATTTTTTTTATTTATTGAAAAGGGAAGTAAAGGGAAGTAAAAACACTTTATGATAAAATTAAAGATTTACATGTTTCTTCCATAATGTTTCTTTTTTCCAAAAAGGAAACAAAATGAAACTGTGGGATTAGACTGGGATACTTCTAATTTTCTTAATGATTAGATTGATCAGGAGACTTGATTGGGATACTTCTAGTTTTCTTAATGATTAGATTGATCAGGAGGCTTGTTGAAAAAGACAGGTTCTCTCATCTCTGATAAGATTTCTATTCAATTTGGGGGTGGGGGGGGGGTGAAGACTAAGAACCTTAATCTTGAAGACTAAGAATCACAATCTTTAGTAAACTGCATTGAGAAGAATAAATTAAGAGATGCAGTAGCAAAGGAAACATAAGCACGCTACCTATGTTCCACTGGTCAAGCTTTTCACCCGGATTCCATGACAGTTTTCATATGCACTCCCCATAGTGGAAAGAAAATTGGATATTAACCTGGATAGGCCTTTGGAGAATGAGATCCTTCAGACAGAATTGCTGACTCCGGCTGTTTTGTGGCCTACATGCCTAATGCTGTAATCAGTTCTTATGGCTTCTATAAGATCTAAAATTTCTTCCTTCCTTCAGTGTGGAAAACCTTTGGGGAAGGAGGCTTAACTAGAGGGAGATCTGCCCCAGGCCCCTTGCTTTGCATTTAGGCCTGCATTAATATGCAAGCAACCTCAGTGAACAGCTGGAGTTGCTTCTGCTTAGAGGAGGGAGCCCTTTCCCACTGATGCTGTGCTTACAGCTGTGGTTACCCGCTGAGCTGTTTAACTGGTGGCAGGTTATCTAGTTTTGACTCTGAACCTAAAATGAGAGACTTCAAAGCCCAAAGAATGGAAATAACTTTCCCAAAGTGCAAAGATTATCAGATCCCAGATGAGAGCCTGTGTACAATCTTTATTTCAAATTCAGTACTTATCTTACCACTATACAAACTGTTATTCTCCCTGCAAAGAAAATGTTCACTTTCTTCCCAACACTGAAAAACAAAAACAAAACAAGACAAAACCCAATTTAAAACAAAAACAAAAACAGTTAACTACTGTTTCCTGGAAGTCCGTGGTGGGCTCCTATCTACTTTGTCGAAGGTCTTGGACTTCTCTTAACTGCCTTCTCTTACCTTTTCCACAAGCCCTGAAGCTGTATAAGGTCTGTGTACAACCTTAACAAACAACACAACACAGTAACTCTCGCAAGGAGATTGCCACATAATAATAACAGGCTAGCGAGGCCCTAAACACTTAGACTCTGTCCTATAGCCGCATAGGCATTTTAATATAATTTCCAAAAATGTTTGCTTTCAAACATCCCTTTATGAAAAGGATGCTGCTGTTTTCTCTCATTATGGATAATTACCAACCCTCATTCATTAGCATTGAAATGAGGTAGAATGGATTTGGGGGGGAAGGTTACTTACAATTCAATTCCAACTTGCAGGTTATTGCAGGGGAATGGAAGCAAGAGAGAAGTGGGTGGCAAAGATAAAAGCTTGGAGACCAGGGGGCATGAGACCAGAGACCCTACACTGCTTACAACATAATGGAACAGGAAACAGTGGTTCCCATTTTTGGCCTTCCCAAGATGCAAAACTGATCCCATGGAGCTGAGGGAGAGGGAAGAGCAGGAGAGTGACTTTTAAGGGATGGCTATAATGTAGTTAAAATGATAGGAGGACTCTCATAGTTCAGTGCATGATAACCCTGATTATTATACCATAGGGTAGTTGATAATTTTTACTTTCAGAGAAAATGTGTAATGTCATATGCTAGATAATATTAATTGGGTTACAGTTGCCATGTTTGAAGACAATAGCTCAGAGAACTGTGTCAGAAGCAGAATAACACTACTTGAGTGGTGACTGCTAAAACATTGGGAGTAGGAGAGAGATGCATCCTCTGAAAAAATATGCATCTTCATGGGATACTCTGGTAAGGTCACTGATAATATGGGGAAAGAAGTTATATTTCCTACAGCTTGGTCTTGGGGATGATTGTTGTGCTTTATTCAGATATTAGTAGGAAGAGCTACCCCAAAGCTGGAAAGTTTGGAGACAGTATGGTTCAAGTATAGTATATGGACATCAGAGTGTCTGGTACACTTTTTAAAATGTTTATATTTCTCCCTTCCTCCCTCCCTCCCTCCTTCCCTCCCTCCCTCCCTCCCTCCCTCCCTCCCTCCCTCCCTCCCTCCTTCCCTCCCTCCTTCCCTCCCTCCTCCCTCCCTCCCTCTCTCCCCCCTCTCCCTCTCCCTCTCCCTCTCCCTCTCTCTCTCTCTCTCTCTCTCTCTCTCTCTCTCTCTCTCTCTCTCTCTGTGTGTGTGTGTGCTTGTGGCCATACTAGGGATTCATATCCTTTGGAGCTGGAGTTACAGGTAGTTGTGAGCTGCTAGACAGGGATGCTTACAGTACACTGCTTACTGCTGAGTCACCTCTTCAACCCCATCATGTTACATGTTAAGAGTTGGTGTATATGAACGATTCATCATTGAGGAAGTATGGTGCAGAACATTTGGAGTTATATTTTCAAGGGTGCAGCTTTAAAATGCAGCATTGTCTACATCTTGGTCTTGGACAGAATAACACCCAGTAAAGGCATCATTTTATTTGAATTATAGAGGTCTTAGGGTTCTCTTAGTAAAAAGTTCTAGTTAAGTTGTTCCCAGAACTTTCTTTCCTTTACCAGAAATGTAATTTCAATATCTGGGATGTTTCTTGTTTGGGAGAAAAGCAACTAATATTACCTAAGGCAGAATTATGGAATTTTCAACTAAAAATTAAATTACAAATGCAGATAAAGGGAGAAGATTTATGGGGTTTAATATTGAAATATTTATGCGTACATTTTGGAGAAACCTCTCCAGATAGTATATCTGACTATATTCCCTGGCTTCCTTTGAATAAAGTAGGAAATTGACCATCTTATGTAACATCTTCTAAATACAGAATATATTTTACCCAGAAGAGCTATGTAGTGAAGCACACATTTTGTATTATGAAATGTGTTGCCCATTTCTCTGTCTTCCATGGGTTGAATGTGCTATTTGGTATTTCTTTTCAAATGCAGGTATCTACCTACTAGACAAGAGGACGCACTCTTAGGAAATGAGAACAAGAAGTGTAGAGATTCATCAAAACCAAAGAATGGATGAATATTGAAACAATTTTCAGTATGGCCAATGAGCTGCTTAAGCTGCATCATTTATCACTGGGACACATGAGCATGTTCTTTGGGATAAAAATTACACCGTTAGAAATCTCAGTCCCAGTGTGTTTCTAAACTGAGCATGGCTAATGTTGATTATGCTCAGCCTAAGATGTATTATGTACCTTTGCAACAGATGTTTATCTCTTCTCTTTACTTTGGAATGGAGGAATGAGAATCACTTGAGTATGTGAGCTGTGATTTGAGTGAGAATGGTGTGCCTTGGTTTTCAATATGTTTATGGGTTTGAAGCACCATAGGAGGAACAACAATATGAACCACCCAGTACCCCCAGAGCTCCCAGGGACTAAACAATCAACCAAAGAGGACACATGAAGAGACCCATGGCTCCTGATGCATATGCAGCAGAGGGTGGCCTTGTTGGACATCAAAGGGAGGAGAGGCCCTTGGTCCTGAGAGGGCTCAATGCCCCAGTATAGGGGACTGCCAGGACAGGGAAGCAGGAATGGGTGGGTTGGTGAGCAGGGGGAGGAGGGATAGGTTAGGGGATTTTCGGGGTGGGGGGAACCAGAAAAGGGGACAACATTTGAAATGTAAATAAAGAATATATCTAATAAAAAAACCCTATTTCAAAAAAAAATAGGGTGCAGAGCTAAACAAAGAATTCTCAACTGAGGAATACCAGATGGCTGAGAAACACCTAAAGAAATATTCAACATCCCTAGTCATCAGGGAAATGCAAATCAAAACAACCCTGAGATTCAACCTCACACCAGTCAGTATGGTTAAGATCAAAAATTCAAGTAACAGCAGATGCTGGAGAGAATGCAGAGAAAGAGGCACACTTCTCCATTGCTGGTGGGATTGCAAGCTGGTATACCCACTCTGTAAATCAGTTTGGTGGTTCCTCAGAAAATTGGATCTGAGGACCCAGCTATACCACTTCTGGGCAAATACCCAGAAGATGCTCCAACATGTAATAAGGACACATGCTCCACTATGTTCATAGCAGCCTTATTTATAATATCCAGAAGCTTGAAAGAACCCAGATGTCCCTCAACAGAGGAATAGATACAGAAACTGTGGTACATTTACACAATGGAGTACTATTCAGCTATTAAAAACAATGAATTCATGAAATTCTTAGGCATTTGGATGGAACAAGAAAATATCATCCTGAGTGAAGTAACCCAATCACAAAAGAAAACACATGGTATGCACTCACCGATAAGTGGATATTAGTCCAGAAGCTAGGAATACCCAAGATACAATTCACAGACCACATGAAACTTAAGGAGAAGAAAGACCAAAGTGTGGATACTTCAGTCCTTCTTAGAAGTGGGATCAAAATACCCATGAGAGGAGACACAGAGACAAAATGTGGAGCAGAGACTGAAGGAAAGGCCATCCAGAGACTACCTCACCTGAGGATCCATCCCATATACAGTTACTCAACCCTAACACTATTGTGGATGTCAAGAAGTACTGGCTGACAGGAGCCTGATATAACTGTCTCCTGAGAGACTGTGCCAGCGTCTGGCAAATACAGAGGTAGATGTTCTCAGCCAACCAATGGACTGAGCACAGGGTCCCCATTGGAGGATCTAGAGAAAGGACCCAAGGAGCCTAAGGGGTTTGCAGTCCTACAGGAGGAACAACAATATGAGTCAACCAGTACCCGCAGAGCTCCCAGGGAATAAACCACCAAACAAAGAGTACACACGGAGGGACCCATGGTTCCAACCCTATATGTAGCAGAAGGTGGCCTTGTCGGTCATCAATGAAAGGGGAGGCCCTTCGTCCTGTGAAGGCTTGATGCCCCAGTGTAGGGGAATGCCAGGACTGGGAAGAGCATGTAGGTGGGTTGATAAGGGGGGGATGGTACAGGGGGTTTTCAGAAGGGAAACAAGAAAAGGAGATAACTTTTCCTTGAGAAATGTTAATAACGAAATGAAATGTTAATAAGAAATGAAAATAACGAAAATATCTAATAAAAAAAGTGTGAAAGGAAAAAACAAAACAAAACAAAAAACAAACAAAAAGAAACAATACCCTTGTCCTTGGGGAAATTGTGTTTTCTTGGGAACTCTCAATGGTGACCTCATCAGCCCTGTGACACTTGCCTTCCACATATGAGGGCCAGGTGACATCCTAGCTCCCTGCTGCACCTCAGGTAGAGATGTTTCACACTTAGCTAAGGAATGGGTATGGGCCACTCAGTTCTCCTTGAATTCAGGGTTTCTTTGCCATTAGCCATCTAGAATTCCTTTCCTTCTTTTAAGTCTTGGATTCAGAAGCGTGGGAGGCTGATCCTGGTGCTGTTTAGTTACCTGATGGATCCCATGTCACCCGGTTCCCTAGACTTACTTAAAACAACACTGTTCATGCCTCATTCATCTACTTACTTACAAGTCTATGCCATTTTTAGGCCATTCTTATCAACCCTCCCAGGACACAGAGATGCCTTATTATTCATTTGTATTATTAATGCATAGCTGACTCACTCGTACCAAACAAGTGCTTCATGTGTGTTTAATAAATTTCATTGACACAACATGCAGGATTCTTAAAAAAAATGCTTGTCCAGCTATATTGACATTATCGCCTCTCTTTATTTTCTTGTTAGACATTCATTCAGCCTATAAAAGATGGAGAAATAAAAACAGAAGGCTGACTGGAGCTTAATGCATTCTTGATTAATGCAGGTACCAGAAGAGGAGAGTAATGCAGGCAAAACCATCCCCCTGAACCAGTTGGATGATTGACAGTCTCTGGGCAGGGGAGCAGGTGGCACCTGTTTACAGGTGCTGCCACACATTTACCCCATTCTTGTCTTTGTCTTTGACCTTTTTGGTTTTCTTTAATTATGGTGGCATTTAGCCATGCTGGGTGTCATTTTCACATTCATCCCAGGGGACAGATATATCTGGGGTTATAACAAAGTATTTCAGAGGAAGATAATTAAAGGTGCTTATGATAATAAAGGAAAATATAGTTTCTCTATCTTAATTCAGATTCTACGGAGTAAAGGGAGATAATAACTATACTGAGAGAAAAATACTGTTTAGTTGAAATAGTGAGGGTACACAGTTATAGACTCATTCCTTTATACATCTAGACCCTCTAATGTTAAAAACGCAAGCTATAATCAGGATTAGCTAAGTGGCATTAACCAGTACATTTCTTGACTAAAATTAATACAAATTCCTAAAGGTACTTTATCAGTGCAGGGAGAATATGACAGCAAAGGTCCCAAAGTGCTGTCACTTGTTTTCACAAACCACAGCATACACTTCTAGTTTTGCTCTTTTGTATGTATCTAGAGGAAAATATGCCTGCCAAACCACATAGATATTGAGCAAACTTGGAAATGTAGTTAATCTGAGCCTAGTGATAAAAAAGATGAATGGCTGTTCCTTTTATTTATTTTTTTTAGTATAGACTATATTTCTTTTACTTGTTTCAGAGAGATAGTAGTTATTAGTAACTATTTAAAGAAAAATCAAAGCAGCTTCCACCTTCAAAAGCTGTGGCTATCTGTGGCTATAACCTATGCAGAAAACCATCAGATGCACAGCTGAGCACGCCGCAGGCTCTCACCATGTGTTGGGGAAGGGTGAGCAATGGTTCCTGGTTTTTCAGAAAACTAAGGAACACTTTGGATGAAGGAGATTAGGAGGACCTTGTGAAAAACTGGGATGACTCAATAGGCAAGAAGGGGAACTACAGTCTTCTAATTATAAGAGTCAGTATTCCTAACCAGTGGGAGGATGCTGCATCGGGGCCCCAGGTGTGAGTCTTGAAAAAGAAAGGGGATTCTGAGGGTAATACAGAGGCCTCATTCTGAGGAACCTGGAAGATGACCCAGGATGACTGGGACCCACTGCAGAGAGAAGTGGATACAGTGCTAATGAAAAAGCAGTGGGGTTCTTCATAAAATTATTCTCCCACCAGTAAGAGACAGAACTGGCACCGACACATTTAAACACAGCAGGTATTGCGTGTCCCACTCTGTTGCCTCCCACACTGTGGGGTTTGGAAGGTAAGGAAGAACGCCAACCAAGGAACAGATGATATGCCAACTGAATAATACTGTGATGGGTAATTTTAGTTATCAATTTGATTGGATTCAAAGACATCTGGGGGATTCATGGAGCATGCATCTAAGTGTGGCTTCGATGAAATTATAGAGACAACCAGATCCTAAAGACTCTGACAAAATTAGTGTATTTATCTCTTGATAGAATATGATGGTGTTATTGCGAGGTGGTGAAAGTAGAGGACAGACTGTAGTGGGGGAAGTGGGTTAGTAGCAGTGGGTTTGTGGGGCTATATCTTGTCCTGGTGCTTATGCTCCCATTCCCCTGTGTTTCTGGGTCTGTCTTTTTATTAGCTGCATTGTACCACCACATGCCTACCCCACCATGGTGGATTGATGCCACTGAAACTATAAGCCAAACTAATTCTTACCTAAAAGTAATTTGGTATGTGGGTAGAGTGATATGTGAAGCTATTTAATACTACCATTGTGTGAATAAGACATCCCACATCCCTCATAGTTGCAGGCAATTAAATACTTGGCCTACAGTTGGTAGTGTTGTTTGGTCAGGTTGAGAAGATGTGGCCTTGCTGAAGTAGGGGCACTAGGAGCAAGCTTTGAGAGATTAAAGAAAAAAGGACGTTTTTAGATTGCTCTCTGAGCTTCATGCTTGCATTTCAAAATATAAGCTCCCAGCCTCTGCTCTTTCTACCATGACTGACACTAGGATAGACTCCCTCTGAGAGTCCCTCTGAGAATATATGCCAAATAAACTATTTCTTTTATAAGTTTCCCTCTTCATTGTGTTTTATCACAGTACTAACAGAAATACAAATGCTGAAAATTCCATTAATAATATCACAAAGCTATATGGTTGAAAGATGCCCTGAGGGCCAGGCCATCAGATTTTTTTGAAGTTCATAAAGTTATAAAGACATTCCAGTTTCTTCACAATTCTCTAGCTTATGAAAATGAGTTGAAACATGTGGTTCACGGAAGTCCAGACTATGACATTACGTAAGGCTTTGTGATATGAGCCAGCATCTCTTCATGCCCCAAAGGAACATGTGTCACACACATTCATGTGGCAACAATTTCTACTGAAAACTACCTTGAAATTGGTCAGATCACTCTTTCCTCAGAAGTAAGCAGGAGCTGGCCTTGAACTCTCAGTGCAGAGTCAAAGGGAACTCAGGACCCTCCCTCTCTATAGTGTTAGCCTCTCTTCTTCCACTTTTTGATTCATAGTTTTGAATCATTGTGTGAAGATTCACCCTCAGCCTTACTTCTTTTTTGAAACACATTTTTTAAACTAAATCTAACTAATACCATGCTTATATTTACTATCTCGCTTTAGAAATATATTCTCTGCCCCAGCACAAATATCACTCCATTCTATTTCATAATCATAAATATTATGAAAAAGAAAAAAACCGATAATGAGAAATTATGGGGAGTTGACCATTACTATCATCAGCCTTTTCATTTGCTACATAAACTACTGCTATGAACAGCTCAATAAATCAATACTTAGCAGAGTTTCAATTAATCTGAATGTCTTGTAGATATTCATAAAGCCACAGAAACTAGATATGAAATTGGTGTCAGAAATTGCAGGCACCCATTATGTTATTTCTTCCCTATAAGAAAATGTGAGAAAACAGGGTTTCTAGAGAGCAGAGAAGCTCAAGTGTTCTTGGGAATCTGTGTGCATATGTGAATGTCTCTTTTCCTCTTTTCATGAAGTATTTGTGACTTAAAAAAAATCTTGTACTAGAAGGTTAAAAGTGTTGCCAACTGGCTTAACATAATCAAACCCAACAAACTTAAGGCCCGCAGAATCATGACTAACACATTTGCTCCTTTGGCCAGGAGGTCCTTTTCCTCTCTAGAAGTAATATTTTTTCCAAACCACCATGTATATGTGAAAGTGAATACAAAGGACTATAGTGTGCTTTTTGGTGGGTAGGCTCTGCCATGATCAGTTTGCAAATCTCTCTAGCACAGATGGAAATTTCTTATTAAGTTCTTAGCAACACACTTTGCAAATTGAGTAGTGTCTTCTTGGTTGTTGCACCTCAACTCATTTAGATTCCTGACAGATGTTGGTTTCCAGTTACAGTCTAGTCAGATTCCACAACTAGAATATATTTATAGTAAAAACTTGAGCCAAATTTGACAGTTTGTGGAACCAATTAAGGATTTCATTGTAATCCATATAATGAATACTGTTTTGGTCTTTCCCATTTAACTGCTATCAATTTTTAACACAAGTAGCAGTTTTATATAATAGCATGGAAACATTTTAGCAATTCTAAGTCCCATGAAAATATGTATAATTTTATTGTCTCTAGAATAGCTGTTTTACTTTGAAAGATTTACTGGAATCTAGGCTTCCTCGTGTGCCAGATGAACTGTGATAAGAGTACTTGATGTCACAATGTATTGATGGATTGCTTAGGGGAAAATAAACCTTAATTTCCCTTCTGTAGGTTTCAGTGGCATTCTGTGCAATCTTATATGGAAGAGAAGCATCCCTACCAAATTCAGGGCAGAGTTGTTACAGAGTGGCTGTTGTAATGTATTCTGACCATCTTTCAGAAGATCTTGTACTTGTGTCCCATAGCATTATAATACATGATGAATGAATTCAGTTTGAGGAAGTATCATTCCTTATTATGTTCGTTAAATTCAAAATGAGTAAGACTTGTCATAGTCAAAGACTTGTCATAGTTGTCATCCTTATTAAGAGCTACAAAAGGGGATGCCTTTTTCTCAGCATCTGCTTGTCAAGAAAACTGAATGACACTAAATCTGCAGAGAAAGACAATTCCATTGGTAGAAATCTTCTATTTAAATACTGCAACTTAGGACCTAAACTCTCTTTAAAAAAAAAAATCTGTGATTAGCTGCTTCACCCTGTAAACATAGGATGGAGGCTGAGGCATGAGGATCTCTAGCTTGAGGTCAACCTGGGCTAAACAGAGAGACTATTACAACAAACAAACCAAAACAACTCACACACACACACACACACACACACACACACACACACACACGCGCGCGCGCGCGCGCGCCCACGCCCACGCCCACGCCCACGCACACACGCACACACGCACACAGAGAAACAGACACAGACACCCACACAGACACACCCACAGACACAAACACAAACACACACAGACACACACACTCACACACACACAAACACACAATTTATGAAATTAGGAAAAAAAAAAAACCCCAACAACTCGACTATCAACTACTTGTCTACCGCAAATACCCAGTTATATGATCAGTGTAACTTTTTTTCTTTAACACTGCCCTGTTTTCCAAACAGGTAATAATGAGCACTATGATTTCCTAAGAAAAAGGAGAATGTATTTGATTTCTCTCCCATTACTCCATCTCTGCCTCTCTTCAACTGCTTTTCTCAAAGAAGCCAGAAATGCACAGTGTGTTGTCAGTACTGCTGCAGGATGCTGTATGCATGAGCTGGGTTCATGGAGCACCCAAGTGACATATCTTGGAAAGAAAGCACTGAGTAGCCACAGAGGGAAGTAGCACACTTGGTGAGAAGGTCCTGTCAAAGCCATCAGAAGATGTCAAAGGACACAAATCACGCACTAAGGCAGCAGAGATATACTAGACAGTACCATCTATTGCCACATGGAGGTTAAGTGTCTGTAGTACAAACAGCCTTCTTTGGGAAGAGCTAAGGTCTCTTTGAGGCTCCTCTGTGGAGAGCATGACGATCCTATATAGGTGCAATTCAACGAAAGCTAATGCTTGAATTATAAAATGTGTGTATTTGTCTACTCTTTTACGTGGGGCTCAGAGTAAACTACAAAGATCAGTCATAGGGCTTGTCAAATTTCTTATCTCTAGAAAATTTTCTTGGGCTGGTGTTATATGGCTATTTCCTTTGAACTGAAACATATTGTTCTGGACTATGTATGTGAAGAGGAAGTAAATGAAATTTCCAAGGCTTAGTAATCTCCTGAAACATAGGAAATTCACAGTGTCTCTCCCTCTCCCCTAAGTTAAATTTGAGTAACTAATTTCGCTTGGGAGTAGAGATTCTCTGAGCTGCAGAGCTGAATGCAAGTGTATAGAGAGCACCAGAGATGTGCTTTTATGTTGGGGTGGGCTTTTTGGTGATGCTGCAGGTGAGTAAATCCTCATCTATTCTGCAAGTGGCCTCAGTCAACTCACTGGCTAGTTCACTAAGGTAGGGCATCATCTAGAGTGAACAGGAACCTGTTAAAGTTTCCAAAGGAAAAGCCACACAACAGTGGTCATAAGATTAGTGATAGAACACTTGCCTAGTGAAGGCAATGCCCTGAATCCTATTCTCAGCTCTCCCCAAATAACAAACAAACAACACCTACAGAAACATCACAAAAATTCAAGAAAAGAAGCTTTCTTATAATGATGTAGTTATAAGGAAAGGTTTGAATGGGAAGTTAATGGACTCTTTATGAAACTTGTCAAATGTCAAGGTTTTGGACATAGTGAACCAGTGAGTTAGAAAGAACTAGAAACTTGAACTCCTAAAATACAGAGCATACATATCTTAATTTACCAGGTCTGTAAAATTACTCTGGAATCTGTATCCCAAGGCTTTTGCTTTGAAAGTTGCTTATTAATTGGCATTTTGAATTACAATAATAATGATGATGATGATGATGACAGCAATATTAATATATGTTTTCTTTGACATGGGGATACAGAACATTCTCAGAAGACTCTTCCTGCAAAGAAAAAAGCTCATTATGGGGAGATGGAAATTGAGAATGAGTGGATCTCAGGGTGCATGGAGCAACTTGGAACCTGGAGTCTAATGATTCCTGACTAGTCAATAGCTTGGCTACAGATGGAGCCATGCAAATCACACTAAGGTTCAAACTCCTGCTACAATGATGATCATCCCCCACAGAGCATCAGCAAAAGGTGACTTCTCTAGGATCTTGGTTCCACGGTACCCATCCTTCTGCTTTAAGTCATTCTTACCCAGGAGCAAATTTGTATCTTCGGATTTCAAAGCAGAGCCCAATGTGCCACCTTCCTGCTAGGAGTTCAGTTCCTGTGTTTATTGAGCAGAAAGTGACACCCAGCCAGCCCCAGGGAAAGAGGAGAGCCTGCTCAGTTAGGGAAGCTAGCCCTTACTCAGCTGATGCCTAAAATGCCATTGAAGCTCCTTCCTACCAAAGAACAAGGTTGCTATTTGCATCTCAAAATCAAAACACCATCTGATGTTCTGCAAATTAAAGGGGTTAGACCTGTGAATTTCTTTTATGCTAATGGACACAGATTTTTCTACCCGGTATCTAAGCAGCCTTGCATGGTACTGTGATAAATATTTACTCTAAGCAGGGAAAACAAACAAAAAATAAAACAAAAATGCTGCCCATGCTTGCCTGTATAACTCAAGGGCATACTCCTGGCACTCAGCATTAATTAGTAATAACAGATAATCTTTGGTCCTAACATCTTCCTCATAAGAATGTTATGAAGATAGAAAACCAGCCCCAATTTTCTTGACTGAAACCTCTTCTCTCAGCTGGGGATCTATCAATCCAGGAGAAGACATCAGCCTGTGGTCTACCCTAATTCCACAGTCTCTCAGCCTGGAGTTGGCTGTTATTTCCTGCTCAGTTGCTTGCTTTGATTTAAGTAGGAGAGATTTTCCTTTTTTAATTAGGGCCTTTGTCTAGATCCCTAAGCTAAGGCATGCTGGGGGATTCTTGATGTTTCACTAATGGATTTCAAAACTTCCTACTTTGCAATCTCTCTTCATATCCTTGTAGGCATTTCAAGTTTAAAGAACAATTGGGCATGACCATTTCTGCACTTTTGTGGGAATAACATTGGGGAATAACAGTGGGCTCCTTCTTAGTCAAGTATTCTGTTAAGTTCTGTATGGATTTAGGCACTTGGCAAACATTAGGTGGCAATGATTAGGTTTTGCCAGCTGCCTAGGAAAGCCCTTTCAATGGAGTTGCATTCATCAAAAGTTGGGTCTCTGGGTAACTGTTGCTAATGTAGGACACAATTCCATCCTTAAGCAGAGGAGAGCTGCATGGCCACTTCAGGTAGTGGGAATGCTTTCTTCTCAACTTGCTCCTTTTTATATTTAAAAGTCATGTTCAAGTACTGAGTTTAAAAATCAAGGAATAGTAGGAAGTCCCTAGATAAATGGGTTCTCCTCCTATATTCTACTTGAGCACTAGTTCTTTATAATTCAGAGCCCATTTCCCCATAAATGCTAAGTGATTGAGTTATAAATGAGAGTTTTCCTACCAAGGGAGATAGGATGAGATAATTTATGCAGAGGACTGAGGGCTGCAATCATTTAGTAACTTTGCATTTGAGAAAAGTAGAATTCTAAGACATTCTAAATTTAATTACACAGAGCAGCAGATAGGGATAAGGGAAGAGAGTCAGTGAACAGCTATGATCTGAAAGTACTAAGAGACTGCTCCAAATTTCTTTTTAAAGAATTTTAAGAATTCTATTTATTCAATTTATATGTGCGTGTGTGCCTGCAGGAGTTATGTGTACCATATTGGTACCAGGGACCATGGGAGCTAGAAGAGAGTATCAGATCCCCTAGAGGTAAAGTTATGAGTTGTTTTGAATCACCTGATGTACATGTTATATATTCTGCAAGGGTATTAAGTACTCCTAACCACTGATACATCTCTCCACCTTGTGTTCCATATGTTTGAGTGTGTTAAAACTTATTCTAAACCTCTGATAACTGCACCCTGGCACCACCATCTCTTGCTTTTATATAACCTAAGCCCAACGAATCCAGAATCAAGAGGTACTTTTCCTATGGACTCCATCCATACCCAAAGCCCTCTAGTTCAAGTTATCCCGGCCCTCTTAACTATCACTAGTGCATGCTCCATATAAATTGTCTGTTTCTCTTCCCAGGTGGCCCTTATATTTTTGCTCTTGGCCCCTAGATCCGGGGATCAGTTTTTTTTAACTGTTACTTGGCTTTATGGCATCTGGTTGCACAATCTTATCCTAAAGCATGATCTTTTTCTGGAAAACAACTATAATGACTCAATTAATACTTTTATTTCAGAAAGCCTTAGATCTCAAAACCTGTCTTTAATGGATTTATATGTACATACATATTGTTATATACATGCTCATAACTTAAATCAGTTATTCTCTTCTGCCAAGCTCTATAAGTGAACACTAGAGTCTAGCCCTTTTCTGAAAAACACTTAAATTTCCCCAAGAAATGCTTTTATTTTGAAGACTCCTTAGTCTGAGGAAACTTATATGTGTTATCATATTTATACATGTCTACATGCTCATAAATTAAATGGTGGCTAATGTCCTTTCTCAGCCTGCCTCAGCAGATGCCATTGGTTTCATGATCATCATACTTCATTTTATAAGGATTTAAATTTTGTTCCAGGAATTGGAATGAAGACATTCCACACAAGCCCAACCCATGATGACTCTTGACATTATCAGAAACAATACCATCAACATGTTTCTTTGATTGTCTCACCAACAGCTATTTCCATGTTTTCTTTAACTGCAGACCATGTAAATGATGAGCAGAAATGGATGAAATAACACAATCAGGGAAATTCTATTTGTCATACCAATAATTGGTGAAGAGTGAAGCTGATATATGACAAAATTATTGTCTAGCTAGTGATATGCCAAAGGGGGCCATTTGGATAAAGAATTTCCCTTTAAATATAGAGGGACAATAAAGAAAATTTCATTTTTTCTTTTAGATATTGTGTGTCTATCTCTGTATGGTATCTGGGAACCTATCTCAGTCTTTTTGGAAGAAGGGAGATTTCACGACTATACTGTGAACATAAGAGTTTTGGCTTCTTTCAAGTATAATGACAGTTAATGTCGCTATCTATTCAAGTTCTTGTATTATGAGTCTACCATGTGTTTGCTGTTGACAGCACATAATCTGCTTACTTAGAGCTTTGCTGATGTTTAGCTCCATTGTTTATTCTGTATTGAGGACAGTCCTTGAAACCAACACACTGGAACAATGCCTCTCTTACCTTGAATAAGGTCAACTTGTAAGTGAGTACACATCACCAGCATGTTGTGTGTTGGAGGTGGAAAAAAATCCAAAGTATATTTCTCAAGTTTCTCTTGAAGCTCATATATGCCACGTGCTCCTAGGTGAACAGCTGTGTGCCCATTTAACCAAAATTAGGACTTGTCACTCACACACAGTGACAGAAAAGCAGATTTTAAATGCATCAAAATGCCACTTTCCTTCTGTAATGCTGTCAAAAATAGGGAACGTGTGTGAGCGAATAGGAAAACAAGCATTGTGTTTTAGGATTCTGTGTGCTGAGATTATAAGCATGTGACACCACACATAGGTTAGTATTCAGTTTCTTAAAAAACTTTGTGGAAAGAACATCAAAATTAGCTCTATCTTCCCAGGAAATAAGTGAAAAATGAAGTCTTGGTAAGTGTAGGCACCAGCCTAAGTACAGACTTTAGAACTCACTTACCTTGTGTACTAATTACTTTCCTGTTGCTGGGAAAAGGCACCATAGTCAAGCCAACTTATAAAAGGCTTAGTTGGAACGTACCATTTAGAAGGGATAGAAGTTTATCACCATAATGGTGGGGAGCATGGTAGCATGCAGGCAGGCATGGCACTGGAGCAGCAGCTGACTCATAGCAGAACACAGGGAGAAACACTGGGATGACAGGAGTCCTTTTGAAACCCCAAAGCTGGCCCCCTCTTTCAATAAGGCCATACCTATTAATCCTTCCCAAACACTTCCACCAACTGAGGACCAAGTATTCAAATATGAGCCTATGGGGACATTCCCATTCAAAGCACCATACTTAGTGCAACTGTGACTTTGTACCTGTCCAATAACAAATCTCTACCCAGTCCAGGCAAGTACTGTCCTACTTTCTGTTTAAACTTCAGTCCTTTAGAGTACAGCTACTTAGACTATGGATTATGACGCCCCGCATGGAGTTGGATAGTTAATTCAATGTGATGCTTTTAAAATATTTTCTTACCATTCTTCACCCCATAACTATCAATTAGTGTATCTTAGGATTGTAGTGTGCCAAAATGCTTAAGATGTTAACAACTTCCTATTCCCAACATTAGGGCAGTCTTGGAAAGTCTGTCAAGTAGTTCCTACAATTGCAGAATGGGCATGATTGACATTGTGTAGAATGTGGCTTAGTTGACAGCTTGAGAATATATAGAAATCCCAAGGCTGGACAGTATCTTGGAGGCAAGTCTTTCAGGGACAAGGAAGTTCCTAGAATGTACGAAGGACAGTATACTAGAATCTAGATATTTGCCAAAGCTCAGCCAGAGACGACTGTGACTTGTCTGGACACTGGGATGAGCAACACATCTGGTTACTAGGCTTATAGATGGTAGTGAAGTAACATGTCCCAGTCAAGACACTAAATGCAAACAGTAGCATCTAAGTTCAAAGTTCTGGTCCCACTTCACATAGCCATTTGAGCATATATATATATAAACAGCAAGTATTAACATAAACAAGATCTGGATTATAGGAGTGGACAAGATGGTCCAGTGGGTAAAGGTATTTGCTGCCAAGCCTGATGAACCAAATTCAATCACCTGGGCTCACATAGTGGAAGAAGAGACCCAACTCCTCCAAACTGTCCTCCTCTGATGTCTACATGCATGTATGCATGCACACATGCATACAACAAATGAATGAATAAATCAATAAATAACCTTAAATCCTTAAGTTATTATAAAACAGCAAGAAAAAATTAATAACATAAGAAAAGGATAACATACCCTATAGACAGTCAGGTTTAAAATGAACCTAAAGAAAATTCTAGAATGATAAAGCATTGTCGGTAAGAGCCCAAATCAGAAACTGGATTTGTGAGTGGTGCTATTCAAATATTATGCAGCAAGAAAAATAAATGTTCAAAATAACATGTGAGTTGCAGGATCCTTATGAACAAAGTGCTATGAAAGAGGCTCAAAACAAAGAATTCACACAATGTGATTACACAAAATATATATTTAAAAAACCCTGAAGCTATGAATTCCTATTCTTGAAATGAACTAATATTCTTTACATGGATGGATAATATGCATTTAAGTTATAGCTTAGGTCATCAAAACTATGTTTTTATATCAGCAGTCATTAGAAATAGTCATTTATCAAAAATTTATTATAATTGATTAAATTATAATTCTTTATTAACTTATCAAATTTATTTTACTGTTTGCCATAGCAAAAGATAGAGAAATTTTAACAAGAATGTTAAGAACTTTATTAAAAGTCAATAATATAGGGCATTGTCAGATATTAAACACCATAGTAATGACATCAGTGACACAGTGTGAGGGTTGAGCATCACTGACCAAAATCTAGGATTCTAAGGAGAGCAGTGTATGTAAGAACTTGCTGTATGTTGGTGACTGAGGAGGGGACTGTATGCAAGAGAGGAAGGGGGAAGACTGTAACTCTCTGCATTCTGATCATTTTTCTTGAACATCAAGCTACTGTAAAGATAAAGTCTAAAGTAATAAAAAAAACTTGAGTTATGAGAAAGCTAGCTTTATAGGTCAGTAGAGACAGGATTCATCTTCTGAATTTAATGATGTAAAATGACAACAAAACTAAGAAACTATGGTAGCTGCATAGAAAGCACGTATATATAATGGCATAAATATAGAAAACAGCTTAAGACTTTGACAAATGTAAAATACACTCTCTTTAGGGCATGAAGCACAAAAGAGAATAGTTAGTAACACAAGACAGAAAATATAAACTAAAGAATACAATAGAAAATTCTGTTATATTCAAGTTCACATCTCTGGTACATTAAAATACAACATGACCCAAAGGAAAAATCATAGACTAAAAGAGAATTGTGGCGTTGCTTATAAATGATAACTTTTCAATGTCTGGTATATACAAGGTAACATACAATATTATTGAGAGCACATGTGAACAGATCATTTCTAAGGAAACATTAAAGTGTCTTATCTCTCCATTAATAAAAATTGCAAATGAAGTCAGTTTATCTTCATCAAATTTTATGATCACATTGGTGCTGTTATGAAAGGAATGGTAGTGAAACTACTTCTAAAACATTACTTGGATGCATAAAGTAATAAAAGATTTAGAAATACCCAGTAAGTCTTAAGACCATCTAATGCAAGCTATTAATACCTTAGAGAAATCCCTGCCTAAAACTCTTTGGAAACAATACACAAACTCTCAGAGGAATAGTATTTTCAATAATAAAAAGAACTGGAAACAATATAAAATTTCACAAAAGAACATATAAATAACTTGAAGTACAGTCATGTGAGGAGAATACTGTAAAACAAAAAAGGCAATAAACAATAGCTATATACACCAATATGAGTAACTCTTGAAATATAAAAGTTTTTGAGTGTAAAAGCAATTTTGTGGAAGTACATTATATGGTATTTATTTAAATTGCAAAAATATACAGATCACTATCTCTCTCTCTCTCTCACTCACACACACACACACATATACACACACGTGCACGCGTGCGTGCACGCGCGCGCGCGCGCGCGCACACACACACACACACACACACACACACGGTGATAATCCTTGCTTTGTATAGTTCTAATGCACACAAATTCAGCTTTTTTATGTTAGTTAAGTACTTTAGCCTCACAACATGATTCAAATATCATTTTCTTAAGTGATAGGCATAATACGATGTATTAAGATGGATAGCTGCTTATAAATGTGATGCTCAAGTTTTATTGCTAGCTCTTCTGTCCACAAACACGACATGTTTGATAAATGTCACTTGAGATGAGTGACAAGACTTCATATCTTTCAATGTCTGTTAAAGATTGTTGCATGGCTATTACTGTTTTCTGGCACTGACAGAAAGCTTTGGGTTGTATTGTCTCCTTGTTTCCCAGTGACAGGCTATGTGAAAAATGATAAAAATGGACCTGGGGAAGAAGCCTGTGGCCAACTGAGATGAAAGTGATAAAAACAGAGAAGGGCGATGGAGGCGGTAAGAGCTGCGCTGAATACAGATGGAACTGGAGAAGGAGCAGTCCACCACGCCGCGGCTGCAAACTGCGTTTGTGGGCAGAACACAGTGAGCTGGTCAAGTCAGACAGAAAAGTGGTTGTGATGAACGTGTGACAGTGTCCTAGGGAAAAGACACCAGGACATTTCACAGAAGTCTCATGACATTTGAAGTGCAGAGGATAAAACGCGAAGTGGATGAAAGGTGTGCATGGAGCCTACTTCCTTGTTGCTGTGATCAAACACCGTGAGCAGGGCAACTTAACAAAAGGGGTTTGTTTCACTCTTACGGTTGTAAATTGGGTAATATTTCATCATGGTGGGAAGGTATGGCAGTACATGCAGTTGTGGAGACAAGAAGGAGCAGGAAGCTAAAAGCTCACATTTTCAGTGACAAGCAGGAAGCAGAGAGAGGAAACAGGAAGTAAGAAAGTTTTCTCAGCTTGACCCCAGTAACACACTTCTAGCAAGCCCAGACTACCCAAACCTTCCCCCATAGTACAACCAACTGCAACCAAATGTTCAGATGCCTGAACAATGGGGGACATTTTTCATTCAAAACACTGCAGAGCCCAACGCCAGAAATATCTCCCTGATATCAGCACACTGTAAGTCATGTAAGAGGCACAGAAAGGCTGTTTATGTTTTTTCAGAGGTTCTTACAGATAAATAAGATATTCTCATTGTTTCCGATGCTTTGGAATATATATGTTACAATTTTCTCTTATAAACTTATAACAAATAAGACCTTTAAATATTTTGACAAAAACTTCAGAGATCATGGAATTATTTACCTTTGCTACTAGTTGTTGATGGTGCTTTAGATGGTGTTGCATGAATATCTGTTTTTAAGTCACATCATTCAAGTAAAGGCAAGTGCTTCACTCTGCTCTTTTGTGTGTATATGTGCATGCACATGTATGATAAACATAATATAAATGTATATAAATTAATTCTAAGGGACATCTTCAGCATTTTTATGTTTGTTTAAAACAGTAGTTTTTAACCTTCTTAATGGTGTGATCCTTTAATGTGCTGAGTCCCAACCATAAGTTATTTTCACTGCTATTTCATAAATGTAATTTTGCTACTGTTATGAATTATAATGTAAATACCTGTGCTTCCCAATAGTCTTATTGGGAAGTTACAACCTTCAGGCTGAGAATAGTTGCAACCTTCAGGCTGAGAATCACTGGTTTAAAATATACTAGAGAAATTATGGTTTAGGCAGGTGTGCAGTATTTTACCATTTATTAGCAATGTTTTCAATTATCTGGTTGTAGCAACCCCTCCCTCAAATATTTATATTACTTTATGCTTTTTTTTTGTTAAAAGAAAGTTTGAACCAGTTTTTTAGAAGGAAATAATTAATAACCATGTCAGAAAAGAAACAATGTTTTTCTGAACATTAAAGTGGCAACAAGAAGTCTGGAAAATGTAAGTTTCCCCTTGCCATTGGCTCTCTGTCAATCATAAGGAAGAAAAATACGAGCGTCTAGACAGCTCATGGTTTCTTCGATTGTTAAGTCATTAATAGCAAGGAAATAAAAGTGTATGTGCTCACTGAACCCCTTCTATTCAATTTATGGTCTGTTATATGATTTTTTGAAAACAAAATCTTGTTGAACTTGTAAGCACTCACAAATTGCATCACATTTTTAAGGTCTCAAATGTATGTGCCACAAAGGAATTCTCTGTGGATGTGGACAGGGTTTTAGGACCCTGTTGGTGCCACAGTCACAAAGGAATTTCTGCTGTGATATATTAACCAAGCCTGTCTGGCTTTTAAAACAACTCAATTTCTGCACCCGCCCTGCCAACTTCCTTCTCCTTTTCTTCTAAGACAGATTTTAGCATGGCTCTTTTCTCAGACTTCTTCTTGTGGATTTGGTCAAACAGTATACTGTATGCAGTGATCCTTCCTATGGTCACTGTTGCAGATTACTATAAATGAAGTTAGTGGCTTATGGGGGTGGAAATTTATCTGTAGGTCAGAAATCTCACATGGGTTTCCAATGGCAGTGTTGGCAGAGCAAGGTGCTCTGGGGCCATAGGTGGAATCCCTTCCCTTGCCTTTCTGCTCTTGCAGGCCCCCTGGGTCATTATTACCTGCTGCCCTTGCTCCTTCTTCACAGTGAGTAGTTGGGTTAATGCACATGACATCCCCTGACCCTTCTTCTACTCCTGCTTCCAAGGCTCCATGTGATTAGATTTGACCTACTTACTTAGTGAATGTAGAAATGTTTCTCCATTTTAAAAGCCGTCATGAATCCTATCTGCTAAATCCTGTCTAAACCATCTTAGAGGTTCCCAGGTTCTAAAGATTATGAAGTGGGCATTTCCAGGTGGAGGATATCATTCTGCCTTCTAAGATATCCATACTGGCTCCTGACTGCACATAAGTTAAAAATCCTTCCATAAGTCCCACATGTTTTAGTATATTTGTAAATTGTGGAATTCAAGATAACTCCAGGCTGGGAATCATTTATGCAAACTTTCTGTTGGCTTTTGAGTAAAGAAACAAAACAAATTGTAATCTTAGACTAAAATAATGGACACTCAATATGACCGCACTTCTACCCCCAGCATCTTCAACTTAGAGTACAAATCCAGCCATGTGTCCTGCCTGGTCTGTTCTGATAGCATTTAGTTTATTTTGAGGGAAGAATGAAGTTTCTGCATCACCAACGCCAGTTTCAAACCTATGTTTCCAAAGATGCGGAGAGAGATTTCATTTTCACATTTCAATGCTATTTTCAGACAAAGCTGCACATAAATCTGCCGTTTCAGGGCTTTAGATGCAGTCTAGTGGATAATGAGACAGACTGTTTCCACACTGTTAATGTAAAAGACTGTTCACCGTGGAGACCACCATGCCTCCTATCTAAGCTGCACAATGCATTTATCTGAACTTTAAAGAATACGATACTTCTACTGTGGAACACTACGGAGGCAATTCATGAAATCCCACAAGCCCTGTATTTTGTGAATTTACAGTTTTGTGGATAGCACTTGGATAGCTTTTGATATGTGTTTATTTGACAAAAGAAAATGTGCCATTTTCCATCAATAAACTCACAAGGAGTAGAGAGATGCCATAATGAAGTGCTTGTGGGCAGGAGCACCGTACATTGTGGGCGCTATCAATGCTGAGAGAGCAGATGTGTTTGGTGACTCTTGGGTTTGTCCAAATATGTTTTTCTGTAAAAACTGCTTTCAGAAATGACTGTCCTTTCAGTTTATATGAGGCAAGTCAGAGGTATGGGCAAACCTTGAACATGTCAGCAAAAAATTATAATTGCTTAAGAAATGTTTGTTGGGTTGTTCTAAACATTCCCGTGGGGCTGAGGATCAGCTGGTCAATGGCGCTTGGCCCTCACTTGACGTACCAATTACTGTGAACATCTACGTAGAAAATTGAGTGAAATTATTTAAATTGCCCATTTTTGTAAAAGAACAGAGCATGATTTCAAGATTTCTTCTGTCAATCCCTTTTCCTTTCCTCTGTGTTCATGTTAAAACAAACAAATCAAAGACAAAATGTGCGTAGGGTGGGGGATCATTATCATTAGTTCTCTATATTAACTCTGCTATCTAACCCAGGCTTTTGTCTCTACGGCATGAAAGTCACTATTAAATTTATTGGCACAGAGTAGAGGCTATTTCATAGATAGTTTTTATCTTTTTCTGCTTTCCTTCTGCTGTTTATGCTTTCTCTCTGGCTATGCCAATCACAGTCCTGCTTTCTGAGGTTGGTAAACACTGTTGTCTGTCAACCTGAGCTCTTCTTATAGGCTCTGATTCTCAGACAGCGAATATTGAACATTTATCAGAAATGACTTTGCTTTGTGTTATATGTTTTCCCCAATATCATATATATATATATATATATATATATATATATATGCAGTTTTTTTTAAAGATCTGAAAGAATCATCAATTCTCTTAAAAGCTTATTGCTAGCAGTGGTTTTCCATGGACAAAGAACTCCAGGGGGAAGAAGCTACCGTGCTCAAACTCAGCATTGTAGGAAACCTTGGCAACTGGATCAAAAGAAAGGTCTTTTTGATAACTGAGCAATAAAATAACACCTCTGAGCCACGCTGGATTATTGAATGGCAGACCCACTGGAAAACCACCTATAGCAGCTATTGGCTTATGGCAATCAATGTGTAACAAACAACTTTTATACAGCAGATATTCCCAAAGTAAGATTACCCTTCCTAAGAAAGGCTGATGCTGCTTCACTTTTGTCCTAGTTTTGTAGTTCATGACATCAACACTGCCTTCTTGATGCCATTCAGTCATTTAAGCTCCTGTTTGCATGGATGCAAGGTCAGCAAGCAAGGCTTTGGGAAGCCAGAACAGTTGATTTCACCTGTGCTTTAGAGACGACACTCCCACACGAGGAAGTCTATGACTTTAAAGCAGAAGCCCTCATGTTCCTGCAGGTGGATAGAGTCTGTGCCCCTTTCTTAACCTCAGTTCCCAGTGGGAAGACATTAAGAAAACAGGGCATGTGAGAGGTGATTAGGTCATAAGGATGCTGCCCTTACAGTGAGATTAGTGTCTTTCCAAAAAAGGGCACAATGAGAGAGCTCCTTCTTTGTGCCTGTGCCCTCATCAGAACCCCGCTTTAGCACCACCTGGCGTCTCACATCACTAGAACTACTGGATATAAGATTTGTTGTTTATAAGTTACTTGCTAGATGATATCTTGCTATTGCAGTCCCCAGATGATGGAGATAAAAAGCTACTAAGAAAATCTACAGCTGTTAACCAAAGCAGTGCCTGAGGGAGAGAAAACTCCATTCATTTAACATTTATTTCCTAGGACCTTTTCCCTACGAATTTAGCTCCTTGATTTATCTTGAAGTTCTATAAGCTTGCTTCATCAGATACCTGGTTTAGCTAACCAAGAGGAGATAGATGTCCAATTGAAAGTTATTTTTGTGGGGCAGGCTGACAGGTACTTTCAACCTGTTTGAAGCACTGAGGGGGAACAATATGAATTCTATTTAAAAAATCTAACCAAACTATAACAAATAATAAGGCTAAGAGGTCAGAACATAAAACAGTTCTGTAATGAAAGATGAAGCATTTTAATTAAATACCAAGGAACAAGGGCTAAGAATGAGGCTCTGGCTGTTCCTAACAGTTTAGACAGATACTCCACCGAGTCATTCATTGTCTTATAAAAGCTTGCTACAAAGGATAAGCATGAACAGCAGATGCAGGGAACTAAGAGAATTGCCTTTGAAGGCACAAGAACAAAGCTGCTAGTATTTTCTAAAAGGTGATCCTGCTCATTGAAAACTTTACACAATGGCTGCCAGAGCAAACACAGAGGACTGTGAGCTGAATTCATACAATTGCACGTGTTAATTTTTTTAAGATTTAAAAGGCTATTCTAAATTGATCATAAGGTTAAGAAAAATTGCCACAGTAATAAGTCAAGTTTACAACTATATAACTTATGCAATATCAAGTGGGACATGCACATTAAAAAATATAAAATATAATCACATCTTGGAATTTATGTCCTGGGTCTGAGACAATGATTGAAGAATTTAGAACGTTGGAATATCTGTTTCATTGTGGTGTAAAACATGTTCATATGCATCTGGTAACACATAAAGTACATGAGAGATGTCATGAACTCCTTGAGAAAACTAAGTGTTTATCAGAT
Source organism: Apodemus sylvaticus (assembly GCF_947179515.1). NCBI lineage: Eukaryota > Metazoa > Chordata > Mammalia > Rodentia > Muridae > Apodemus > Apodemus sylvaticus. Next base: position 71,763,684 of record NC_067473.1, on the reverse strand, counting down.
AAATAACAGAGAGCACTAGGGAAAGGCAGTGTCTTCAGGGCATAGCAGCCCCTACTGCACTCCTGTGCCCAGGGAATCATGGTTTCTGTACAAAATGGAGCCAGTCAAATTCAAGCACAGAGGGGGAGGGGCATACAAACCCTCACTCCTATCTGAAGAGCTATTGACATCTGATGCTTCTAGAGGAGGAGGAATTGGTTTTCCTTAGGGTACTGTGGTACCCAGTGATCTGGCCATGGTCCAGTGGATGGCCCCCATCCATGTGTATAGTTGCAGCACTAACTGGATTCAGTAGGCAAGAGAGAGTGTGTGTGAGAGAAAAAGAGAATGAATTTGAAAAAGGAATACAAAGGGGGATCTGGAATTGGAAAAGGGAGGTGGGATGAATATGATTGACATGCATTAAATGTGTGTATGAAATTATTAATAAGTTAAAATCATTACACATGATTAGTTATAGTTTTTGTTATTTATAAGTCAAAAGATTGGCTAAGAGAAATGAAATATATAATAAAATTGATGAAAAAATTAAAAGACCCATTCTCGTCCTGAACTGCTTTAGCCCCTAAAAATGAAAAACAGTGGTGAGGGGGTAAAGTGCATAATTTCAATGATGACTTTTAGCCCAGAGATTACATAGGGGCCTCCCAGTTTCAGAATCTCCAAAATGATATGCACAGTTTTATGTTTCTATGAAAATTCATCTTTTGTAGCAATAGGGATCCTAGATAAGGTTGAAGTTACAACTCAAGAAAAGGTGAAGAGCCACTGAAAAGCTTGTTTTAAATATGTATTCAGTCTGTTAAAACCTTATGGCAATTCTTGATAAGCATTTGCTGTCATCTTGAATAGCATATGGTTATCATCTTCTAAAATGAAAAGACAGGGCTAGGGTAGGTGTAGGAACTGATGAGGAAGAAAGCAATTAAATCATCAAATTATAAGCATCTTGGAGAATTTGGAGGCACTCAGCTTTCTCATAATATTTAACCATACATGAAGCTAATTATACTGCCAGATAACATCAAGCCACAGAGAGAGAATCTGTGAACTTAATGGTCGTTTTTAGAAGCAAGATGATTTTTCTTCAGGAATAGACTCTGTGGGCATAAAATGGCTTACATTTAATAAAAAATGTACAGACATTTGGAAAGCCATGAAATACAAGGTGAGTGCGAGTTGATGAATAATTAAGCTTATTTCTGAATCTCCTGGTCGATGAGCCTCATTTGCCAGCTGAAATGTTAAAGGGGGCCAACTTGAAGGAAATATACCAGCGAAATATACACTAGTATTTTTGTGATTCTTCTATATAATTCTTTTAAAATAAGTTAAAATTCTGTTTCTAGTCTACAATTAGATAGATAAATAAATATGTAGCTTATTATTACATATTCAAATATATGTTAATATACAGTTTTTCTTCAACCTGAGGGAACACATGCAATTACACACACACACACACACACACAGACACATATGTATATCAGCAAATACTGCTCTGTGACCTCCCCCTGCCCACTGCTCTCAAGAATAGAAGGGAGGAATTGTGACCTCCCCCTGCCCACTGCTCTCAAGAATGGAAGGGAGGAATTGTGACCTCCCCCTGCCCACTGCTCTCAAGAATAGCAGTCAGCAACCTGACCACCCACCTCCTGAAGAACAAGAAGAACAGGTTTCCAGCCTTTAGGGGAGGGGCTTGGTCTGCCTTTGTTTCTTGGGAGAGAGGCATTATCACTAAAGATGGAGACTTGAACCAAAAGCCATGTGTTTTGTGTCTCTCCATGTGATTTCTCTTGCAGCCTGTTCCTTACCCATCTCTCGTTTCAGAGAACCCACGATTAAGATGTGTGAGTTGGACTCTACACTGCTCTACCTCTTTTATGTAATTTTTATGCATGTGTACCCATGTATGCATTTCTGCGTGGTATATGCATCCATTTATGGTACACACATGCATGTGCATGCATATGTGTGTAAGTGTATGTCTGTGAGTCTGTGCATCTGTGTGAGTATGTATGTCTGTGTTTGCCTCTCTCTCACCACCCTCTCTCTCACCCCCTCTGTGTGTCTGTGTGTGTGTGTGTATGTGTGTGTGTTTGTGTGTGCACATGTGTGAATACATACAGAGGCCGGAGATCAACATTCAGTATCTTTCTCTATCCCTCTTCATATTACTTTGTGAGAAAGATTCTCTTATGAGCCTGGAGCTTACCAACTGTCTAGGCTAGCTAGTTAGTAAGCTCCAAAAGTCTGTCTCCAGCTATCCAGTGCTGGGCTACAGGTGCATGTCACTATTTCTGACATTTTCCATGGATCCTGGAGTCCCCAAGTCATGTCTTCAAGCTTGTATGGAAAAAACTTTACTGACTAAGGCTCTCATGTCATTCTTTAACTGGCCACTGCACTGCAATTGTGACATTAATGATAAAGTTCTATTATAATTCAAAGCACATTGGTCACAAGATACTAAAATATGAATTCAAGTAATGAATGTATTATTAGGCTGGTGACATGACAGCATCTCTAGTTGGGTTTCTGGCACAAGTTAGAAAGTATGCAGCTGTCCACAGGTCTGTAGCCTAAGGACTCTGCTAGTGTGCAACCAGAAAGCCATTGCTGTGTTAAGTAGCTCTGTTAAACTCTGAAGGCTGAGAGTGTGGGCCCTGGAGTTTGAGTTGGGTTAGAGTCCAGCTCTGTCACTTAGTACGTGATGGAGTAAATTACTACATCTGTCTCAGTTTTTTCATCTGCATACTAAAGATAACACTATTATCTCCCTAGAATACTCATGAGGACTAAATTAATTAATCTGTGGAGTGCTTAACTACACATGACACACATAGATGTACAACAGATGTTACCTCTAATCACTGTCATAGGATTCCCTGTATAGAATACTGTTATCATCTTTCCAGTCCCTCACCACAGAGGCTTTCTCCCATTAGGTGGGCAGGCACAGATAGCTATATTTATCTTTCTTTTCTTCCTTATTACTCTAATGAAATTCTTGAGAATGGGTAATTTATAAAGAAAACAGGTTTATGTCACTCACAATTGTGGAGATTAAAAGGGCATGACTTGATAGGATGAAGGCTTCTTGGTAGGTAGAATTAACAGAGTAGGAGAAGGAGAGATCATGAGAAGATCATTCAAAGGGAGAGAAAGCCAGAGCAAGGGAAGTGGATAGTCTTTCTTCTTTGTGATAACCAATTGTGAGAAATAATCAAGATGTCCAGGAGAACTCCACCAGTTCCAAGGTTAGGATAACTGTCCCCAGTGACTTGCAGACCCCTCTCCAATAGGCCCCCCCACTGCCATTTCTTTTTTTTCACATCTCTTACATTCCTTTATTCTTCAACATTATTTTTTATTTATGGTGACTTTGAACTTCTGATCCTTTTGTCTTCAACTCCTGAGTACTAGTATTGCAAGCTACAATGCTCAGATTCCTTTTGTTAAATTTAGTTTTGATTGGAATGAATTCATTGGACTCTCTTTCTTCCCTTAGACCAGATCCCCAGGGTCATCCTTGGCACTGCAGCAGTATACCAGCTGCACCTTCCCTTCCCCTTGTCCAAGCTTTCTTCGGATCCCACTGACTATCGCCCTGTGACCTCCTCCCTTTCCCCTTCATCCCTGTGTTCATCTTCCAACTTCAGTGAACATCCCCTGCTCAATCACAGGCCAAGCTTGCCAAAAAACCAAATAGGCTGATCACAGACTTTCTCCATTCTCTGTTTTTTTCTCAAGCAAAATACCCAAGGTCACCTCTAGTATTGCCAACCATCTCTCTCTGGCCTTTTCTTCCCCAAGACCAATTTTGCTCCTGAGCATTAATGTAAAAATATTCAATAAAATACTTTCAAATATAATCCAGGAACACATAAAATGATCATCCACCCTGATCAAGTAGGCTTAATCTCAGAAAAGCATGGATGGTTCAATACAGAAAAATCTGTCACTGTAATCTACTATATAAACAAATTGACAAAAATTAAAAGAAAAACACATTATCATCTCATTAGAGACTGAAAAAGCCTCTGAAAAATCCAACACCCCTTCATGATAAAAGTCTTGGAGAGATTAGGGATACAAGTGACCTAGCAAACATAGTAAAGACAATTTACAGCAAGCCTATGTCAATAGCAAAATGGAGAGAAACTCAAGGAACTTCCATAAAATAAGGAACAAGACAAGTTTGTCCTGCCTGAAAGATAGTCCTGGTAATGGTGGTGCAGACTTGTGGGAATGCCCAAGGAATGTCTAGTTTAACTCGAGGTCTAAACCACAGAGGAAGCCCATGCCCTAAGCTGCCCAGATAGCTAGGAAGCAAAGATCAAATAGACCAGACACCTAGGGTAGAACAAAACCATCCCTCCCAAATCAGTGAAATGATTACCAATGATATTCTGGTATACTCATATATTGGTGCCTTGTCTAGTTGTTATCAGAGAAGCTTCCTCCAGCAACAAATGGGACTGGGTGAAGGGATCCACAGCAAGGCACTATGCAGAGAGGGTGTCTAAATTGGAGGTCTCTAATAGGTCCTTCTCCTTGGAACTTGGGGAACCACATAGAAGAGGGGGAGAAAACATTGTAGGAGTCAGAGGGGATAGATGACATCAGGAGAATATGACCCACCAAATCAGCTAAGTAGGGATAACAGGCTTACAGAGACTGAAGTGGCAAGTATGGGGCCTGCAGGGGTCTATACCAGATCCTCTGCATATGTGTTATGGCTATTAGTTCAGTGTTTTTGTGGAACTCCTAACAGTGGGAATGGGTTTTTGTCTGCTCTTGGAATTCTTCCTCTTATTGGGTTTCCTTGTCTATCTTGATATGAGGGTGTTTTCCTTGTCTTACTGTTTCTTGTTTTATCTAGTTTGGTTGTTGCCTCTTGGTGGCCTGCTCTTTTCTGAAAGGAAATGGAGGGGGAGTGAACCTATGAGAGGAGGAAGGAGGGGGAGAATCTGGGAGGCACGAAAGGAGGGGGAATTATGGTCAGGATATGCTGTATGAGAGAATAATCTATTTTAAATAAAGAAATAAAATGGGTTAATTGTGCATATTAGTGGGGTTCATTGGGATATTTCCACATACGCATCAGGCCTTTCTTTATCCTTCCCACTCCTGCATAGTCCTCCCCACATCTGTTAATAACTATCCTACATTCCATTAGACATTCTTAGCTTCCACACATAAGAGCAAACAGGTAGTATTTGGCTTTTGGTGACTAATTTGTTACTTAACACATTATTTTCTAGTTCTATTAGTGTTACTGTAAATGACAGGGTTTAAGTACTCTTTTTTTTAGATTAATACTACTCTACTGTGTAAATAAACTGAGGTTGCACATGCACACACACACACTCTCTCTCTTTCTCTCACACACACACAAACACACACACACATTGATGGGGTTATCAAGATAGGGTTTCACTGTATAGCTCTGGCTGTCCCAAAATTTACCATGTAGACTAGGCTAGCCTCAGATTCATAGAGATCCACCATTATTATGCCTCTTAAATGTTGGGATTAAAGGTATACATCTTTACAAGCAGCTTGATTATACATATCACCTATTATAAATATATTTCTGTTATAAACATGGGAGCACAGATAACTCCAGCTCCATTATATGACATCTCCTTCTAGCCTTTTCATGTACCTGGACATATATGGCATACATACATAAACATACACATACATATAAATAAAAATATTAGAGATGCATGTTAAAATAGACTCCCCATTGTGAGGTATGAGGAGACTGGAAATTAATCCTACTACAGTATTTAAAAGCAGAGTATGTCTGTGTGGAGCAATCTATGGTAAGTGAAGCCATAAGAGTGGAGCAGTAATTCAAGGAGATTGTGGTCTCATAAGTAAAGATAGTAAGACTAGAGATAGAACATTCCAACCCACTGTATAATGTTCCATGTCACTTTGGGCTCATTATAGGTATAGGGAGTCCCCACTTGCTGTAAGACTATCATCAGATAAGACTACTCTATTTTGAGCATTCTAGCCTACAGGACATGGAACAGGATTCACATTAATTCTTCACAAATACTCAACTTATTTTATTTAGTTATAGCATCAGGAAATGAGCTACAGAAGCTTGCATATCACTTGAGACTTTTAAAAAAGTTATAAAGAAGGATTTCTATTATGAGGATCTAACAATAAGTTTTAAATGTGTGTTTGTATTCTGCCATTGTTGGATGTGAACCTATTGTGAACCCTTCATTGAATTCCCTCGTTTTCTCTATTAGCCATGTTCCTTTCATTTTTAAAAACACATATTAGGAAGAGATAAATGGCATGAATATAAATCTTTGCAATCAAGCATAAATGAAGAACTAAACATTTTTATTAAATTAAACCTTTAAAGATTGCTCACTCACCCCTTCTTATTTCAGGCTCACAGATTCTTCACTGCCTGCAAATCTACTCAGTTTGCAAGCGCAGCTTTGCGTTTGTAGCATTTTCTCTGGTTCCAGTTCAGGTTGTATTTTCTCATTAAGTACTACACATGCTTCATGTGATTTCTATAGGAACCTCTTGTTCTAGTGATTTTGAAAGTCACTATTTCTGAGCGTAAGTCATCTAGCCAGCCAGAAGTTCTCCACCTGCAATTGCTTTCCCTCATACTCATTTTTTTCTCAATGTCCTAATAAGGTGATTATGAGGTTTCTTTAGAGATACATATTTTCATTGGTCCTATTTTGTTCTAGATAAAAAGTTCTTTGATTACAACATTCTTTTTTCGTGACTCTATCTGTAGCCTATCACATAGCTCATTTTTGATTGTCATCCTCTGCTCTGACTGACATATCAAAGTCAGTAATTGATGGTACATCCTTTGCTCTTATATGCTGGAAGAAGTGAAGGATCTCTCCTGGGGCATAAAATGTCTGTGTCTCCTTCATTAGGACATCTAACATCATTCATGGGGAATGAGCTCATGATTAGGCTACCAAAGTCTATCTCCAGTGCTGCCATATTCATGATTAGGTTCCAGTGTATGCAACCAGGGAGGACCCAGACTTTCAAGACACACATTAACGACTGCTTGAAATATGCTTGCTATTGGCAATCCAGTTTAGATTGCAACTCATTGTTTCTGAATGAGTTTAATTTGACACAAACAATAATGGTTGCCATTGATGATTTATATTAAAGCTCAATTTATCTAGTTTTACAAAACTGATGGTTTTAAAGGAAGGTTTTGTCTTTTTGTATAATATTTAGAACTACCACCATTGAGAACTAACTACACCAATCAGTGTTTTAAGCTCCTTACATACATTTGCCTTGCTTTATTCCCATAGTGACCTTTTGTACTAAACATAATTATCTCTATTTTGTAGATGAGGAAATTAAACCCAGTGAAGTTAAATAATGATCTTAATGTCACATTGCTGACAAATGAAGAATTTGAGCTCAGGTCTGTCTGCCCTTGAATGCTGAGTGCTTAACTAAAGTTTCTACAATTTCCTGATCATAAAATTCTTCCATCAACTTCTTAAGAATAAAATTTTCAGCTCCACTATGAGGATATGAGGCAAAAGTTCGGGGGTGGGGGGTGGGGGGAGGAGGCTGGCATTGATAAGGACCCCAGGAAAGTTTTATGATTAGACAAATTTAGAAAACATTCAAAAATGCAATATGGCTTAATAGTATTTACATTTTCTCACATATGATTTGATTTCTGTCACAAAAGTGTTCCTTTCAGTTCAAATCAACTGAAAGAAATAAAAAATATAAGCCCACATCAAATAGGTTTGCCATGCCCCCAAAATCCAGGGTTTAAAACTGTCTTTTACCAGCATGTACCAACATGAAGGTATGCCTGGTTTTTGCTTAAAGGGGCTTATACTTTGTTGAGTGCTCAGCTGTTTTTTTTTTTCTATTTGGAATTTATACTTTTAAAACTAACCATCCTATATACTCATATTTACCTGGCTTTGCAAACTGTGTATGTGGTTCAGCCCAGCAGTAGATGCAGCAGGAATTCCAGGCTGACACATAGTGATGATTGGTTTGGAGAAAATAGGACCAGGTTTTTGTAGAGAACCTTTAATCCAGCTAACATTGCTGCTCTGGTAATGAACCATACTCACAGATATGATCCAGTGGGAATGCAAACATGCCACATACCTTTGATCTCTCTGGCTGGACTAGAAACATAGCTTTAGTGCATATTTTTAATTCCAAAAATGACATCTATTTGAGGGGCAGACAAAGTGATGAATCATAGAAAGATTTGATAAAATGAGTCAGAGAGAGAGGATACACCCAACTCTCATGAGAACAGGAAAGAACGGCTACTTAAAGAGCAGTAAGGGAGGCAACTGATTTGCTTGAGTTGATTTTATAACCAGCCACTTTGCTGATGTTGTTTATCAGACACAGGAGTTCTCTGGTGGAGTTTTTTAAGTCACTTAAGTAGATTATCATGGTTAAAAACTCAGGAGACAGCAGGTGTTGGTGGGGATGTGGGGAAAGAGGAACACTGCTCCACTGTTGGTAGGAATGTAAGATGGTACAAACACTCTGGAAATCAGTCTGGCGATTCCTCAGAAAACTGGGCATGACACTTCTGGAGGACCCGGCTATACCACTCCTGGGCATATACCCAGAGGATTCCCCTGCATGCAACAAGGACACATGCTCCACTATGTTCATTGCAGCCTCATTTATAATAGCCAGAAGCTGGAAAGAACCCAGATGTCCCTCATTGGAGGAATGGATACAGAAAATGTGGTATGTTTACACAATGGAATACTACTCAGCAATTAAAAACAATGAATTCATGAAATTTTTATGCAAATGGTTGGAACTGGAAAATATCACCCTAAGTGAGGTAACCCAATCACAAAAGAATACACATGGAATGCATTCACTGATAAGTGGATATTAATTAGCCCAGAAGCCCTGAATACCCAAGACACAGTTAGCATATCAAATGACTCCCATGAAGAAGTAAGGAGAGTGCCCTGATCCTGGATAGGCTTGATCCAGCATTGTAGGGGAGTACCAGGGCAGAGAAAAGGGAGGGGAGTGATTGGAGATTGGGTGGAGAGAGGAGGGCCTATGGGACTTATGGGGAGGGGGGAACCAGGAAAGGGGAAAGCATTTGGAACGTAAACAAAGAATTTAGAAAAAAAAAAGAGCAGTAAGGGAGAGAAAATTCAATTCAACTGAGTTGAGTTCAGTTTGGAGCAGTCAGTCTGGAGTTTAGTCAGTCTTTCCAAGCAGAGTTCAGTCAGGAGCCAAGAGAAGCCATTTTGCATCAGTTAGCATGGAGAGGAGTTTGATCCAGAACAGTGAAGTTGAACCAGCCAGCAAGAATTCAGAAAGAGATAGAAAGGGTGAGTTTATTCAGTAGTAAGTCTTGAGGCTGAAACATTCTAGACCGAGGTTAGTAGATGAGGCTGGAATCTGAAGCCTTCAAGGTATGGACTTGCAGAAGATTAGATTGTATGGAGGCTAGAAGCTTCCAGGTCTAGGCCTAGAGATAGTTAAATAGAAATGTTCTGAACTCTGCTCAAACCATGTATTTGTAAAGCTTGGGCACATCTCTCATCCCATCCCTTCATCTAAGGAAATAAAAATGACATATTTACAAGGTTTTCTGTTTTTGTTTTTATTTTTGGTTTTGGTCCTGGTTTTAAGATTCTGGATAAGACTTGTTTAAGTGGTGGAAAAGCCAAGGTATAAAGTGGAACATGTAGATTAATGAAGTCCTAGATAGGAATGTAGGAAGATTCTCACCAAAGGTGTCAGAACAACATAGGTCCTAAATGTGCAGAAGGTTTGGATAGGGAGTGTCAACTTCTTGTGCTGAAGTTAGCTCATGACTAACCCTGGACTGTGGAATTTCAGAGGCTTAAATGATGCATAAGAATTACTCTTTGTGGGGTCTAAAGTGTTTACACAAATAATAAAGCTGGTGTT